>NC_134397.1:207660741-207981328 GCF_050003625.1 Haematobia irritans | reverse complement strand
ATCGTTTTCCATTTGCTTGTCCCTGTAAGGAAGTTCCTTTGGAAGAAAAGTATAAACTTTTTGTGATAAATTTTGATTTTTTGTATGTAAAACGAAATTTTTAATAACTAACTGAAAAAAAAATTATTTTTTTTTTTACTAATTGCCTCTTCCCTCACCTCTTTCTCACGTCCACGAGGTTTATTTAGCACCTTTTTCTGTAATATAAGCAAAGAAATTATTCGATTTTATAAATTTTATCTTTCGCCTGGACGGAGAATCTGCCACATTTGGCAGAAATCTTCAAAAAATTGCAGATTTTTTCCTGCTTGGTAGATTGGTAGTGTTCTTAATATTTTGGTAAATTTAGCAAAATATTCCTCTCCAACTAAATTTCAACTAAATTTTTTATACAGAAATAACATTTTTTCTCTAAAAATAAAATTTTCTTTGGAAATAAAATTTTGACAAGATTTTCTATAGAAATAAAATTTTGACAAAATTTTATGTACAAATAAAATTTTGACAAAATTTTTTATAGATAAAAAATGTTGGCAAAACTTTTTCTATAAAAATAGAATTTTGACAAAATTTTCAATAGAAATACAATTTAAAAAAAAATTGTTATACAAATAAACTTTTAACAAAATTTTGTTATAGAAATAACATTTTGACAAAATTTTCTATAGAAATAAAATGTTAACAAAATTTTCTATTGAAATAGAATTTTGACAAAATTTTGTTATAGAAATCAAATTTTAACAAAATTTTCTATTGAAATAGACTTTTGACAACATATTCTATAGAAACAAAATTTTGTCAAAATATCATTTTGAAAAAATTTTCTATAAAAATAAAAATTTGACATCATTTTCTATAGAAATAAAATTTTGACAAAATTTTCTATAGAAATAAAATTTTGACAAAATTTTCCATAGAAATAAAATTTTGACAAAATTGTCTATAGAAATAAAGTTTTAACGATTTTTTTTTATAGAAATAATATTTTGATAAAATTTTCTATAGAAATAAAATTTTGACAAAATTTTTCATAGAAATAAAATTTTAACAAAATTGTCTATAGAAATAAAATTTTAATAAAATTTTCTATAGAAATAAAATTTTGACAAATATTCTATAGAAACAAAATTTTGTCAAAATAACATTTTGACATTTCTATAGAAAATAGAAATAAAATTTTGTCAAAATTTTCTATAGAAATAAAATTTTGAAAAATTTTTTTATAGAAATAAAATTTGACAAAATTTTCTATAGAAATTAAATTTTTACAAAATTTGTTGCAGACATATTCAAAATACACGTACGTGCACACTTTTAGGCTTCTTTTAAATTTGAAAATGTTCCTATACAGAAATATGTGGGTTGCCTTTTATATTTCAGGATTGGACAAACCAACACAGAGAAAAATATCACCAAAATATTTCCAATTAAAAAGTTGATTGAAGTTGAAAAATAAATTAATTGATACAATTAATTTTTTAATTATATCTTAGCATTAAGTTAACTAAGTCAATGATTGAAAATGATTAATTTTTTTAATTAAAAAATTAATTAATACAATTAAATTTTTGATTAAACGCGGAAAACTAAGTCGGTAAGAAAAGTAATGGAATTTTTTTAATTTTAAAATAACAATTTTTTAATCAAACTAAAACACAAAGTCAGATAAGAAAGTAATTGAAACTATTTACGTTTTGAATTAAAAAATTTAGTTAAGTTTTGCAATCAACATCAATTAAGTTTTTAATTGAATCAATTATAATGAATTGAAATTTACTAATGAAATCAATTAATATTTTATTATTATACCCACCATCATAGAATGGGGGGGGGGTATATTAACTTTGTCATTCCGTTTATAACACATCGAAACATTGCTCTAAGACCGCACAAAGTATATATATTCTGGGTCGTGGTGAAATTCTGAATCGATCTGAGCATGTCCGTCCGTCCGTCCGTCTGTTGAAATCAGGCTAACTTCCGAACGAAATAAGGTATCGACTTGAAACTTGGCACAAGTAGTTGTTATTGATGTAGGTCGGATGGTATTGCAATGGGCCATATCGGACCACTTTTACGTATAGCCCCCATATAAATCGACGCTCAGATTTGGTTTGCGGAGATTCTTGGAGGAGCACAATTCATCCGATCCGGTTGAAATTTGGTACATGGTGATAGTATATGGTCTCTAACAACCGTGCAAAAATTGGTCCACATCGGTCCATAATTATATATAGCCCCCATATAAACCGATCCCCAGATTTGGCTTGTGGAGCCTCTAAAAGAAGCAAATTTCAGCCGATCCGGCTGAAATTTGGTACGTGGTGTAAGTATATGGTCACCAACAACTATGCAAAAATTGGTCCACATCGGTCCATAATTATATATATAGCCCCCATATAAACCGATTTGGCTCGCGGAACATCGGTCCATAATTATATATAGCCCCCATATAAACCGATCGCCAGATTTGACCTCCGCAGCCTATTGGAGAAGCAAAACTCTTCCGATCCGGTTAAAAGTTGGAATGTGGTTTTAGTATACCGTCTTTTATAACCATGCAAAAATTGGTCCATATCGGTCCATAATTATATATAGTCGCCATATAAACCGATCGGTTGAAATTTGGTACGTGGTGTTAGTATATGGTGTCTAACAACCATGGTCCATATCGGTCTTATTTATATATAACCCCCATTTATACCAATCCCCAGATTTGACCTCCGGAGCTCTTGGAGTAGCAAAATTCATCCGATCCGGTTGAAATTTGGTACGTGGTGAAATTTGGTATATTGCGCTAGTATATGGCCGCTAAAAACCATGCAAAAATTGGTCCATATCGGTCTATAGTTATATATAATCGATCCCCAAAAATAATCTACCAAAATTTTATTTCTATAGAAAATTTTGTCAAAATTTTATTTCGATGGGAAATTTTGTCAAAATTTTATTTCTATAGAAAATTTTGTCAAAATTTTATTTCTATGGGAAATTTTGTCAAAATTTTATTTCTATAGACAATTTTGTCAAAATTTTGTTTCTATGGAAAATTTTATTACACTGAATTATGTACGTATTTAATCGGCACTTTTTATTTAATATATACTCCGTATGGTCTAACTTACAATTGAGTAGACGGTGTTAAGAAGTTTTAGGATACCTTACTATCGGCAAGAGTTACCGCAACCTTGGTGGCTTTTCTACAATATAATGAGTACTATTACGTCATACTTTAGCACAAAACATACTAAAAATTAGCCTATTTACAAAACTTGGTTCCATAAATATAATGAACTGATAATTGTCGAAATATCTTACAGTTGTCACTTCTACATTGGCCCATATACCAATGTGTATTTGATAACATTTCAACTATAGTAGCAAACTTTAAAGAAAAATTCTCATTTAAAGAATTTCTTGAAATTTTCCTGGCTATTCCATAAATAAATATTAACCCCCTTTTTTACTAAAAATAGCTCTATGTTTTCTTTCTTCCTTTGTAATTTATAACACCGAAAAGTATGCCACAAATTTCTTTGACAATTTTGTGAAAGTCTCAAAAGTATATTTCCCTATTACATTGTTATTATATTTGCTAGCTATTAGGGGATATCCAAAATAGATTCTTCACCCAGGTCCTTGGAAAGCATACTATGCAAAGAAAATATAAATAGGATGATAATATAAAGTCAACTATGTTCTTTACTTCTAAGAAAATTTGTAACTAAGTAAAATTTAGTGAAGCATACCTAAAGGAAAATAATCAAAGAAAAATATAGTGCATACCCAAAAGGGGGAAATATTGCTACAAAGATGACTAAAAATACCTCTCTCTCTAAAAAATAACTCTTGAATAACACAAAGTATATTTTCCTATTAGATAAAAAGGAAATAGAGGGACCTTTTGTAAACGAAAAATAAAATCTCTTTCATTTTCACCCTTATTGACAAGTGTTGCAAAATATGAAGAAGAAAACGAAATTCTAGCTAATTCTTTTAAATGGCACTGTCCAACTGCATACACGTAGCATACAAAGCGTAGCCCTTTCCTGGAGAGAACTCATGGCTCCCTATTTCCTGGTTTTTTTTACTAGTTTATCAACATCCTTACACACAAAATGTGTAAGAGAAGAATAAAAATGAACAGCTATCTAAAATTGAAATCGTGCAACACACAAAATTCCCTCTAAAAGCTCCAGAGAAATTGAATGCAATGCCTGAATTGACACAGAGGAGGGAAAAATATAGATGACACAAAAACCAAAAAAAAAAAATAGAATTTCTCAAATTCACAGAAAAACACTTGCTTTGTCGTTAAACACAAAGTCACGTTCAAATGCAGTAAAAGCTGGACCATTTTCTGTTCTGTCTCTTTTTTTCGTTATGCTCTCTTCGTCATAAACGAAGTATGCAAATATTTTTAGATATTTGTATAAAATGTTATCTGTACGAGTGGTATTAAAAAAATGGTAGTCAAAGGATCCTAAAAGTATACTATGTTTTTCAAAAAAAAAACTGGAGTGTAAAAATCAATGCAAACGTAATGAAAAATCACTGATACACATAAAGCGAGATATGTCAATAACATGTTGTATGTTTCAGGTAGGATAAAGGATACTAGAAATTTTAAATAGAAATCCGCATATTCAATGTCATATTGATTTTTATCCAATTAAATTGATGGATAAAAATCACCAATTTAATTGGCAAAATGTTTGTAGTGGCTAGGTTAGGTTAGGTTAGGTGGCAGCCTGATGTATCAGGCTCACTTAGACTATTCAGTCCATTGTGATACCACATTGGTGAACTTCTCTCTTATCACTGAGTGCTGCCCGATTCCATGTTAAGCTCAATGACAAGGGACCTCCTTTTTATAGCCGAGTCCGAACGGCGTTCCACATTGCAGTGAAACCACTTAGAGAAGCTTTAAAACCCTCAGAAATGTCACCAGCATTACTGAGGTGGGATAATCCACCGCTGAAAAACTTTTTGGTGTTCGGTCGAAGCAGGAATCGAACCCACGACCTTGTGTATGCAAGGCGGGCATGCTAACCATTGCACCACGGTGGCTCCCAAGTGTAGTGGCTAGAAAGGAATCAAGTATTTTTTCCCTTTTTAATAAATTTTAAATTTGTAATGCCTTTTTGGATATTGGATTTTACGACAAATGAACTGGAAATAGAAGCACAAAATTTTCATAGGCCGATCAAAATTTTCATAGGCTGATTGCCGACCTCGGATAGGTCGAGTTCAATGAGCACTTATAACATGTTGGGTGATAAGTCCCCGGTCTGACACATAGATGGCGTCGCTAGTATTAAATGCATATTATTTTTATACTACCAATCCTCAAATTATTTGTGTCAAAATTTGACATCTGTAAGTCTATTAGTTTGTGAGATAGAGCGTATTTTGTGAAGCAACTTTTGTTATTGTGAAAAAAATGGAAAAAAAGGAATTTCGTGTTTTGATAAAATACTGTTTTCTGAAGCAAAAACTTGGCTTGATAATAAGTTTCCGGACTCTGCCCCAGGGAAATCAACAATAATTGAGTGGTATGCAAAATTCAAGCGTGGTGAAATGAACACGGAGGACGGTGAACGCAGTGGACGCCCGAAAGTGGTGGTTGCCGACGAAAACATCAAAAATATCCACAAAATGATTTTGAATGACCGTAAAATGAAGTTGATCGAGATAGCAGAGGCCTTAACGATATCAAAGGAACGTGTTGGTCATATCATTCATCAATATTTGGATATGCGGAAGCTCTGTGCAAAATGGGTGCCGCGCGAGCTCACATTTGACCAAAAACAACAACGTGTTTATGATTCTGAGCGGTGTTTGAAGCTGTTAACTCGTAATACACGCGAGTTTTTCCAATGGATGAAACATGGCTCCATCACTACACTCCTGAGTCCAATCGACAGTCGGCTGAGTGGACAGCGACCGGTGAACCGCCTCCGAAGCGTGGTAAGACTAAAAAGTCCGCTGGAAAAGTAATGACCTCTTTTTTTTGGGATGCGCATGGAATAATTTTTATCGATTATCTTGAGAAGGGAAACACCATCAACAGTGACTATTGTATGGTGTTATTGGAGCGTTTGAAGGTCGAAATTGCGGCAAAAAGGCCCCATATGAAGAAGAACAAGTATATGCAACACTAAGTTCGGCCGGGCCGAATCTTAAATACTCACCACCATGAACCAAATATTAGGGTTTCCTTTGAAATTTCAGGAGGGCTTGAGGACTTGAGGACACTTCCCGAACATAAATTTTAAGATTTCACCTATGAGGACTATATCAGATTCTGGATTTAGAAGAACCATTTTTTTTTTTTGAATTTTAGAAGAGTCATTAACATCTCTTGTAAGTGTGCAAGAAAATTATAAAATAACGTCTTGATTTGAAATCTTAAATCTGTAGAAGTTAAATCTGGAAATTTTACATTGAGCAAGTAATTTTCATGATCAGTGCGCCTTCTACACCCTCAAGAAGTGAAGTCGGTCTATATGGAGGCATTACCAAATGGGCCGATTAAAAACTTAATCCGATACACGTTTTTGTGAGCCTAAAATACCAGAATGAGGGATATACTAAAATATGGACTGATACTCACCATTTTCGGCACACCTCTTTGTGACCCGAAAATACCTCTAGATTTCCAATTTCAGGCAAATATGATAAAAACTTCGGATTCTAGAAGCCCAAGAAGTAAAATTGGGGAATCGGTCTATATGGGGGCTATACCAAAATATGGATCGATACTCACCATTTTCGGCACACCTCTTTATGGTCCTAAAATACCTCTAGATTTCCAATTTCAGACAAATTGGATAAAAACTACGGTTTCCATAAGCCCAAGACCCCAAATCGGGAGATCGGTCTATATGGGGGCTATACCATAATATGGACCGATACTCACAATTTTTGGCACACGTATTTGTGGTCCTACAATACCTTTAGATTTCCAATTTCAGGTAAATTGAATAAAAACTGCGGTTTCTATAAGCCCAAGAAGTAAAATCGGGAGATCGGTCTATATGGGGGCTATACCAAAATATGGACCGATAGTCACCATTTTTGGCATACCTCTTTATAGTCTTAAAATACCTCTAGATTTCCAAGTTCAGGCAAATAGGATAAAAACTTCGGATTCTAGAAGCCCAAGAAATAAAATCGGAAAATCGGTCTATATGGGGGCTTTACCAAAATATGGACCGACACTCACCATTTTCGGCACACCTCTTTATGGTCCTAAAATACCTCTAGATTTCCAATTTCAGACAAATTGGATAAAAACTGCGATTTCTATAAACCCAAGACCCCAAATCGGGAGGTCGTTTTATATGGGGATCATACCAAAAAATTGACCGATACTCACAATTTTTGGCACACGTATTTGTGGTCCTACAATACCTCTAGATTTCCAATTTCAGGTAAATTGAATCAAAACTGCGGTTTCTATAAGACCAAGAAGTAAAATCGGGAGATCGGTCTATATGGCGGCTATACCAAAATTTGGACCGATACTCACTATTTTTGGCACACGTATTTGTGGTCCTACAATACCTCTAGATTTCCAATTTCAGGTAAATTGAATAAAAACTGCGGTTTCTATAAGCCCAAGAAGTAAAATCGGGAGATAGGTCTATATGGGGGCTATACCAAAACATGGACCGATACTCACCACTTTTGGCACACCTCTTTATGGTCATAAAATACCTCTAGATTTCAAATTTCAAGCAAATTGGATAAAAACTACGATTTCTATAAGCCCAAGACCCCAAATCGGGAGGTCGGTTTATATGGGGACTATATCAAAACCTGGACCGATATAGCCCATCTTCGAACTTGACCTGCCTGCAGACAAAAGACGAGTTTGTGCAAAATTTCAGCACGATGGCTACATTATTTAAGACTGTAGCGTGATTACAACAGACAGACAGATGGACATCGTTATATCGTCTTAGAATTTCTCCCTGATCAAGAATATATATACTTTATATAGTTTCGATGTGTTACACACGGAATGACAAACTTATTATACCCCCGTCACCATTCTATGGTGGTGGGTATAAAAAGGTGTTGTTCCACCGAGACAACGCACCGTGCCACAAGTCATTGAGAACGATGGCAAAAATTAATGAATTGGGCTTCGAATTGCTTCCCCACCCAACGTATTCTCCAGATCTGGACTTTTTCTTGTTCTCAGACCTCAGATGCTCGCAGGGAAAAAATTTGGCTGCAATGAAGAGGTGATCGCCGAAACTGAGGCCTATTTGGAGGCAAAACCAAAGGAGTACTACCAAAATGGTATCAAAAAATTGGAAGGTCGTTATAATCGTTGTATCGCTCTTGAAGGGAACTGTGTTGAATAATAAAAACGAATTTTGACAAAAAAAATGTGTTTTTCTTTGTTAGACCGGGGACTTATCAGCCAACCTGTTATAGAACATTTTGTCAAAATGTTATTGATTAAAAAATTTTGTTAAAATTTTATTTCTATAGAAAATTTTGTCAAACTGAATTATATACGTACTTAATCGGCCTTTTTTTGAGAAGACGGTGTTACGAAGTTTTATGATACCTTGCCATCGGCAAGCGTTACCGCAACCCAAGTAATTCGATTGTGGATGACTGTCTGTAGTAAAAGATTCGGCCTGGCCGAACTTACGACCTTATATACTTGTTTTCCTTAATTTTAGTTAATTTTTCTCCATGGGTTGTAATTTTGTAAACTGCAGTTAAAAAGTACATATTCCTGGTTTTAACAACGCTTTGTGGAAAACTCAAAATGTGGAGTAAAATTTTGTTCAATTTTCGCACGAGTTAGTTTATTCTTCCTATACAACAGTTTACACCTTTTTTTTGGTGTGTTCAGAAATTTCAGTTCAGCATAGTCCCAAAAAAGTTTACATCGACGCCGTAAAGCATCTTTTTTTTTAAAGATCCTTCCGATAGAAATTTGAAAAGTTTCACCACCCCAATACTCGATCCAGAAACTTTTACCACACTATTTATTTAGTCTCTTTTGAATTATATTAGTTGCAGTAGCCTTAAAAATAATTACTTCACACACCCCTCATTAAATAAATAAAGTTAAATTGACAATTGAAGGGTGGCTGAATTTAGATTCAGTGTTGGCCACTTTGAGGGGTAGAATTGATGACAATGAGTTTTGGGTGAAATAAATTTAATGCGTCAATGATTTCCACCACCATCATCACCAATAGCATCACATCTCACTCCATCGGAAATTCGGGGAAACTCATGTGATTTTTGTAAAGATAACCAACGTTAACGATTATGTGTGGTCACTTTTGCAAGACAAGACCACCGCAATCATGGACGATGAAATCTTCGTCATAGTTATCTGCTCGTCCAGCATAATGACAAAGGCAATTTTCTGCATAAACGAACAAATACCTGTAAAATGTCAATAACACACACTTATGGGCGATTTTTTTTTTTTTAAACCGTAGCAAGGATTCAAAAGGACCTAAAAATGAGAAAAATAAACAAACAAAGTAAAGCAATCATCCATAGCTAAGGAACGCACGCACTAACTAACACTAACAGACAGATACTACAAAAGGATCCGTTGAGGCAAAACAAAAGGATCTCTATCAGTGTGTTAGAAAGCGAGTTTCTTTGTTGCAACCAAGAACTGGAAGGGGAATTTTGTACTCGTTATTGAAAACCTAAATTTGTTATTCCTTTTCTAGCTGTCGTAAAATATTTACTCTAAAAGCCTAAGAAAATATTTCAAGTGAATATAGAAAAGACCACACATTACAATTTGAGAATTTGTGGTAATTTTCTAAAAAAAAAAAAAACGAAATCGAATATGGATTGTGAAGACTCTATGCTTTTTCGATTGAAGAAGACAGTATCGATAAATTCTTGTATAAATATTGGAAATTGACAGGACACCCTCTTGTAAACTTAGTAAATAAATACACTTTGATATATTATCACACCCATATAAGCACGTTTCATCTCCTTTTATGTGATGTGTTGTATGGTATTTATAAAAACGTTTTAAAGTAATTTTATCCTAGTTGGAGACAAAGGTCTCTATCCTATACTTGATCCTATACTTGATGCGGGTGTGAGATAAAATATATATTGGGACATGTATTGGGTTCAGCGCATTTTGTTTCTAATCCTTGCCCATTCAGTAACTATTAAATTTCTATGTAGGGGTTATTTGTATCACTACATGTTTTGTAACAGATAGGTAGTCAGATATACCGAAGTAATTAGACGCAATTAAATCAAATTAAATTAAAACAAGTATATACGATCATAAGTTCGGTCAGGCCGAATCGTATGTACCCTCCACCAGGGATTGCGTAGAAACTTCTACGAAAGACTGTCATCCACAATCGAATTACTTGGGTTGTGGTAATACTTACCGATGGCAACAACATCGTCTTCTACATTGCAAGTTAGTCCATACGTGGTATATATTGGACACAAAAGGTACACGGATGAAAAATACTGTTTTTCATATGTTTGGCTATAAACATTATATGTTTGGAACACAAATTTTTAAACACAATATTTTTGAGTGCAAGTATATAATGTTCATAAACCAGCATAAAATGTTTGGGACATATATGCTAATATGTTAGAACATATTATGTTTGGGACATAAAATGTTTGTAAATATAATATGCTTGGATGCAACCATATATTCATTTAGAAATAGCCTATGAACATATATGTGTTTAGTAGCTTGGAGCGCTATTTAACAGGGAGCGATATTGAATTAAGTTGGTGGTTGTTACTTGTTATTACAAAATTAACATTTTATTTTCCCTTGGGCAATTGATCAGCTACTTCTTTGATCCTTACAAACTGTGTGGTCCGCTGTTCGAATCCCCGTCCGGCAAAAGGTAAAATTAAAATAAAAAATATCATAAAATTGAATAATTTCTTCTACAATGTTTGTATTACAGAAAAAGGTGCTAAGAACTAAAAAATCTCGTGGAAGTGAGAAAGATGTGAGGGAATATACAATTAGGCAGAAACAAAATTTTGAGCATTCAGGTCGAAAACCTATGTTGTTAGCACCTATATTACCTGTTTATTTTCATAATTCATTATGATTGTAAATATATAAATGAATAAATAAAATTTTGAACACATTATTGTTTGGGAGAATTTTTTTTAAGCATATAATATTTTTGGGTGCAAAATGCTTCCAAACATATTATATGTTCACATAATAACATATTGTTTTTTGGAAGACAACATTATTGATTTTGGATGCAAAAATACAAAATGTTTGGAACTTAGACTACCCAAACATATATTGTTTAGACCAATATGCTTTCAAACATATTATATATTGGAAGAGATCAAACATATAAATGTTTGGGCAATACCCAAAAATGTATATGCTTGAAGCAAAATATGTTTGGGAATATATGTTACAGAGGCGATTTTTTGTGAGGGTGTATATATAAGTAACAGGTTGGCTGATAAGTCCCCGGTCTGACACATAGATGGCGTCGCTAGTATTAAATGCATATTATTTTTGTATAGTACCAACCTTCAAATGATTCGTGTCAAAATTTGACGTCTGTAAGTCAATTAGTTTGTGAGATAGAGCGTCTTTTGTGAAGCAACTTTTGTTATTGTGAAAAAAAAATGGAAAAAAAGGAATTTTGTGTTTTGATAAAATACTGTTTTCTGAAGGGAAAAAATACGGTGGAAGCAAATGGCTTGATAATGAGTTTCCGGACTCTACCCCAGGGAAATCAACAATAATTGATTGGTATGCAAAATTCAAGCGTGGTGAAATGAACACTGAGGACGGCCAACGCAGTGGGCGCCCGAAAGAGGTGGTTACCGACGAAAACATCAAAAAAATCCACAAAATGATTTTGAATGACCGTAAAATGAAATTGATCGAGATAGCAGAGGCCTTAAAGATATCAAAGGAACGTGTTGGTCATATCATTCATCAATATTTGGATATGCGGAAGCTCTGTGCAAAATGGTTGCCGCGCGAGCTCACATTTGACCAAAAACAACAACGTGTTGATGTTTCTGAGCGGTGTTTGCAGCTGTTAACTCGTAATACATCCGAGTTTTTCCGTCGATATGTGACAATGGATGAAACATGGCTCCATCACTACACTCCTGAGTCCAATCGACAGTCGGCTGAGTGGACAGCGACCGGTGAACCGTCTCCGAAGCGTGGAAAGACTCAAAAGTGTGCTGGCAAAGTAATGGCCTCTGTTTTTTGGGATGCGCATGGAATAATTTTTATCGATTATCTTGAGGAGGGAAAAACCATCAACAGTGAGTATTATATGGCGTTATTGGAGCGTTTGCATGTCGAAATCGCGGCAAAACGGCCCCATATGAAGAAGAAAAAAGTGTTGTTTCACCAAGACAACGTACCGTGCCACAAGTCATTGAGAACGATGGCAAAAATTCGAATTGCTTCGCCACCCACCGTATTCTCCAGATCTGGCCCCCAACGACTTTTTCTTGTTCTCAGACCTCAAAAGGATTCTCGCAGGGAAAAAATTTGGCTGCAATGAAGAGGTGATCGCCGAAACTGAGGCCTATTTTGAGGCAAAACCGAAGGAGTACTACCAAAATGGTATAAAAAAAAATTGGAATGTCGTTATAATCGTTGTATCGCTCTTGAAGGGAACTATGTTGAATAATAAAAACTATTTTTGACAAAAAAAAATGTGTTTTTCTTCTCATCAGCCAAACTGTTAAGTTTACAAATATTTACGAACCGATATGGACTTTTGCGCGGTAATTAGAGAGAATTGAAGAAATATGGGGGTCGCTCTATATGGGGGCTATATACAATTATGAACTTGATATGGACCAATCCTTGTGTGATTGGAGATCAGTTTATCTGAGGGCTATATATAACTATTTACCGATATGGACCTAGTTAGGCATGTTTGTCCGCGGCCATATACTAGCACAATGTACCAAATTTCAACTGAATCGGGTGCAATTTTCTCCTCCAAGATGTTCCAAAACCAAATCTGGGGATCGGTTTATATGGCTGCTATATATGATTATGAACCGATATGGACCAATTTGTGCATGGACCACAAACAAATACCACGTACCAAATATCAACCGGATCGGATGAAATTTGCTTCTCTAAGAGTCTCCACAAGCCAAATCTGGGGGTCGGTTTATATGGGGGCTATATATAATTATGGATCGATATGGACGAATTTTTGCATGGTTATTAGAGACTATATAAGTACACCACGTACCAAATTTCAACCGGATCGGATGAAATTTGTTTCTCCAAAAGGCTCCGGAGGTCAAATCTGGTGACCGGCTTATATGGGGGTATATATAAAATGGATCACTATGGACCAATTTTTGCATGGTTATTATACCTTGCGCCACACTGTGGAACAGGGTATTATAAGTTAGTGCATATGTTTGCAACACCCAGAAGGAGACGGGATAGACACATGGTGTCTTTGGCAAAAATGCTCAGGGTGGGCTCCTGAGTCGATATAGCCATGTCCGTCCGTCTGTCTGTGAACACATTTTTGTGATCAAAGTCTAGGTCGCAATTTAAGTCCAATCACCTTCAAATTTGGCACAAGTATGTGTTTTGGCTCAGAATAGAGCCCTATTGATTTTGGAAGAAATCGGTTCAGATTTAGATATAGCTCCCATATATATCTTTCGCCCGATATGCCCTAATATGGACCCAGCAGCCAGAGTTTTATACCGATTTGCTTGAAATTTTGTACAAACATAACACTTAGTCGTATAGTCAAGTGTGCAAAATTTGATTGAAATCGGTTCAAATTTAGATAATGCTCCCATATATATCTTTCGCCCGATATGGACTTATATGGCCCCAGAAGCAAGATTTTTGGCCGAATTTGGTTGAAATTTTGCACTAGGAGTAAAATTAGTAGTATAGTCAAGTGTGTAAAATTTGATTGAAATCGGTTCAGATTTAGATATAGCTCCCATATATATCTTTCGCCCGATATGGACTAATATGGTCCTAAAAGCCAGAGTTTTGGCCCAATTTGGTTGAAATTTTGCACATGGAGTAGATTTAGCATTGTAGCTATGTGTGCTAAATTCGATTGAAATTGGTTCAGATTTATATATAGCTCCCATATATAGCTTTCGCCCGATTTACACTCATATGACTACAGAGGCCAATTTTTTACTCCGATTTAGTTGAAATTTTGCACAGGAAGTAGACTTAACATTGTAGCTATGCGTGCCCAATTTGGTTGAAATCGGTTCATATTTAGATATAGCTCCCATATAAAGGGTGATTTGTTAAGAGCTTGATAACTTTTTTTAAAAAAAAAACGCATAAAATTTGCAAAATCTCATCGGTTCTTTATTTGAAACGTTAGATTGGTCCATGACATTTACTTTTTGAAGATAATTTCATTTAAATGTTGACCGCGGCTGCGTCTTAGGTGGTCCATTCGGAAAGTCCAATTTTGGGCAACTTTTTCGAGCATTTCGGCCGGAATAGCCCGAATTTCTTCGGAAATGTTGTCTTCCAAAGCTGGAATAGTTGCTGGCTTATTTCTGTAGACTTTAGACTTGACGTAGCCCCACAAAAAATAGTCTAAAGGCGTCAAATCGCATGATCTTGGTGGCCAACTTACCGGTCCATTTCTTGAGATGAATTGTTCGCCGAAGTTTTCCCTCAAAATGGCCATAGAATCGCGAGCTGTGTGGCATGTAGCGCCATCTTGTTGAAACCACATGTCAACCAAGTTCAGTTCTTCCATTTTTGGCAACAAAAAGTTTGTTAGCATCGAACGATAGCGATCGCCATTCACCGTAACGTTGCGTCCAACAGCATCTTTGAAAAAATACGGTCCAATGATTCCACCAGCGTACAAACCACACCAAACAGTGCATTTTTCGGGATGCATGGGCAGTTCTTGAACGGCTTCTGGTTGCTCTTCACTCCAAATGCGGCAATTTTGCTTATTTACGTAGCCATTCAACCAGAAATGAGCCTCATCGCTGAACAAAATTTGTCGATAAAAAAGCGGATTTTCTGCCAACTTTTCTAGGGCCCATTTACTGAAAATTCGACGTTGTGGCTCGTTAGTAAGTCTATTCATGATGAAATGTCAAAGCATACTGAGCATCTTTCTCTTTGACACCATGTCTGAAATCCCACGTGATCTGTCAAATACTAATGCATGAAAATCCTAACCTCAAAAGAATCACCCTTTATATGTTTTTCTGATTTCGACAAAAATGGTCAAAATACCAACATTTTCCTTGTAAAATCGCCTCTGCTTAGTCGAAAAGATTTAAAAATGGCTCTAATTTTCCTAAACTTCTAATACATATATATCGGGCGATAAATCATAAATAAACTTTTGCGAAGTTTCCTTAAAATTGCTTCAGATTTAAATGTTTCCTATATTTTTTTTACTAACATTGTGTTCCACCCTAGTGTATTAGCCGACTTCAATTTTGAGTCTATAGATTTTGTAGAAGTCTATCAAATTCTGTCCAGATCGAGTGATATTTAAATGTATGTATTTGGAACAAACCTTTATATATAGCCCCCAACACATTTGATGGATGTGATATGGTATCGAAAATTTAGATCTACAAAGTGGTGCAGGGTATAATATAATCGGCCCCGCCAGACTTTAGACTTTCCTTACTTGTTTTTACTAACATTGTGTTTCATCCCAGGGCGTTAATCGATTTAAATTTGAATTCTAGAGTTTTTGAAAAAGTACAAAAAATTGTCTACATTAAAAGTATTTGTATCTGGAAATGCAAACCTTTATATAGCACCCAGCAAATTTGAAGCAGTTGAGATGGCAACACAAATGTTTGTCTACATAGTGGTGAAGGGTATAATATAGTCGGCTCCGCCCGACTTTAGACTTTACTTACTTTGTTTTAATTAAACGTCGTCTTATTTTAATGATATTTAGTATTATGTGAATTTAATTTAAATTAAATTAAAATATTTTCATTCACATTCGTAATATAATTTAATAATGCAGAATTTTTACAACTAATACATTTTGTGCTTCTATTTTTGTACTTCCAGGTAATTCATATAAAGTTCTTCACAACTAGCAAATTTCAATATCAATTATAGGGTAAGCTATAAGTTAAAAAAAAAAATTCTTTAAGCTCCTGATATGTCGTTACACCCTAATCTATACATAGAAAACTGAAGGAATATGTGTGACCATACTGAAAATAATGATAACTGACCATCATAGCATAATGGAATGTTTGTCCTTGTCACATCTGTGCTTGATGTCTTCCCATTTTATTCATGTCCTTAAGTAAACATAGTCCGAGGCTGCTTGTACATTGACAAACGAAAATGGTTTCCCTAAAGAAAACAATGAATGTTTGTGGATTTTACACTATCACAATCAATTGAATAAATAAAGCAATTTCTATAGTAAAGTTTTCACAATAAGTTTTTATATTTGTAGAGAAAATTTCATGAAAATTACACATCGGTTACAAATGCTGCCATTTGATAACAATTTTTGACATTTCCTATTTAATGAACACTTTTAAAAAGTTTCAATCTATATTTCTTTGTATAGCTTTAGAAGTTCGTATGTAATCTTGGTAAACATACCACATAGATGTCTCTGAATATATACATTTTTCCCCCATTTTGAAATTTCTAATACACCGAGCTCTTAGTAATATAGGACACAAAAATCAAATTATATTTGATGATGATCTCCATCTTCACCATTCACCATCATCATCATTTTTACACAGACATCATCTACCAATTGTTGAACGACCTGTAAACAATTCATATTTAAATTAAATTTTCTGAATTTAGTTTTGTTAGCTGACAATGCGTTTTTATACCCACCACCATAGAATGGTGACGGGGGTATAATAAGTTTGTCATTCCGTTTGTAACGCATCGAAATATCGATTTCCGACTATATAAAGTATATATATTCTTGATCAGGGAGAAATTCTAAGACGATATAACGATGTCCGTCTGTCCGTCTGTCTGTCTGTCTGTCTGTCTGTCTGTCTGTCTGTTGTAATCACGCTACAGTCTTCAATAATGAAGCAATCGTGCTGAAATTTTGCACAAACTCGTCTTTTGTCTGCAGGCAGGTCAAGTTCGAAGATGGGCTATATCGGTCCAGGTTTTGATATAGTCCCCATATAAACCGACCTCCCGATTTAGGGTCTTGGGCTTATAGAAATCGTAGTTTTTATCCAATTTGCCTGAAATTTGAAATCTAGAGGTATTTTATGCCCGTAAAGAGGTGTGCCAAAAATGGTGAGTATCGGTCCATGTTTTGGTATAGCCCCCATATAGACCGATCTCCCGATTTTACTTCTTGGGCTTATAGAAACCGCAGTTTTTATTCTATTTACCTGAAATTGGAAATCAAGAGGTATTATAGGACCACAAATACGTGTGCCAAAAATTGTGAGTATCGGTCCATGTTTTGGTATGGTCCCCATATAAAACGACCTCCCGATTTGGGGTCTTGGGTTTATAGAAACCGTAGTTTTTATCAAATTTGTCTGAAATTGGAAACCATGAGGTATTTTAGGGCCATAAAGAGGTGTGCCGAAAATGGTGAGTATCGGTCCATGTTTTGGTATAGCCCCCATATAGACCGATTTCCCAATTTTACTTCTTGGGCTTCTAGAATCCGAAGTTTTTATTCAATTTACCTGAAATTGGAAATCTAGAGGTATTGTAGGACCACAAATACGTGTGCCAAAAACTGTGAGTATCGGTCCATATTTTGGTATAGCCCCTATATAGACCGATCTCCCGATTTTACTTCTTGGGCTTATAGAACCCGCAGTTTATATTCAATTTACCTGAAATTGTAAATCTAGATGTATTATAAGACCACAAATACGTGTGCCAAAAATTGTGAGTATCGGTCCATATTTTGGTATAGCCCCCATATAGACCGATCTCCCGATTTTACTTCTTGGGCTTATAGAAACCGCAGTTTTTATTCAATTTACCTAAAATTGGAAATCTAGAGGTATTGTAGGACCACAAATACGTGTGCCAAAAATTGTGAGTATCGGTCCATGTTTTGGTATGGTCCCCATATAAAACGACCTCCCGATTTGGGGTATTGGGTTTATAGAAACCGTAGTTTTCATCCAATTTGTCTGAAATTGGAAATCTAGAGGTATTTTAGGACCATAAAGAGGTGTGCCGAAAATGGTGAGTATCGGTACATTTTTTTGGTATATCCCCCATATAGACCGATTTCCCGATTTTACTTCTTGTGCTTCTAGAAACCGTAGTTTTTATCTGATTTGCCTGAAATTGTAAATATTCTGGTATTTTAGGCTCACAAAAACGTGCATCGGATTAAGTTTTTATCGGTCCATTTGGTAATGACTCCATATAGACCGACTTCACTTCTTGAGGGTGTAGAAGGCGCACTGATCATGAAAATTGCTTGAAACTCAATGTAAAATTTCCAGATTTTACTTCTACAGATTTAAGATTTCAAATCAAGACGTTATTTTATAATTTTCTTGCACACTTACAAGAGATGTTAATGATTCCTTTAAAACTCAAACAAAAATGCTTCTTATAAATCCAGAATCTGATATAGTCCTCATAGTTGAAATCTTTAAATTTATCTTCGGGAAGTGTCCTCAAGTCCTCAAGCCCTCCTGAAATTTCAAAGGAAACCCTAATATTTGGTTCACGGTGGTGGGTATTTAAGATTCGGCCCGGCCGAACTTAGTGCTGTATATACTTGTTGTTTTTTTATTCGTCTTCCATCTGGGTTGATTGTTGCTGTTTGTCATTCAACCACTTGAGATTGTTGGTTTAGACAGTCATCAACCATCCATTTCAGGGCTAAAGATTGAACTTTTTTTATATCCACTTCACATTCGTTTCAATAACTGGAGAAGTTGAAGTGCGGAATAGGATTTAGCAAAAATTCTGGCGAAGTATACTTTTTTTTTTAAATAAATACGCCTTCAGAAAAAAATGCTTTACTAACATATACAGGGTAGTTGATATGTAATGGAACGAAGTAAATCGCTACATTTTTTTAATTTTATTGTTTAAAAGCAAAACAATGTTGGAAATTATATCAAATTTTAGAAACAATTTAGATTAGTTTAAACTGGTATGTACACGGATGAAAAAGGCTGTTTTTCATATGTTTGGCTATAAACATTATATGTTTGGAACACACATTTTTAAACACAATATTTTTGAGTGCAAGCATATAATGTTCATAAACTAGCATAACATGTTTGGGACATATATGTTAATATGTTAGAACATATTATGTTTGGGACATAAAATGTTTGTAAATATAATATGCTTGGATGCAAACATATATTAATTTAGAAATAGCCTATAAACATGTATGTGTTTAGTAGCTTGGAGCGCTATTTAACAGGGAGCGATATTGAATTAAGTTGGTGGTTGTTGCTTGTTATTACAAAATTAACATTTTATTTTTCCTTGGGCAATTGATCAGCTACTTCTTTGATCCTTACAAACTGTGTGGTCCGCTGTTCGAATCCCCGTCCGGCAAAAGGTAAAATTAAAATATAAAAAAATCATAAAATTGAATAATTTCTTCTACAATGTTTGTATTACAGAAAAAGGTGCTAAGAACTAAAAAATCTCGTGGAAGTGAGAAAGATGTGGGGGAATATACAATTGGGCAGAAACAAAATTTTGAGCATTCAGGTCGAAAACCTATGTTGTTAGCACCTATATTACCTGTTTATTTTCATAATTCATTATGATTGTAAATATATAAATAAATAAATAAAATTTTGAGCACAATATTGTTTGGGAGAATTTTTTTTAAGCATATAATATTTTTGGGTGCAAAATGCTTCCAAACATATTATATGTTCACATAATAACATATTGTTTTTTGGAAGACAACCTTATTGAATTTGGATGCAAAAATACAAAATGTTTGGAACTTAGAGTACCCAAACATATATTGTTTAGACTAATATGCTTTCAAACATATTATATATTGGAAGAGATCAAACATATAAATGTTTGGGCAATACCCAAAAATGTATATGCTTGAAGCAAAATATGTTTGGGAGTATATGTTACAGAAGCGATTTTTTGTGAGCGTGTATTATGACCTTCAAACGGCCACAAAACCATCACAGGATGCTCGAAGTGACTCTGCTCAAAATTTTAGTTCTATAGAAAATTTTCTCAAAATTTTTTTTGTATAGAAAAATTTCTCCAAATTTTATTTCTATAGATAATTTTCTCAACATTTTATTTCTATAAAATATTTTCTTAAAATAGAAAATTTTCTGAAAATTTTATTTTTACAGAAAATGTTCTCAAAATGTTAGTTCAATGGCCATTTTCCCAAAATTTTATTTCTATATAAAATTTTCTCAAAATTTAATATCTATTAATAATTTTCTCAAAATTTTATTTGTACAGAAAATTTTCTCCAAATTTTATTTCTATAGATAATTTTCTCAACAATTTTCTCAAAATTTTAGTTCTATTGAAATTTTATTTTTAATGATAATTTTCTCAAATTTTATTTCTATATACAATTTTCTCAACATTTTATTTCTATTGATAATTTTCTCAAATTTTATTTCTATTTAAAATTTTCTCAAAATTTTATTTCTATCATGCTGGAAGGATGCTGGAAGGGGATCTGCTCAAAACTTAATTCTATAGAAAATTTTCTCAAAAATTTATTTGTATTTTCTCCAAATTTTATTTCTATTGATAATTTTCTAAAATTTTATTTCTATAGAAAATTTTATTTGTATAGACATTCTTCTTCAAATTGTATATCTATAAATAATTTTCTCCAAATTTTATTTCTGTAGAAAATGTTCTCAAAATTTTATTTGTACAGAAAATGTTCTCAACATTTTAGTTCAATGGACATTTTCCCAAAATTTTATTTCTATAGAAAATTTTCTCAAAATTTTATTTGTATAGAGAATTTTCTCAAAATTGTATTTCTATATAAAATTTTCTCAAGTTTTACTTCTTTTAAAAATTTTCTCAAAATTTTATTTGTACAGAAAATTTTTTTGAAAATTTTAGTTTTGGGAAAATTTTCTCCAAATTTTATTTCTATTAAAAATTTTCTCAAAATTTTATTTGAATAGAAAATTTTCTCAAAATTTATTTCTATTAAACACTTTCTCCAAATTTTAGTCCTATAGAAAATTTTATTAAAATTTTATTTTTAGAGACAAATTTTCTCAAATTTTTATTTATATAAAACATTTTCTCAAATTGTTATTTCTAAATTTTATTTCTATATAAAATGTTCTCAAAATTTTATTTCTATTAAAAATTTTATCAAAATTTTATTTCTACAGAAAATTTTCTCAAAATTTTATTTCTATTAATTTTTTTTTAATTTTATCTATGGAAATTTTCTCAAATTTTTTTTTTTTTTATGATTTTCTCAAAATTTTATTTCTATATAAAAATTTTCTCAAAATTTTATTTGAATAGAAAATTTTCTCAAAACTTTATGTGTATAGAAAATTTTTTCAAAATATTATTTCTATAGATTATCTTTTCAAAATTTATTTCTATTTCTATATTCTCTCCAAATTTTAGTTCTATAGAAAATTTTCTTAAAATTTTATTTCTAAAGACAAATTTTCTTAAATTTTTTTTTATATAAAAAATTTTTTTCCAAATTTTATTTCTACAGAAAATTTCTCAAAATTTTATTTAAATAGAAAATTATTTTTATACAAAATTGAAGTATGTACCTCTTTATTGGGGGGAAGGTTAGGTTAGGTGGCAGCCCGATGTCTCAGGCTCACTTAGACTATTCAGTCCATTGTGACACCACATTGGTGAACTTCTCTCTTATCTCTGAGTGCTGCCCGATTCTATGTTAAGCTCAATGACAAGGGGCCTCCTTTTTATAGCTTAGTCCGAACGGCGTTCCACATTGCAGTGAAACCATTTAGAGAAGCTTTGAAACCCTCAGAAATGTCACCAGCATTACTGAGGTGGGATAATCCAAATTCCGCTGAAAAACTTTTTGGTGTTAGATCGCAGCAGGAATCGAACCCACGACCATGTGTAAGGCGGGCATGCTAACCATTGCACCACGGTGGCTGCCTTGTTGGGGGGAATGTTTTACAAAATCCAAAACATCAAGAATTCTACCAATATACCAAACAGTAAAAATTCTGCCAATTTTGGTAAAATTCTACACAGTTGGTAGAATTGTACGAGTATTGTCAACCGTGATTCTACACCCCATACATAAGTGTGTCAAATATGGTGTGCATTGGTCCATGTTTTGATATAGCTCCCAAATAGACCGATCTCCTGATTTGACATCTATACACCTCAATTGTTATCCAATTTGCCTGAAATTAGAAATATAGGGGTACACCCAGATAAGGAATATGATCACCTCAAACCCGCTCTATTAACCATGTTCCTTAATCTATATCTGTCCATAAAGCTCGAAAAATAATTGTATAATAAGGTAAAATGTTATTTTTTGGTGGTGACCATGTAACATGGCTTTTACATGGTCACCATACAAAAATAACATTTTGCTCTTGAAACATGTTTGAGGTGATCATATTCCTTCTCTGTGTGTACTTTGGATTCATAGAGAGATGAATATGATATTTATCGGTTCATGTTTTGATATATGCTCCATGTAGACCGATATGACGATCTGACTTCTTGGTCTTCTAGATATACAGTGACACACACAAGTATTGGCACACCAAACAATTTGGTTTAAAACCCATATTTTAAAAGTGATATGAAGCTATTTGAAATTAAAAAAAATATTTTAATTTGGATTGTAACTGCAATAGGAATCTAAATCTTTTTTATTTTAGAAAAATGTTTGTTCTTTCAATATTTAAATTTTGAAAAATTAAAACAAGGCATATTTTTTGAGGATCAAAAGTATTGGCACAGGTAGTTCAAAATTATATTTTAGTACATATAGTATTTTTTTGTATTCCTTTTTGTTTGATAACAGCATCAAGCAGTCTAGACCCAGAATGGAGTAATTTTTTGTTTCATATATTCCCCCATTCTTCCATCAGCACTGTGCCAAATTTCATAAAAATCGTTTAATAATAGTGACCTAAATATTGCGAACAACAAGGACATGGTCAGACAGACGGACACCAAGGGCTAAACTAACTCAGGTGGTGGTTCTTAGTCCATCGGTATATATTTTATGGAGCTTAAAATTAATATTTGTGGCAGGCACATTTTTTCGCAGATAACCTGGCCACTATGTGGTTTAGGGAGCTGTACCAATACTTATGTGCGTCACTGTATATGCTAAAAATTTCTATTTCGTGAGATTACCAGAAAGCCTTGCTATAATTAATAAACAAGTCCATTTATTAAATAAAATTTGTTTCTTATATATACAATTTAAAATCAAAAACACGCATTCCTACTAATCCTCGATGTATCGACAATTTTCTTGTATAGCATTTGTGTCATTGGGATTAATTTATATGACAACACTGATTTTACACTCATAAACAAATGAATATGTAAGTGTTAATAGAAATCAAGCTCATCCATTCCTTTCCTCCCAGGACAAAAATGTTTTTGTGTGGACTGACAAGTTCAATTTCGATTTTGAAATCAGTAAAAAAAACCCATACATTCACCGAAACAAATAACATAGTAACTGGTCAACTGCATTTGTGAACTGGAGTCTGATACACATATTAACGACAACATCCTTAAAATGCATGTTTATGTCAGTCTAAAAACAAAATGCAATTATTTAAGGCAGTCTGCCCCCTCCCTTTCTCGATGCTATGGTTAGTTTCATTTGCAAACAAAAAATGTGACCATAAACGATATAAACGTATAAAGGGTGTTGCGAAGAAGGGAGTGATAAAAATTTTGATAATATATATTAAAGCATAGGAAAAGATAAAAATTTGCTTTGTTAGGGTTTGTGGCCTTCTACGAGCTAGGATAAGTTACATGGTCATTTTGTAAAAACTCCACTAGAAGAGATAGGCGCTGTAGGTACTTCAAAAGATCACGTGAGGTACATGCTGCATTATTAGTATGAGAAAACTTTCTACGCGAGTGACGGTAAAAACAGTAACAAGAGCTAATTTGCAGACTTCGAAAATAGTTTGAGCATCACTGTCTGTATCGAATAAAAAGAACACTATGTTCACAAATTCATTCCCACTATTCCCAAATGTTTGTTCTACGAAAGAGAATCTTTTTGTGCCACCTTTTTCTCGTATTGTGCCACTATTTAAATAACAGGTTGGCTGATAAGTCCCCGGTCTGACACATAGATGGCGTCGCTAGTATTAAATGCATATTATTTTCATATATTACCAACCTTCAAATGATTCGTGTCAAAATTTGACGTCTGTAAGTGAATTAGTTTGTGAGATAGAGCGTCTTTTGTGAAGCAACTTTTGTTTTTGTGAAAAAAAAAATAAATGGGAAAAAAAGGAATTTCGTGTTTTGATAAAATAGTGTTTTCTGAAGGGAAAAAATACGTTGGAAGCAAAAACTTGATTTGATAATGAGTTTCCGGACTCTGCCCCAGGGAAATCAACAATAATTGATTGGTATGCAAAATTCAAGCGTGGTGAAATGAGCACGGAGGACGGTGAACGCAGTGGATGCCTGAAAGAGGTGGTTACCGACGAAAACATCAAAAAAATCCACAAAATGATTTTGAATGACCGTAAAATGAAGTTGATCGAGATAGCAGAGGCCTTAAAGATATCAAAGGAACGTGTTGGTAATATCATTCATCAATATTTGGATATGCGGAAGCTCTGTGCAAAATGGGTGCCGCGCGAGCTCACATTTGACCAAAAACAACAACGTGTTGATGATTCTGAGCGGTGTTTGCAGCTGTTAACTCGTAATACACTCGAGTTTTTCCGTCGATATGTGAGAATGGATGAAACATGGCTCCATCACTACACTCCTGAGTCCAATCGACAGTCGGCTGAGTGGACAGCGACCGGTGAACCGTCTCCGAAGCGTGGAAAGACTCAAAAGTCCGCTGGCAAAGTAATGGCCTCTGTTTTTTGGGATGCGCATGGAATAATTTTTATCGATTATCTTGAGAAGAGAAAAACCATCAACAGTGACTATTATATGGCGTTATTGGAGCGTTTGAATGTCGAAATCGCGGCAAAACGGCCCCATATGAAGAAGAAAAAAGTGTTGTTCCACCAAGACAACTCACCGTGCCACAAGTCATTGAGAACAATGGCAAAAATTCTTGAATTGGGCTTCGAATTGCTTCCCCACCATCGTATTCTCCAGATCTGGCCCCTAGCCACTTTTTCTTGTTCTCAGACCTCAAAAGGATGCTAGTAGGGAAAAATTTGGCTGCCATGAAGAGGCGATCGCCGAAACTGAGGCCTATTTTGAGGCAAAACCGAAGGAGTACCGCCAAAATGGTATCAAAAAATTGGAAGGTCGTTATAATCGTTGTATCGCTCTTGAAGGGAACTATGTTGAATAATAAAAACGAATTTTGACAAAAAAAAATGTGTTTTCCTTTGTTAGACCGGGGACTTATCAGCCAACCTGTTAAATATGAGTGTGCAACCTTTTATTGCGAGTGACACTTTTTATGCCACTTTATAGATATTCTCAATGGTAGGTTAGGTTATAGAGGATAACACCAAACCGTACAAAAGGTTTGGTGTCATCCAGTTAAACCGTATTGATCCATTGCGATTCCTCATAGTTGTTTCTCACCGCTTCATCATCTACCTTCCTGCGTCAAGATTGATTCCATAATTTTCGCCTTTCCAAAACGAGTTTTCTAGATATTCCAAGCCTTGATGAAGGCGGGAAATAAAAGGATCCCAGTCTCTTGTTTCCAATATATGATAGGGCCAAGTACTGGGACAGAAAATGATAGGAGTCTTCCGTTGCCTCCGGGTCCAGACACCATATACAAATATCATCAGTCAGTAAGTCAATTCTTACAGTGTGTTATGTCCTGTTTTGGTGCTTATTAATGGTATCAAATACTTTATATGCGCCATCATTAGAAATACAAAGTTCTTACTACTCGTGTCGTCCCATATCAAGTTGGTGTGTTTGCAGCCCACGGAGGAACCCCAACGTCCTTTCTATAAATCATTGTATTTGACATTTATTATGAATATATATGGATAGCGGGGGAAAACATTTGTAACGATGTTATTCTTTCCGCGTTGGCCTTCTTTAACCAGCACATCTTCCTCCTCTAGAGAATGAAGCCGACCCTTCCTTGTCGGTGGAAGCTAGTACTACATTTTTACCTTCGGCGGCGGATTGACGGCTAAGCCGATATAAATTTTAAAATGCTCGGCGTCGGCTAAAATAATCGACCCGACTCCGTGGCTTCATTCTCTGGCCTCCTAATTACCCCTTATCCCATAATGTTAAAGTACCCAGCACAGAGTAATATTATGCTGTTCAGTGAGAGCTCTAAGTTCTCAGGTTAGGTTAGGTGGCAGACCGATGTATCAGGCTCACTTAGGCTATTCGGTCCATTGTTATACCACATTGGTGAACTTCTCTCTTATCATTGAGTGCTGCCCGATTCCATGTTAAGCTCAATGACAAGGGACCTCCTTTTTATAGCCGAGACCGAACGGCGTTCCACATTGCCCCAAAACCACTTAGAAAAGCTTTGAAACCCTCAGAAATGTCCAGCATTACTGAGGTGGGATAATCCACCGCTGAAAAACTTTTTGGTGTTCGTTCGAAGCAGGAATCGAACCCTCCACCTTGTGTATGCAAGGCGGGCATACTAACCATTGCGCCACGGTGGCTCCCTCTCTAGGTTCTCAACGACAGCGGTCCTACGTTACGTTCGGATTACCCAAGGCCTTTATTGCTGAATGTCAATGAAGAAGCTGATATCGCCTCATCAACTGGAGTCCTGCAGCTTATGCAATGGCAAAAACCTCAGACTGGAAAATCCTTCATCCATCTTATGACTCTCTAATCCCCAAATCTTCGCAGTAAAACCACTGTCATTGCCTTTCGATCCCTCCGTATAAATTTCCACATCTCCAAACTGAATGTGCCTCTCTGTATACATGGTATAATCGATATATCTTGCCCTCGTATACATATAGTCTGATCTCATATCTTGTTCAACTGAAGCAACGAGTTCTGCGTGTCTGCAATCCGCGTTTCCAAGCGGATCCAGGGTCTTCATTCTCATGCGTATCACCTTAGTTGTTTTTCTGAAATGCAGATCAAGTGGGCAGACTCTCGTCAGTACCTCCAAAGCTGCGGTGGGCCGTCCTGTTCATTCTGTTGAGTTACTGCATACGGTTTCGATTGTTAGCAATGTTCTACAAGACGTGGCATCTATATGGTAACCTTGATTTTTGAGCTATCGGTTGTTGACGGCGAAGCTAATGCCAATAAGCTGTCAAATTACATTACACCATTTCCACAAAAGAATTCGATGTCCTTAGAAACTAATGCATTGTTTCGGCAACGGAACCTAAAAGGATTTTATCGGAACAAAAGACAATTAAATTGTTTATATTCTTAATAAAAAAAAAAGAAAACACCAGGCTCATAATATTAGGTTCCATATTCGTAAGATATAACTCCATTTTTGCTCAACAACTAGACTTAGAAACTACTTTTATTAGTTTCTGGAACTTTAGTTTTATAGAATATACTTCCACTCGGCACACAAAAAAACCATAACCTATGTATCCCAATGGACATTTTCAATTGTCATTTCTAACAAAAGCTGCAATCATCTGTATCACCCTGACACTCTCAAGTACTTTTTTCCCAGAATATTTTTTTTTTCTACAGAAAACGGAAAACAATTCTTGGAAATTATGAACTCAACTAACCAACCCCGAATAAAGTTGGATTCGCGATAAAACACGTACGTCCAAATGTAAGACATATCTACATCACTAATTGTCTACATCTCCCGTGGTGCCGTTCTCCTTCATCTCTTTCTTTGTCGCTCTATTCTCACTCAATGGTATCCCAGTTCCATATACCGCTGGCCAACGTTGGTAACAATTGAATTGAAAAAGAAAAAAAAATATTCTCAAGTGCCTTTGTTTTGTCTTTAATGTTGGGAAAGTAAATATTTTTCTCTGACTGAAAAATATGTAGAAATGCGTAGAAATATTATTTGCTGATTTTACGCTCTTTAGAAGAGGCCCAATACATTGAGGTGGATGGAAGAAATAATGAAAATTAATGCACGTTAATGCTCGATTTTCCGACGTATTTTAGGCACTGGCTAACCTCTCAGGAATATTGTCAATATTTCTTAAAATTCTTGTCTTGAAATTGTTCTTTATTGTGTGTGACTTGCAGTTCGGACTCAGTCAAAAATCACAGGGACGCTCCTTTATAGGAGCACTTCTTCTTGAAGGTTCTTAGAAAATGTATTTAATTCATTCTACAAATGAAGGTTTACATGGCTATTTTAAAACTAGTCTGTTATATTAACAAAATGTTTTATTTACTAACATCAAATAAAAATTTCTATACAAGTTGTATACTTACATCGCAGGATTGCTCTATATTTCCTCAACATCGGACTCAAGACTTTGATCCACCCTAATAAGCACTTAAGTTTCTATTTGTATTTAGTCAAGACATGCATTTGTATTTGTAATTTTGAATGAATGTTGAATAACCTACGGTAACGATTTTTGCAAAATTTTATATATTTGCAATAACTTTCAATCTAAGATTTGAAATAAAAGCATTAATTGGGCATATCCGACATATTGCATTACGATTTGTTTTCAAATTTAAAAAAAATATTAAAATTTTGATTTCTAAATATTGGTGATTATGTCAATTGTGACTATAGCGAAAGTGCTTAAATTGGGGTGAACCGATTATAGTGTATACTACATTAACCTTATTGGGTAAAATGGACACATTTGAGATAGAGGTGTGCACGTGAGTAATATTTTACTCGCGCTCAAGCGCACACTCATGAAAAGAAAAAACATTCTCACGGACAAAAAAATGTCGTGACTCACGAATAATTTTATAAGCAATTTACCAATGGAGGCCTGATTAAAAACATGATCATTATTAATATCGAGAGCATATTAAACTCTTAACATTTTACCCAGATCTAGCGATGTCCGTCCATCTGTTGACTAACGCAGAAATTTCGAACGAAAAAAGCTATCGACTTGCAACGTTGTACAAGTGGTTGCTATTGATGTAGGAAGAATGGTATTACAAGTCGGTCATATCAGTATAGCTCCCATATAAACCGGTCCGCAGACTTCCGAAGCCTCTTGGAAGAGTAAATTTCATCCAGATCAGTTCATAATTATAAATAACTCCCATATAAATCGATCCCCAGATTTGACTTCCGGAGCCTCTTGGGGGAGAAAATTTGATCCTATCCGACTGAAATTTGGTACGTGATGTGAGCATATGCTTTCTAACAACCATGCAAAAATTGTGCCATACAAACCAACAGTGGACCGCTTTGGCGCGGAAACCCCATAATTTGTTTGTTCCTTAACTGCTCAATTTGGAATGGCTTCTCATTGGAGAAGGTTAGGTTAGGTTAGGTGGCAGCCCGATATTTCAGGCTCACTTAGACTATTCAGTCCATTGTGATACCACATTGTTGAACTTCTCTCTTATCACTGAGTGCTGCCCCATTCCACGTTAAGCTCAATGACAAGGGACCTCATTTTTATAGCCGACTCCGAATGGCGTTCCAAAATTGTATTTCTATTGAAATTTTTGTCAAATTTTATTCCTATAGAAAATATTGTCCAAATTTTATTTCTATAGAAAATTTTGTCCAAATTTTATTCCTATAGAAAATTTTGTCAAAATTTTATTTCCATAGAGAATTTTGTCAAAATTTTATTTCTATAGAAAATTTTTTTTTATTTTTTTTTTATTTCTATAGAAAATTTTGTCAAATTTTATTCCTATAGAAAAATTTGCCAAATTTTATTCCTATAGAAAATTTTGTCAAAATTTTATTTCTATAGAAAATTTTGTCAAAATTTTATTTCTATAGAAAATTTTGTCAAAATTTTAATCCTATAGAAAATTTTGTTAAAATTGTATTTCTATAGAAAATTTTGTTAAAATGTTATTTCTATAGACAATTTTGTTAAAAATGTATTTCTATAGATAATTTTATCAAAATTGTATTCCTATAGAAAATTTTGTCGAATTTTATTTGTATAAAAAATTTTGTTAAAATTTTATTCCTATGGAAAATTATGTCAAAATTTTATTTGTATAAAAAATTTTGTCAAAATTTTATTTCTATAGAAAATTTTGTCAAAATTTTATTTCTATAGAAAATTTTGTCAAAATGTTATTTCTATAGAAAATTTTGTCAAAATTTTATTTCTATACAAAATTTTGTCAAAATTTTATTTCTATAGAAAATTTTGTCAAAATTTTATTCCTATAGAAAATTTTGTTAAAATTGTATTTCTATAGAAAATTTTGTTAAAATGTTATTTCTATAGAAAATTTTGTTAAAAATGTATTTCTATAGATAATTTTATCAAAATTGTATTCCTATAGAAAATTTTGTCGAATTTTATTTGTATAAAAATTTTTGTTAAAATTTTATTTCTATGGAAAATTATGTCAAAATTTTATTTGTATAAAAAATTTTGTCAAAATTTTATTTCTATAGAAAATTTTGTCAAAATTTTATTTCTATAGAAAATTTTGTCAAAATGTTATTTCTATAGCAAATGTTGTCAAAATGTTATTTCTATAGAAAGATTTGTCAAAATTTTATTTCTATAGAAAATTTTGTTAAAATTTTATTTCTATCGAAAATTTTGTCAAAATTTTATTGCTATAGAAAATTTTGTCAAATTTTATTCCTATAGAAAATTTTGCCAAATTTTATTCCTATAGAAAATTTTGCCAAATATTATTTGTATAAAAAATTTTGTCAACATTTTATTTCTATAGAAATTTTTGTGAAATTTTATTCCTATAGAAAAATTTGCCAAATTTTATTCCTATAGAAAATTTTTTTAATTTTTTTTTCTATAGAACATTTAGTCAAAATTTTATTTCTATAGAAAATTTTGTCAAATTTTATTCCTATAGAAAATTTCGACAAAATTTTATTCCTATAGAAAATTTCGACAAAATTTTATTCCTATAGAAAATTTCGACAAAATTTTATTCTTATAGACAATTTTGCCAAATTTTATTTCTATAAAAATTTTTGACAAATTTTATTTCTATAAAAATTTTTTGCCAAATTTTATTTCTATAAAAATTTTATTTCTGTAGAAAATTTTGTCAAAATTTTATTTCTATAGAAAATGTTGTCAAAATTTTATTTCTAAAGAAAATTTTGTCAACATTTTATTTCTATTGAAAATTTTGTTAAAATTTTATTTCTATAGAAAATTTTGTTAAAATTTTTTTTTCTGTAGAAAATTTTGTTAAAATTTTATTTCTATAGAAAATGTTGTTAAAATTTTATTTCTATAAAAAATTTTGTCAAAATTTTATTTCTATATAAAATTTTGTTGTTATTTCTATAGAAAGTTTTGTTAAAATTTTATTCCTATAGAAAATATTGTCCAAATTTTATTTCTATAGAAAATTTTGTCCAAATTTTATTCCTATAGAAAATTTTGTCAAAATTTTATTTCCATAGAGAATTTTGTCAAAATTTTATTTCTATAGAAAATTTTTTTTTATTTTTTTTTTATTTCTATAGAAAATTTTGTCAAATTTTATTCCTATAGAAAAATTTGCCAAATTTTATTCCTATAGAAAATTTTGTCAAAATTTTATTTCTATAGAAAATTTTGTCAAAATTTTATTTCTATAGAAAATTTTGTCAAAATTTTAATCCTATAGAAAATTTTGTTAAAATTGTATTTCTATAGAAAATTTTGTTAAAATGTTATTTCTATAGACAATTTTGTTAAAAATGTATTTCTATAGATAATTTTATCAAAATTGTATTCCTATAGAAAATTTTGTCGAATTTTATTTGTATAAAAAATTTTGTTAAAATTTTATTCCTATGGAAAATTATGTCAAAATTTTATTTGTATAAAAAATTTTGTCAAAATTTTATTTCTATAGAAAATTTTGTCAAAATTTTATTTCTATAGAAAATTTTGTCAAAATGTTATTTCTATAGAAAATTTTGTCAAAATTTTATTTCTATACAAAATTTTGTCAAAATTTTATTTCTATAGAAAATTTTGTCAAAATTTTATTCCTATAGAAAATTTTGTTAAAATTGTATTTCTATAGAAAATTTTGTTAAAATGTTATTTCTATAGAAAATTTTGTTAAAAATGTATTTCTATAGATAATTTTATCAAAATTGTATTCCTATAGAAAATTTTGTCGAATTTTATTTGTATAAAAATTTTTGTTAAAATTTTATTTCTATGGAAAATTATGTCAAAATTTTATTTGTATAAAAAATTTTGTCAAAATTTTATTTCTATAGAAAATTTTGTCAAAATTTTATTTCTATAGAAAATTTTGTCAAAATGTTATTTCTATAGCAAATGTTGTCAAAATGTTATTTCTATAGAAAGATTTGTCAAAATTTTATTTCTATAGAAAATTTTGTTAAAATTTTATTTCTATCGAAAATTTTGTCAAAATTTTATTGCTATAGAAAATTTTGTCAAATTTTATTCCTATAGAAAATTTTGCCAAATTTTATTCCTATAGAAAATTTTGCCAAATATTATTTGTATAAAAAATTTTGTCAACATTTTATTTCTATAGAAATTTTTGTGAAATTTTATTCCTATAGAAAAATTTGCCAAATTTTATTCCTATAGAAAATTTTTTTAATTTTTTTTTCTATAGAACATTTAGTCAAAATTTTATTTCTATAGAAAATTTTGTCAAATTTTATTCCTATAGAAAATTTCGACAAAATTTTATTCCTATAGAAAATTTCGACAAAATTTTATTCCTATAGAAAATTTCGACAAAATTTTATTCTTATAGACAATTTTGCCAAATTTTATTTCTATAAAAATTTTTGACAAATTTTATTTCTATAAAAATTTTTTGCCAAATTTTATTTCTATAAAAATTTTATTTCTGTAGAAAATTTTGTCAAAATTTTATTTCTATAGAAAATGTTGTCAAAATTTTATTTCTAAAGAAAATTTTGTCAACATTTTATTTCTATTGAAAATTTTGTTAAAATTTTATTTCTATAGAAAATTTTGTTAAAATTTTTTTTTCTGTAGAAAATTTTGTTAAAATTTTATTTCTATAGAAAATGTTGTTAAAATTTTATTTCTATAAAAAATTTTGTCAAAATTTTATTTCTATATAAAATTTTGTTGTTATTTCTATAGAAAGTTTTGTTAAAATTTTATTTCTATAGAAAATTTTGTCAAAATTTTATTTCTATAGAAAAACTTGTCAAAATTTTATTTCTATAGAAAATTTTGTCAAAATTTTATTTCTCTAGAAAATTTTGTTAAAATTTTATTTCTATAGACAATTATGCCAAATTTTACTGCTGTAGAAAATTTCGTCTAAACTTTATTTCTATAGAAAATTTTGTCAAAATTTTATGTCTGTAGAAAATTTTTGCACATTTTAATTTCTATAGTACATTTTTGCAAAAATTTATTCCTATAGAAAATTTTGTCAAAATTTTATTTCTGTAGAAAATTTTGTCAAAATTTTATTTCTATAGAAAATTTCGTCTAAACTTTATTTCTATAGAAAATTTTGTCAAAACTTTTTTTCTTTACAAAATTTTGTCAAAATTTTATTCCTATAGACAATTTTGCCAAATTTTATTCCTATGGAAAATTTTGTCAAAATTTTATTTCTATAGAACATATTGTCAAAATTTTATTTCTATAGAAAATTTTGTCAAATTTTATTCCTATAGAAAATTTTGTCAAAATATTATTTCTATAGAAAATTTTGTCAAAATTTTATTTCTATAGAAAATGTTGTCAAAATTTTATTTCTATAGAATATTTCGTCAAAATTTTATTTCTTTAGAAAATTTTGTCAAAATTTTATTTCTTTAGAAAATTTTGTCAAAATTTTATTTCTTTAGAAAATTTTGTCAAAATTTTATTTCTATAGAATATTTTGTCAAAATTTTATTTCTATAGAAAATTTTGTCAAAACTTTATTTCTATACAAAATTTTGTCAAAAATTTATTTCTATAGAAAATTTTATCAAAATTTTATTTCCACAGAATATTTTGTCAACTTTCTCAAAACATTATAAACTTTCTCAAATCATTATATCTGTAGAAAATTTTTGCACATTTTTATTTCTATAGAACATTTTTGCAAAAATTTATTTCTACGTAAATATTAAAGAAATTTATTCTTATTTTTAACTAAAAACTTAAATCTAATCATAAAAATGTTTGTTATTTTTATTTTAATACAAAACTTATTGTTTTTTCTTGTTGAAAAGCATAATATATTAATTTTCTGTTCTTTATATGAATAAATAATTTTGTTTTTAAACAAAAAATTAGTTTGGTTTTAATATTATTTACATTGCAGATTTTTTAATTATTTGTAAAATAGAAGTTACGGTTATGACGATTTCTTCGGAAAAAAGTCACGATTTTTCTTGAAATTTTATTGGCAGCTCTGCCGCGAGAGAATTAAAAGAGATCAATTTCTGCTTGTATGTTGTTCCGGAAAACTGTTTTATGAGTTCATTGGTTTTGCCTATACACTTGGCATGTTAATAAGGCTTCGCCAAAATTTGTTATGCTTAAGTCTAAATATTATTTAATTTGAATATTAAAATGAGTATTCGGAGTAAAGAGAATAAACATCCGGAACCACGAGAAAAAACAGCATGTGTTTTTGCCTCGAGAGCACCATTTTATGTATGGCACATTATGGGCACAATTTTTTTTTTTTTTTGGTTTGTCGGAAGAAATTGGAACGTACGACGAGTATGTCAAAATATTCAAAGGAAATTAAAAAAAAAAAACAGTGGAAAATATATAAAAAGTACAAAGGGATCTTCAGAAAAAATGGCGAAAGGGCACTTTATGTTACTCTTTTTAGAGTTAGAACAGTAAAACGAAAAAAGGGTGTTTAGTTCCTTTTTATTAATAAGTAGTCCGTCAACTCGGACACTTTCAAAAATAAAAGCGGGCATTTAATTCGAGTTTTGCCGCTAAAATTTATTTTTATTTTAGAGGCAAAACTCTCTCTAAAAGCAAAATAAAATTATAACTTTTTTGGCAAATTGTATTATAACTTGGTGGGGAATGATCCAAAGCAACAACTGAGAGAAAATTCTTCCAAGCATATAATATGTTTGGGCTCAAAATGCCTCCAAACATATAATATGTTCACATAAAACAAACATAATAATGTTTCGGCAATATCCAATAATATATGTGCCTCCTGCAAAATATGTTTGGAACATATGTTAGAGAAGCGATTTTTTTTTTTTTTTGAGGGTGTATAATTAAGTTTTTTCCACCAGTGTGGTATATATAAATATTTATGAAATCGAGTGTCCCTTTTGCCTTTACTCATGAATACATACTATTTAAGTTTTGGATGTTTTAGAAGTCGGTGTCCTGTTGTTTGAAGACACAACAATCCTAATGTAGGGTGTCAATATTCCCCAATAACAAAAACAAATTTTCGTATACCTTTGGAATAAATTTAATTGGTATCGGACTGTGTCTTAATACACAACAGAATTTCAATAAAATCATATTTAACTTAAGTAGGTCGAAATTAAATGTACGACGATTCAAGGCATGTGTGTGCGATTAACGTGAATCCGTAACGAAATCAAAATCAGAAGGGAGGATAACAGTCAGCAAGAATTACAGCAGAAGCAGTCGAAGCAGCATAAGCTTACGGCGAGGGATGTTTGTTCTTTACTGCCATGCTGCTGGTTGATGGTTGCTGGATGGTTAGATGGCTGGCTGGCTGAATGTTCTCAAGTACCATTGAGATTGCCAGCCAGCCAACCAACCAACCATCCAAGCAACCAGCCTAGTCATCCAGCCCCATCCATCCATCCAGCCAGCTAGCAAAAAGTAAGCAGCCAACAACCTTTTATCCATCCATCCATCCAGCCAGCCTATTGAGATGCTGCCGTAGACTGAAGTTTTTGTCGTGGGTTTACTGTTTTGTAAAGTATGTGTGAATGAACAATCAATCAGCGAGGACAGTTTATATTTGACGGGCAATGAAGTAGGACGTGTGCGTTTTTCCTGTGTGTATGTTGATATTTTTGTTCCGCTCGCGGCATTAAAGAGAATACGTTTAACAAGGATATTTTCTAAATCACAGATATACGGAAGTGATCGATCGGTGACTAATAATTATCGGTTAATGTTGGAAGTGCTTGAATAATTAGAAAAATTTGTGAAAAAAAGAAAATGATGACCAAGAAATTGAATTTGAAAAAAAAATATGAATAAGCATTTGTGTAATAATACCGTATAATTTTTACATTTGTGGTAAAATAAAAATTAAAAAAAAATTAAGCCACTAAAAATAATATTAAAAAAAATTAAAATAAAAAACACAAAATAAATCAACTAACAAAATAAAAAAAGTTTAAAATTTTGTGAAAATTAAAAATCATATTTGTAAAATAATAAAAAAAAATTTCCAAAAATTTTAAAGAAAGAGGATTTGAAATTCACATCAAAATAATAACAAAAAATATTTTTTTTAAAAATAATTTTGTAAAAAAATTTTAAAGAAATAAAGGTCCCATACACCTTTATATTCATCTTGTGTATATTTTTGTTTACAAAAATTTTGAAAAAAAAAACAATAAAATAAAAAATCGAAATATATTTTTTTAATATTATTGATTTAAATCCAGTGCATAAAAACAAATCAACATACAAGTAAGATTCCTACCAATAATTTCTTTTAATTTCCCTGAAAATACTTGAGGGGGTTGGTTGTTATGGTTTTAACGATTATGAACGCTACTTGGCATTACTATTTTACAATTTTATATGTTATCCGGCTTATTGAATGAAAAAATAAACATTAGGATTAAATTCAATGGAAGTGTGTATATTATTATTATTGGGATTTTAGACGGTTGTCGGCTACCAGTTAATGGCCGTCGGCAACATTTCGCTCTCACACATTCAGTGGTAATAATAACAAAGGATTAAAATATCCTTCATCCCTAAACAAGGAATAGTTCCCATCATCTATTGAGTTGCGATTAATGAAATTGTTCTGTGTGATGTTGATGTGTTTTCATATATTTCCTAAAAACTAATGACCATTTATGATGGTGCGGTCGTTGTTGTTATTGTTGATAAATTTGTGTGAAAGTTGGCAATTAAAACTGCCGTCGGCTTTTCATTCATTATGCTGCTGTGAAATCATTGTGAGTGTTATAACAATGCCGTGGGCTTTATGGGACTTTCCGTTTACATGGTTTATATGGTGGTGTTTTGATAGTAAGCGGTTAACGAGTTTGTCGTAGTAGAAAATCTAGCTAGCAAATCAAAAAAGGACCTGTTGATGGATTCACATACTCTTTGGGAGAAAAAATATTTACAAGAATCTAAAGAATAACGGAAATCAGGACTAAATTCCAAAATTCAAGGTCATTACTCCATTAATTGAATTGGCGGGAGATTTTGCTCAACTAGCAACATTTTCTTTTGTGGATTTAGTAAGCAGTTTCCCATGTCCGTAAGGCAATGTTGCTCTTCCAATCCGGAAGTGGCGCAAAATTGACGCAGAAGCGATGAATTTTACATGGGCTTGTCATAGGACGGATGTCCACCATTTCAACAGCCGTTGCACTGAATATGCATCACTTCTTTGGATGTGAATTAAAAAATTTTGTGGTATTTTGGCAAATAATTAATTTTATAATTTTTTATGATTTTTAATGCAATCCAACGCTTGTTTGAAACCCTTGACCTCAAATATTTTCAAAATTTCGCATTTTGATACCCTTCACCACCACTGTGGTACATGGTATAATAAGTTTGTGCATTTGTATGTACCGCCAAGAAGGAGTAATCACAGACCAACCTTTTAGTATACGGATCGGCTTAGAATTAAATTCTGAGTCGATTTAGCGATGTCCGTCTGTCTGTCTGTTTGTCTGTCCGTCTGTCTGTCTGTCTGTTGATGTATTTTTGTGTGCAAAGTACAGCTCGCAGGTTTAGTCCGATTGTCCTAAAATTTGGTATAGGGTCCTGTTTCGGCTCAAAAACGATCCCTATTGAAAATTGGTTCAGATTTATATATACACGCTCACAAAAAATCGCTTCTGTAACATATACTCCCAAACATATTTTGCTTCAAGCATATACATTTTTGGCTATTGCCCAAACATTTATATGTTTGATCTCTTCCAATATATGATATGTTTGAAAGCACATTGGTCTAAACAATATATGTTTGGGTAGTCAATTTCCAAACATTTTGTATTTTTGCATCCAAATTCAATAATAATTCCAAAAAACAATATGTTATTATGTGAACATATAATATGTTTGGAAGCATTTTGCACCCAAAAATATTATATGCTTAAAAAAATTCTCCCAAACAATATTGTGCTCAAAATTTTATTTATTTATTTATATATTTACAATCATAATGAATTATGAAAATAAACAGGTAATATAGGTGCTAACAACATAGGTTTTCGACCTGAATGCTCAAAATTTTGTTTCTGCCCAATTGTATATTCCCCCACATCTTTCTCACTTCCACGAGATTTCACTTCCACGAGATTCTTAGCACCTTTTTCTGTAATACAAACATTGTAGAAGAAATTATTCAATTGTATGATTTTTTTTTTTATTTTAATTTTACCTTTTGCCGGACGGGGATTCGAACAGCGGACCACACAGTTTGTAAGGATCAAAGAAGTAGCTGATCAATTGCCCAAGGAAAAATAAAATGTTAATTTTGTAATAACAAGCAACAACCACCAACTTAATTCAATATCGCTCCCTGTTAAATAGCGCTCCAAGCTACTAAACACATATATGTTTATAGGCTATTTCTAAATTAATATATGTTTGCATCCAAGCATATTATATTTACAAACATTTTATGTCCCAAACATAATATGTTCTAACATATTAACATATATGTCCCAAACATGTTATGCTAGTTTATGAACATTATATGCTTGCACTCAAAAATATTGTGTTTAAAAATTTGTGTTCCAAACATATAATGTTTATAGCCAAACATATGAAAAACAGTCTTTTTCATCCGTGTAGCTGCCATACATATTTTTCACCGATCTGGTCATAATTGGCGTGTCTATCAACCGATCTTCCTCAAATTCCGTACATCTGAATATTTTATGAGTCTCGAAAAACTTGCAAAATATCAGCCAAATCGGTTCAAGTTTAGATATAGCTCCCATATATAGCTTTCGCCCGATTTACACTCATTTGCCCACAGAGGCCAAATTTTTGCTCCGATTTAGTTGAAATTTTGCATAGGGAGTAGAATTAGCATTGTAACTATACGTGCCAAATTTGGTTAAAATCGATTCAGATTTGGATATATCTCCCATATATAGCTTTCGCCCGATTTACACTCATTTGCCCACAGAGCCCAAAGTTTACTACCGATTTTCGTCAAATTTTGCACAGAGAGTAGAATTTACATTCTCCCAAGGCTTGGTAAATTTGATTGAAATCTGTTCAGATTTAGATAAAGCTGCCATATATACCTTTCTTCCGATGTGCACTTATATGGCCTCAAAAGCCAAAGTTTTGCCCTGACTTACTTCAAATTTTACGCAAGGTGTATGTTTAATAGCATAGGTTAAGTGTACCAAATTTGGTTGAAATCGGTTCAGATTTAGATATAGCTCCCATATATATCTTTCGCCCGATTTGCACTTATATGGCCCCAAAAGCGAGAGTTTTGCCGTGAGTTGCTTGAAATTTTGCACAAGAGTTACGTTTAATGATACTGTTATGTGCGACAAATTTTGTTAAAATCGGTTCAGATTTACATATAGCTCCCAGAGGCCAATCTGTTATTCCGATTTACGCGATTTTACTATTTTTTTGTACTAACATTGTGTTCCACCCTAGTGCGTTAGCCGACTTAAATTTTGAGTCTATAGAGTTTGTAGAAGTTTATCAAATTCTGTCCAGATCCAGTGATATTTAAATGTATGTATTTGGGACAAATCTTTATATATAGCCCCGAACACATTTGACGGATGTGATATGGTATCGAAAATTTAGATCTACAAAGTGGTGCAGGGTATAATATAGTCGGCCCCGCCCGACTTTAGACTTTCCTTACTTGTTTAGAATGGTGACGAGGGTATAATAACAGGTTGGCTGATAAGTTCCCGGTCTGACACATAGATGGCGTCGCTAGTATTAAATGCATGTTATTTTTATATAGTACCAACCTTCAAATGATTCGTGTCAAAATTTGACGTCTGTAAGTCAATTAGTTTGTTATTGTGAAAAAAATGAAAAAAATAATTTCGTGTTTTGATAAAATACGGTGGAAGCAAAAACTTGGCTTGATAATGAGTTTCCGGACTCTGCTCCAGAGAAATTAACAATAATTGATTGGTATGCAAAATTCAAGCGTGGTGAAATGAGCACGGAGGACAGTGAACGCAGTGGACGCACGAAAGAGGCGGTTACCGACGAAAACATCAAAAAAAAATCCACAAAATGATTTTGAATGATCGTAAAATGAAGTTGATCGAGATAGCAGAGGCCTTAAAGATATCAAAGGAACGTGTTGGTCATATCATTCATCAATATTTGGATATGCGGAAGCTCTGTGCAAAATGGGTGCCGCGCGACCAAAAACAACAGCGTGTTGATGATTCTGAGCGGTGTTTGCAGCTGTTAACTCGTAATACACCCGAGTTTTTCCGTCGATATGTGACAATGGATGAAACATGGCTCCATCACTACACTCCTGAGTCCAATCGACAGTCGTCTGAGTGGACAGCGACCGGTGAACCGTCTCCGAAGCGTTGAAAGACTCAAAAGTCCGCTGACAAAGTAATGGCCTCTGTTTTTTGGGATGCGCATGGAATAATTTTTATCGATTATCTTGAGAAGGGAAGACCATCAACAGTGACTATTACATGGCGTTATTGGAGCGTTTGAAAGTCGGAATCGCGGCAAAACGGTCCCATATGAAGAAGAAAAAAGTGTTGTTCCACCAAGACAACGCACCGTGCCACAAGTCATTGAGAACGATGGCAAAAATTCATGAATTGGGCTTCGAATTGCTTCCCCACCCACCGTATTCTCCAGATCTGGCCCCCGGCGACTTTTTCTTAAATCCTTACATTTATCTGTGGGAAGCGTACTGGGTGAACTGATCTGCTTGGGAAAATATTTGTCATCCTACGATCGGGGAGCGACCATCGGCAGCGCTTGAATAACATTTTGGCTGATAAGTCCCCGGTCTAACAAAGAAAAACACATTTTTTTTGTCAAAATTCGTTTTTATTATTCAACATAGTGCCCTTCAAGAGCGATACAACGATTATAACGACCTTCCAATTTTTTGATACCATTTTGGTAGTACTCCTTCGGTTTTGCCTCAAAATAGGCCTCAGTTTCAGCGATCACCTCTTCATTGCAGCCAAATTTTTTCCCTGTGAGCATCCTTTTGAGGCCTGAGAACAAGAAAAAGTCGCTGTGGGCCAGATCTGGAGAATACGGTGGGTGGGGAAGCAATTCGAAGCCCAATTCATGAATTTTTGCCATCGTTCTCAATGATTTGTGGCACGGTGCGTTGTCTTTGTGGAACAACACTTTTTTTTTCTTCATATGGGGCCGTTTTGCCGCGATTCCGAACTTCAAACGCTCCAATAACGCCATGTAATAGTCACTGTTGATGGTTTTTCTCTTCTCAAGATAATCGATAAAAATTATTCCATGCGCATCCCAAAAAACAGAGGCCATTACTTTGCCAGCGGACTTTTGAGTCTTTCCACGCTTCGGAGACGGTTCACCGGTCGCTGTCCACTCAGCCGACTGTCGATTGGACTCAGGAGTGTAGTGATGGAGCCATGTTTCATCCATTGTCACATATCGACGGAAAAACTCGGGTGTAGTACGAGTTAACAGCTGCAAACACCGCTCAGAATCATCAACACGTTGTTGTTTTTAGTCAAATGTGAGCTCGCGCGGCACCCATTTGGTACAGAGCTTCCACATATCCAAATATTGATGAATGATATGACCAAAACGTTCCTTTAATATCTTTAAGGCCTCTGCTATCTCGATCAACTTCATTTTACGGTCATTCAAAATCATTTTGTGGATTTTTTTGATGTTTTCGTCGGTAACCACCACTTTCGGGCGTCCACTGCGTTCACCGTCCTCCGTGCTCATTTCACCACGCTTGAATTTTGCATACCACTCAATTATTGTTGATTTCCCTGGGGCAGAGTCAGGAAACTCATTATCAAGCCAAGTTTTTGCTTCCACCGTATTTTTTCCCTTCAGAAAACAGTATTTTATCAAAACACGAAATTCCTTTTTTCCACTTTTTTCACAATAACAAAAGTTGCTTCACAAAAGACGCTCTATATCACAAAACTAATTGACGTACAGACGTTAAATTTTGACACGAATCATTTGAAGGTTGGTACTATATAAAACCGGCCAACCTGTTACTTGTAGCCAATCGAAGGGGTAAATTTTCAGCTGACCTCAAGTAAAACCGATAAATTTGTTTGTTCAAAAAACGGCTCAATTTTGAATGATTTCTCATCGGACAATAATCAAATTCAATAACTGTCCACTTTGATACAAGTGAAGCAACTCCTTGGCTGTTTCGAGTCTAACTTTTGTATGCTTCGGTAAGCTCTTGCAGTTTTTAAAAGTTCAATGGCTTTAGTCCAAATTCTTTTTTCAATATGTGTTGCACCCGATCTCGTCATATCTCCAACACCTCGGCTTTGTGGATTTCGATCAAATTTTACCCTCAGTTTTTGGATAATTTCGGGTGTTCTTACTGTTTCTTCGTCCACTTTTTGGACGAGATACAACACTGCTAATATCGCAATAACGAGCAATGGTGCGAGAAAACAAAAGACTTATTCACATTTCCGTGCTGAAGGGATCGAACCACAAGTGGTTTTCCAGCAAAAGATAAAACGATAAAGAATTGCCTGAAATGCATCACGAATAGCTCCGAATGCAATAGATCAAAAGGCTTTTGTGTAGCTTGTAAACAATAAAATTAACTGTCACTGGAAAAAATCTGTCTGACAAGCTGCATAAAAATAATGGCAACCTGAAGTTGGTTGCAATACATATCTGATCTGTAAATGTATTTGTAAATTCTTCCTGCGGTGAATGCCATGAATCGATATTAGATTACCATCATGCCAATATCACCACACACTTTTTTACCTTTCGATAAACAAACAGAAATCAACTACTAATCGGATTTAGTTTTTAGCTTCCATTGGACAACTGCAAACATGGTTGGATGGCAAAATAACATAGAGTGACATTGGGCAGCATTGTCACCAATGTCCCGTCCAAAAATTCATTGCTCTGGCAACAAACCATAGACCATAGACTCTAAAGGGTCAAGGATGTGATTTTTTCCATTCAACATTTGTCGTTTTTTTTTTTTTTTGTTGTTTGCATGTTGCAAATCAAATGTGCGTTCTGGTCTAAAAGAGTTAAACTAAGTAAGACTGCCTACATGTTTTACAACATAGTAACCGTTTCCATATTACAATGCTCAGTATATCGCAAGGCAAAATGGGAAGGCCAATACTAGACTACTAAACTTTGTCAATGTGATATGGAGCAGGGGACCAAATGATATTCTAGGGATTTAGAATGTGTTGGAAGCATTTTATATCATTGTTAATAGTATTTTCTACTTACATGTTTTGTTGCTGGGATACAACTGAGCTTTGTTGACATTCTGGAGTGACAGGAGTTGCTAGTTGAAATGCAAACTCTTCCCAATGTATTCATAAACTCTAATAGATGACCACAGTGGTAATGGAAATCGAAAGTTGTATTCAAGGGTATTTTAATTATTTTTTTTATCGGCATAATGACAAAATGTAGGTTTTGTAGTCAAGACTAACAAAGATCGAGAATTGAAATGTATAATACTGGAAAAAAATAAATTCAGATAGGCTTACAAGTTCTTCTGCGATTTTTACACACGAAGAAATGATTTTACCTTGGGAATTAAGTTTTCGTTTGCTGTAAAATCTAATTTTCAAAATCCATTTACTCTTGACTACTATGACCATTGGTGATATCTAAATCGGTAAATAAAACGAGTTGCAAGTTGAACTAGCAGCTTTCTTCATCGCATTAGGACCACAATTGTTACTCAATCTAAAAATTATATACCCAAATAATTGTACCACAAAATTATGAATTATGTAGTGTTTGATCAAATTTTTGTGGTTATTATAAAAAAAAAATTTTTCTTCAAACGAAATGATTTATTATTTTATTTTAGAAGTTTATTTACTCACAATAGCGACAATTCATTTTAGTGTTTAAATATCCTTGATATATAAATGTGCCGAACTTCAAATATTTTTAGTTTGCACAAGAGAAAGTTACAACTTGTATTTTTATAGAATAATTTCTCAACATTTTATTTCTATAGAAAATTTTGTCACAATTTTATTTCTATAGAAAATTTTGTCAAAATGTTATTTCTATAGAAAATTTTAGCAAAATTTTATTTCTACCAATTCTACCAAAACTTTATTTCTATAGAAAATTTTGTCAAAAATGTATTTTGTTTTTGTTAAAATTGTATTTGTATTGAAAATTATGTCAAGATCTTAATTTTATAGAATATCTTGTCAAATTTTATCTCAAGAGAAAATTTTGTCAAAATTCTATTTCTATAGAAATAAAATTTTAACAAAATTTTATTTCCATAGAAAGTTTTGTCACAATTTTATTTCGAGAGAAAACTTTCTCAAAATTGTTTTTCTATAGAAAATTTTGTCAAAATTTTATTTCGTTGTTTTTTTATTTCAACTTAAAACCATACATTGACTAAACTACAAGTGTAGCTTAACCAACAGAGGAAAAGAATGTTTGTCAAATTTATTTGGGCAAAGCCCTATAGACTGCAAGATGGTTGGATGGACGCACGTTTCGGAATTACCACATTCCTCATCAGCATCCTCTACTTGCAGCAAAACTATCAACCAATTATCAGAATAAATTCAGGCAGTTCATTAAACCCAACAATGAACCACACTTGAACCTTCCGAAAAAAGGTTTTGCATGATAGCCCGCTTATGCCGAAATAAATTCGAAACAAACATATCTCTTTTCCAGTGCCACTCTCAAATCATCGATTTGAGTGCAGTTGGCTGGGTTTATTTTGAACGTGCTTCCTCTTCTTTTTGCATTCGTTTTGTTTTGTTATTGTTGGTTTTGTTCTTTAAGCATTGTTGTTGTTTTTTTTTTATTTCAGCTTAAAACCATACATTGACTAAACTACAAGTGTAACTTAACCAACAGAGGAAAAGAATGTTTGTCAAATTTATTTGGGCAAAGCCCTATAGACTGCAAGATGGTTGGATGGACGCACGTTTCGGAATTGCCACTTCCTCATCAGCATCCTCTACTTGCAGCAAAACTATCAACCAATTATCAGAATAAATTCAGGCAGTTCGGTAGAAAATTTTGTCAAAATTTAATTCCTATAGATAATTTTGTCAAAATTTTACTTTTATAAAAAATTTTGTCAAAATTTTATTTTTATAGAAAATTTTGTCAAAATTTCATTTATATAGAAAATTTTGTAAAAATTTTATTTCTATGGCGAATTTTGTGAAAATTTTATTTCTATAGGAAATTTTGTCAAAATATTATTTCTACAGAAAATGTCAAAATTTTGTCAAAATTATATTTATATAGAAAATTCATTCAAAAGTTTTTTGTTTATAGAAAATTTAAAATTTTTTTTATAGAAAATTTTGTCAAAAGTTTATTTCTATAGAAAATTTTGTCACAATTTTATTTCTATAGAAAATGTTGTTAACACTTTATTTCCAAAGAAAGTTTTGTCAACATTTTATTTCGAGAGAAAACATTCTCAAAATTGTATTTCTATAGAAAATTTTATCAAAAATTTATTTTTATAGAAAAATTTGTCAATATCTTATTTCCATAGAAAATTTTGTCAATATTTTATTTCTATTGAAAATTTTGTCAAAATTTTATTTCTATTGAAAATTTTGTCAATACTTTATTTCTATAAAAAAATTTGTAAAATTTTATTTCTATAGAAAATTTTGTCAAAATTTTATTTCTATAGAAAAATTTGTCAAAATTTTATTTTCATAGAAAATTTTGTCAACATTTTATTTCCATAGAAAAATTTGTCAAAATGTTATTTCTAAAGAAAACTTGTCAACATTTTATTTCTGAAGAAATGTTTGTATAAATTTTATTTCTATGGAAAATTCTATTAAAACTATATTTCTATAGAAAATTTTCGCAAAATTTTATTTCTATAGAAAATTTTGTCAAAATTTTATGTTTATAGAAAATTTAGACAAAATTTTATTTCTGTAGAAAATTTTGTCAAAATTTCATTTCTATAGAACATTTTGTCAAAATTTTATTTCCATAAAAAATTTTGTCAAAATTTTATTTTTATAGAAAATTTTGTCAATATTTTATTTCCATAGAAAATTTTGTCAATATTTTATTTCCATAGAAAATTTTGTCAAAATTTTATTTTTATAGAAAATTTTGTCAAAATTATTTTATGTCTTTTGAAAATTTTGTAAAATTTTATTTCTATAGAAAATGTTGTCAACATTTTATTTTTATAGAAAAATGTGGCAAAATTTTGTTTTTACAGAAAATTTTGTAAAAATTATATTTCTATAGAAAATTTTGTCAGAATTTCATTTCTATAGAACATTTTGTCAAAATGTTATTTGTATAGAAAATTTTGTCAAAATGTTATTTCTATAGAAAACTTGTCAAAATGTTATTTCTGAAGAAATGTTTGTAAAAATTTTATTTCTGTAGAAAATTTTGTCAAAATTTCATTTCTATAGAACATTTTGTCAAAATGTTATTTGTATAGAAAATTTTGTCAAAATGTTATTTCTATAGAAAACTTGTCAAAATTTTATTTATATAGAACATTTTGTCAAAATTTATTTCTATAGAAAATTTTGTCGAAATTATATTTTTATAGAATATTTTATAAAAATTTTATTTCTATAGAAAATTTTGTCAAAGTTTTATTTCTATAGAAAATTTTGTCGAAATTTTATTTCTTTAGAAAATTCAGTCAAAAATTTTTTGTTTATAGAAAATGTAGACAATTTTTTTTCTATAGAAAATTTTATCAAAATTTTATTTCTATAGAAAATTTTGTCAAAATTTTATGTTTATAGAAAATTTAGACAAGATTTTATTTCTATAGAAAATTTTGTCAAAATTTTATCATTAAAGAAAATTTATTATTTATTAAAAATTTTATTTTTATAGAAAATTTTGTCAAAATTTATTTCTATAGAAAATTCAGTCAAAAATTTTTTGTATATAGAAAATTTAGACAAATTTTTTTTCTATATAACATTTTCTCAAAATTTTATTTCTATAGACAATTTTGTCAAAATTTTATTTCCATAGAAAATTTTGTCAAAAAATTTTTTTTTATTGAAAATTTTGTCAATATATTATATCTATAGAAAATTTTGTCAAAATTTTATTTCTATAGAAAATTCAGTCAAAAATTTATTTCTATAGAAAATTTTGTCAAAATTTTATTTTTATAGAAAATTTACATTTTAAGTAGAATGGGTCTAGTTTTCTGAAGTTCATTCCTCGCCAGTTTTAGCCCTTTTTTACATATTTTGATTTTTTTATACCACTGTATTTGATTTAAATTGAAATGCACAACTTGATGGTAGGTTTGTTTTTATCTCTAGGTAGTTTCTGTAGGTTTTGATTTAATTCAAAGTTACTTTCCTTCCCTTTTAAAAGTTATTTTCCATAGCCTTTAGGCTTTACAATGCAGCAGTTTCAATGTGGAAAATTGTTTACAGTCGAAGGAAAGTAAAAATCAACAACTAATGACCATAAATAGTGTAATGTATTTTTGTAAAGGGGATTGGGGACAATTAATTGCAAAGCAACATACCCTAACATTATTTTGAAAACAGGATTTCTATTAATCCTAGAGTTGATTGACGAATCAAATCACTTATAAATGGAGCCCATACTGCGTTACAAATGTCGTACATGTGTCATTGCAGATAATGTTCAAAAGGTAGTACATGACTGATAGTCGTATTTTGATTTACGACATTCTTAGTTGCTTTTTGAGGAGTTTGATTCTGCATTGGTTGTGGTAAAACATAAAATGATCTAAATAACAATATAAAGGTAGCTGTCGATGTAACTGAAGAATACATTATAAATTAATTAAAAATATTATTTTTTAATAACTCAATCACGTTCCTTCATTTTCTTTGATCATTAAAGCTCGAATATATTGTTATATTAATAATAATCCAGATAGATATATATTTTGTATAAATTAGAAAACATTAGCTTAAAATCTGTATCCCCAGTCTAGTAAAAATCTTAACGAAATTTAATTTCAAAATAAAATAAACCACTTTCAGTAGTGTTCAAAATAGAAGAACTTGCAAGCCAACACTAGAATTTAACATCACTTTCACATACATTTCCATCTTAAATATCTCTTCTTGCATTTCAAACGATGAACATTCTCATTAATTCAGTAACTGTGGTAATGGAATTGTAACCTTCTATCTTCGTCATAGTTCAAATTAATTGCAATTACGGTTTACCATAGCAACATAGAAACCAACAGGACATAACTATGGGGAGACAAAATTGGTTAGATGGGAGTTTACGGGTTAAAGTTAACGATCATAAAACTTGCGAGGCTACAAATGCTTGCATGAATACTTTTTCTAATAAATAAATATAAGCCAACTCCCAAATCAGTCCAAATATTGAGAAAGCCATGATTATCTATAGAAACAAAGTTCTCAGGAAATTTTCTGTAATTCAATATTTTCAAAAATTTTCATTTTCGTGTTAGGTCAAATTTTCTGTAAAATTACAAATATGTAGAAATTTGAGAACATTTTCTAGAAAAAGTTCTGTAGATATACAATTTTGAGGAATTTATCTATAAAAGTACAATTTTGAGTAAATTTTCTGTGAAATTAAAATGTTGACGAAATTTTAATTAGTTCATGACTTCAAGCCGAACGAAAAATTCAGAAATAAAATTTCTATATTCCATAAATGTAATATTTAAAAAAAAAAAACATTTTCGTGTTACGATAATGAAGTACATATAAAATGATGACAAAATTTTCTATAGAAATAAAATTTTGACTAAATTTTCTATAGAAATAAAATGATGACAAAATTTTCTATAGAAATGAAATTTTGGCAACATTTTCTATAGAAGTGCAAAGCAATTAAATAAATAAATATAATTTTGACAAAATTGTATGTATCTGTGTCTACGGAAATAAAAGTGTGACAACATTTTCTATAGGAAAAAAATTGTGACAAAATTATCTATAGAAATAAAATTTTAAGAAAATTTCCTATTGAAATAAACTTTTGAAAAAATTTCCTATAGAAATAAACCTTTGAGAAAATTTCCTATTGGAATAAAATTTTGAGAAAAATTTCTTTAGAAATGAAATTTTGACAAAATGTTCTATATAAATAATATTTTGAGAAAATTTTCCATAGAAAATAAATTTTGAAAAAAAAAAATTTATAGAAATAAAATGTTGACAAAATTTTCTATAGAAATAAAATTTTGACATTATTTTCTAAAGAAACGAAATTTTGACATTATTTTCTATAGAAATAAAATTTTGACAAAATTTTCTATAGAAATAAAATTTTGACAAAATTTTCTATAAAATTGTGACAACGTTTTCTGCGGAAATAAAATTTCGACAAAATTTTCTGTAAAAATAACACTTTTACAAAATGTTCTATAAAAATAAACTTTTGACAAAATTATCTATAGAAATAAAATTTTGAGAAAATTTCCTATAGAAATAAAATTTTGAGAAAATTTTCTATAGAAATGAAATTTGAGAAAATTTTCTATAGAAATAACATTTTGACAAAATTTTCTATAGAAATAAAATTTTGACAAAATTTTCTACAGAAATAAAATTTTGACAAAATTTCCTGTAGAAATAAAATTTTGACGAAATTTTCTATAGAAATAAAATTTTGACAAAATTTTCTATAGAAAAAAAATTTGACAAAATTTTCTATAGAAATAACATTTTGACAAAATTTTCTATAGAAATAAAATTTTGACAAAATTTTCTATAGAAATAAAATTTTGACAAAATTTTCTATAGAAATAAAATATTGACAAAATTTTCTATAGAAATAAAATTTTGACAAAATTTTCTATAGAAATAAAATATTGACAAAATTTTCTATAGAAATAAAATTTTGACGAAATTTTCTATAGAAATAAAATTTTGACGAAATTTTCTATAGAAATAAAATTGTGAAAAAATTTTCTATACAAATTAAATTTTGAAAAAATTTTCTATAGAAATAAAATTTTGACAAAATTTTCTATAGAAATAAAATTTTGACAAAATTTTCTATAGAAATAAAATTTTGACAAAATTTTCTATAGAAATAAAATTTTGACAAAATTTTCTATAGAAATAAAATTTTTACAAAATTTTCTATAGAAATAAAATTTTGAAAAAATGTTCAATAGAAATAAAATTTTGACATTATTTTCTAAAGAAACGAAATTTTGACATTATTTTCTATAGAAATAAAATTTTGACAAAATTTTCTATAGAAATAAAATTTTGACAAAATTTTCTATAAAATTGTGACAACATTTTCTACAGAAATAAAATTTCGACAAAATTTTCTGTAAAAATAACACTTTTACAAAATGTTCTATAAAAATAAACTTTTGACAAAATTATCTATAGAAATAAAATTTTGAGAAAATTTCCTATAGAAATAAAATTTTGAGAAAATTTTCTATAGAAATGAAATTTGAGAAAATTTTCTATAGAAATAACATTTTGACAAAATTTTCTATAGAAATAAAATTTTGACAAAATTTTCTACAGAAATAAAATTTTGACAAAATTTCCTGTATTTTTTTCTATAGAAATAAAATTTTGACAAAATTTTCTATAGAAAAAAAATTTGACAAAATTTTCTATAGAAATAAAATTTTGACAAAATTTTCTATAGAAATAAAATATTTACAAAATTTTCTATAGAAATAAAATTTTGACAAAATTTTCTATAGAAATAAAATTTTGACAAAATTTTCTATAGAAATAAAATTTTGACGAAATTTTCTATAGAAATAAAATTTTGACGAAATTTTCTATAGAAATAAAATTTTGAAAAAATTTTCTTTACAAATTAAATTTTGAAAAAATTTTCTATAGAAATAAAATTTTGACAAAATTTTCTATAGAAATAAAATTTTGACAAAATTTTCTATAGAAATAAAATTTTGACAAAATTTTCTATAGAAATAAAATTTTTACAAAATTTTCTATAGAAATAAAATTTTGAAAAAATTTTCTATAGAAATAACATTTTAACGAAATTTTCTATAAAAATAAAATTTTGACAAATTTTCTATAAAAATAAAATTTTGGCAAAATTATCTATAGAAATAAACTTTTGAGAAAATTTCCTATAGAAATAAAATTTTGACAAAATTTCCTATAGAAATAAAATTTTGACGAAATTTTCTATAGAAATAAAATTTTGACGAAATTTTCTATAGAAATAAAATTTTGAAAAAATTTTCTATACAAATTAAGTTTTGAAAAAATTTTCTATAGAAATAAAATTTTGACGAAATTTTCTATAGAAATAAAATTTTGACGAAATTTTCTATGAATTCAATGTCTTTAAAGTTTTTCGTTTTTGTGTAAGGTCAAATTTTCTGTAAAATTAAAATTTTGACAAAACTTTCTACAGTAATCAAGTTTTGACAAAATTTTCTATAGAAACAACCTTTTGAGAAAAATTTCCTGTAGGAATAAAATTTTGACAAAATTTTCTACAGAAACAACATTTTGAGAAAATTTCCTATGGGAATATAATTTTGAGAAAATTTTTTACATAGAAGTAAATTTTGAGAAAATTTTCTACAGAAATAACATTTTGAGAAAATTTTTTACATAGAAATAAATTTTGAGAAAATTTCCTATAGAAATAAAGTTTTGAGGAAATTTTCTACAAAAACAAAATTTTGAGAAACTGTTCTATAAAAATAAAATTTTGACAAAATTTTATATAGAAATAAAACTATAAAAATAGAATTTTGATAGAATTTTCTATAAAAATAAAATTTTGATAAAATTTTCTATGAATTCAATGTCTTTAAAATTTTTCATTTTCGTGTTAGGTCAAATTTTCTGTAAAATTAAAATTTTGATAAAACTTTCTATGAATTCAATGTCTTTAAAATTTTTCATTTTCGTGTTAGGTCAAATTTTCTGTAAAATTAAAATTTTGACAAAACTTTCTATAGAAATGAAATTTTGAGAAAATTTTCTATAGAAATAAAGTTTTGACAAAATTTTCTATAGAAACAACCTTTTGAGAAAATTTCCTGTAGGAATAAAATTTTGAGAAAAATTTCTATAGAAACAACATTTTGAGAAAATTTTTTACATAGAAATAAATTTTGAGAAAATTTCCTATAGAAATAAAGGTTTGAGGAAATTTTCTACAGAAACAAAATTTTGAGAAACTGTTCTATAAAAATTTTCAGAAAACTGTGTATAGAAAAAATTTTTAGAAAATTTTCTAAAGAAATAAAAGATTAAGAAAATGTTCTATATAATTAGCATTTAAAAAAACAATTCTATTGAAATAAATATTTGAGAAAATGTTACAGAAATTTTTTGAAAATTTTTTGGTAGAATATTTTTTAGAGACAGAAGAAAACTTCGTTTATAGTTTAGTTGCTGAGTTCTATCTTTTCAGTGCACGTTTCACTTTTATTTTATGCACTGAAAAAACAGTGAACCCACCAGGAATGAAAATCTTAGTCAAATTTAGAAGAATTAGATTAATTTTCGAAATTTTAAAAAAACTTTATTAGAAACGAAGATGTCATGTCGATTTCACAAAAATAAGTAAATAATTTTCAAGAACATTTATAGACAAAATTATTATTTTTCAATTATTAAAGAAAATTACGAAGTTTGAAAGGAAAATTTTGAATTAAAAATTGTAAAAATGTCTTTTGTACCATACGAAGTTCATGATGAGCTCATTATTGCTAAAATTTACAAATTTTAAGAAATTCTGAACTATTTTGTGGGAGACACGAATTTAGTTAATCTTTATACTTCATTTGTGTATAATTTGTTCCTCTGTTTTGGTTAATGTAACTAACGTACGCATCATATTATTAACGTCATGGAAACTTTCTTAAAACGTAATAATTCCATGAACTAAAATAGAATTGAGTCGGCTTTAGTGAAATATAGGGTTCATGAAATATAGGTTTTTTGAGTGTGCTTTCTTAGTTTTTATATTCTTTTATTGTATTTACTATAAGATCAATAAATAATAAATAAATATTTTTCTTCTTTTTCAGGTAAGTCATTTATCAAAAACCAAAGGTTATCAATATGTCTGGTAAGATATGATTTCAATAGTCAGCATCCCCTCGTTTTTATATGGAGCGACAAAAACTCCCATAAACCACTTGCCAAATTGTTTACCTGTGTATCGTTGTAATCCTTGCCATAGCAACATATTATCTACTTTCAGTCACATTATTGAATTATAAAAGAAAAAGCTATTAAAGTATTTTTGACACGAGGCCTCAAATAACTTTTTAATTAAAAAATCCTCAAAATAAGAAATTTTAAAGGTAATTTTCCTCGCCCCCTGTTTAAACGCCACCATGGAGATGTATATTTCGAGACATAACTTATGCGTCTATCAACCTTAGAATGCCAGCCGCCTACATTAATTGTTTCATAAAGTTATTTATGCAAATTCATTTAGGAAACATCAAAAGACTAAATGGAAAATATTAAGTAAACATTAATGAAATTAAGTTAACAACCCCCCAAGCCAGCAATCATAGACGCCATCTAACAAACCAGCAAAAGGATGCCCACTTTATTACCAAGCTTGTGGTTGCTTACCAGAGGCTTTTTTTGTATGGTGTAATAAAAATGAAAGGATAATAATGTCAATGCGATTTTATGATGTGCCATAGAAATATTAGCCAATCACTATTATCCTTTGCTAAGGATACAGCCTTTTTGCCAAAAAAAACACACACACACACAAAACTAAAGCACCATCATCTGATCTCCCGCATAGATAGCCAAACAAACCAAATGATGAAAATTTACATAACCAAAGTCAATGATAAGGTCATCAAGGGCTGTAGACAAGAAACGAGGGGTACCTGCTGAAGTTTTTGTTGAGGAACATTTACTATAGGCTTAGGTTTCTAAACTTCCTGAAAGGTTAGGTTAGGTTATAGAGGATGATACCATATCCGTAGAAAGGAAAAAATGGTGTCCACTTAGACCATGTTGATCCACTGTGATTCTATATGGTTGTTTCTTTCCTCTTCGACATCTGTCTTACTGATGTGACCAAACTTTCTGAAATCTTTCTTTTATTAGGTCAAAATGTTTTTCAAAAATTTTTGCACAAAAAAAAATTTAAATTTCTAAAATTGTCTTGCAGACTTTATGTAACTAAAATACCTTTCCATCATGGAATTCTTATTAAACATTTTCATAATACATGTTTGCAATTTTCCCATGTGTACAAAATTGATAATTCAAATTTGTTGCATGAAATGTAAGTTCTAAGGCTTTTTCATAAGTCCATACAGTGCAAGAATATTAGATTTTTGCCAATAGGAAACGAAGCAAATGCATAATGACACTTTTGTCTTTGGTCTCAATGAAATGGTCTCTAATTGAATGGATGGTTTAAACCTAAAATCATTTCCATATCTCACTTAGATTGTGATGAAGAGTAAAGGTAACAGTATTGAAAATTTAAAAGGATACAAAACATGTGGGGGTGAAACATCAAAATGAAAGTACTTTACAAATATACCTGGACCATGGTTATCATATACGTTGACCATCAATATCCAATATGGTTACATAGGCACTTACAACACATCCAACAATGAAAAGTATATTTGCAAAATGTGCTTCATGGATGACTGAAAGGTTTGTTGTTTGTGCATTCACAAATTACTGAGAATTTTTCTTTGGTTTGAGTTTGGAATTTATAGATGAATATACAACCATATTTTCATCAACGAATGTGTTCAACATGCTTAGGGGAGAAAGGTAGCTTTCTTCCAAATATGTGGTTGTAATGTGGTACATTTGTTGTTACCGAATCAACTGCAATCAGCTCCAGACAAAAATACATTTGGTTAATTGTATGGTCAATTGTAGTTGCATTCACATCATCCTTTGATTCAATTTGGATTTGGTTCATATGCAAAAGTGCTTAGTATGTAAAACCTACAGGTAATATTCCACCCAATTCTCAAAGCTACTTTGCATATTAATATATAATATTTTTTGGTACACTGATAAAAAGTTTTCCAGAATTTTTGGTATTAATTCCGAGCCAAAGAAGTCAGATATTGAACTAACATTTTATTTCTATAGAAAATTTTGTCAAAAATTTATTTTTCAGAAAATTTTGTCAAAATTATATTTCTGTAGAAAATTTGTCAAATGTTTAGTTCTATAGAAAATATTGTCAAAAATTTACTTCTATAGAAAATATTGTCAAAATTTTACTTCTATAGAAAATTTTGTCAAAATTTTATTTCTATAGAAAATTTTGTCGACATTTTATTTCTATAGAAATTTTTATTTCTATACAAAATTTTGTCAATATTTTATTACTATAGGAAATTTTATCAAAATTTTATTTCTATAGAAAATTTTGTCAAAATTTTATTTCTATAGAAAATTTTGTCAAAATTTTATTTCTATAGAAAATTTTGTCAAAATTTTATTTCTATAGAACATTTTATCAAAATTTTATTTCTATAGAAAATTGTGTCAAAATATTAATTTACGTAAAAAAATTTTGTCAACATTTTATTTCTATAGAAAATTTTGTTAAAATATTTATCTATGTAGAACATTTTGCCAAAATTTTATTTTTATAGAAAATTCTGCAAATCTTTAGTTCTATAGAAAATATTTTCAAAAATTTACTTCTATAGAAAATATTGTCAAAATTTTACTTCTATAGAAAATTTTATAAAATTTTTTTTCTATAGAAAATTTTGTCGTTTTCTATAGAAAATTTCTATAAAAAATCATGTCAAAATTGTATTACTATAGAAAATTTTATAAAAATTTTATTTCTATAGAAAATTTTGTCAAAATTTTATTTCTATAGAAAATTTTGTCAAAAATTGACTTCTATAGAAAATATTCTCAAAATATTACTTCTATAGAATATTTTGTCAAAATTTTATTTCTATAGAAAATTTTGTCGTTTCCTATAAAAATTTCCAATAAAAATTTTGTCAAAATTTTATTACTATAGAAAATTTTATCAAAATTTTATTTCTATAGAAAATTTTGTCAAAATATTATTTCTATAGAAAATTTTGTCAAAATATTTATTTATGTAGAAATTTTTGTCAAAATTTCAAATCCTACAGGTAGAATTCTCCACACAATTCTCAAAGCAACTTTGCATATTAATATATAATATTTTTTGTTACACTGAGAAAAAGTTTTCCAGAATTTTTGGTATTAATTCCGAGCCAAAGAAGCCAGAAATTGAACTAACATTTTATTTCTATAGACAATTTTGTCAAAAATTTATTTGTACAGAAAATTTTGTCAAAATTGTATTTCTATAGAAAAATTTGTCAAAATTATATTTCTGTAGAAAATTTTATTTTTATAGAAAATTTTGTCAAAATTTTATTTTTATAGAAAATTCTGCAAATGTTTAGTTCTATAAAAAATATTGTCACAAATTTACTTCTATAGAAAATATTGTCAACATTTTACTTCTATAGAAAATTATGTCAAAATTGTATTTCTATAGAAAATGTTGTCGTTTTCTATAGAAAATTGTATTTTTATAGAAAATTTTGTCAAAACTTTATTTCTGTAGGAAATTTTGTCAAAATATTATTTCTATAGAAAATTTTGTCAAAATTTTATTTCTATAGAAAATTGTGTCAAAATTGTATTTCTATAAAAAATTTTGTCAAAATTTTATTTCTATAGCAAATTTTGTAGAAATTTTATTTCTATAGAAAATTTTGTCAAAATTTTATTTCTATAGAAAATTTTATCAAAATTTTACTACTATAGAATATTTTGTCAAAAATTTATTTTTACAAAAATTTTATCAAAATTTTACTACTATAGAAAATTTTGTCAAAAAATTATTTTTACAAAAATTTTGTATAAATTATATTTCTATAGAAAATTTTGTCAAAATTTTTGTTCTATTGAAATTTTTGACAAAATTTTGTTTCTATAAAAACATTTTATTTCTATAGAAAATTTTGTCAATATTTTATTTCTGTAGAAAATATTGTCAACATTTTATTTCTGTAGAAAATTTTGTTAAAATATTTATTTATGTAGAAAATTTTGTCAAAATTTTATTTTTATAGAAAATTGTGTCAAAATTTTATTTCTATAGAAAATTTTGTTAAAATTTTATTTCTGTAGAAAAGTTTGTCAAAATTTTATTTCTGTACAAAATTTTGTCAAAATTTTATTTCTGTACAAAATTTTGTCAACATTTATTTCTATAGAAAATTTTGTCAAAAGTTTATTTCTATAGAAAATTTTGTCAAAATTTTATTTCTATAGAAATTTTTGTCAAAATTTTATTTCTATAGGAAATTTTGTCAAAATTTTGTTTTCTATAGGAAATTTTGTCAAAATTTTATTTCTATAGAATATTATATCTAAATTTTATTTCTAAAGAAAATTTTATCAAAATTTTATTTCTATAGAAAATTTTGTCAAAATTTTATTTCTATAGAAAATTTTGTCAAAATTTTATTTCTATAGAAAATTTTGTCAAAATTTTATTTCTATAGAAATTTTTGTCAAAATTTTATTTCTATAGGAAATTTTGTCAAAATTTTTTTTCTATAGGAAATTTTGTCAAAATTTTATTTCTATAGAAAATTTTGTCAAAATTTTATTTCTGTAGAAAATTTTGTCAAAATTTTATTTCTATAGAATATTATATCAAAATTTTATTTCTATGGAAAATTTTATTTCTAAATTTTATTTCTATAGAAAATTTGGTCAAAAATTTTACTTCTATAGAAAATTGTGTCAAAATTTTATTTCTATAGAAAATTTTGTCCAAATTTTATTTCTATAGAAAATTTTTGGAAGAGGAATGTTTTGTAAAAGCTATCAAAACATCGAGAATTCTGCCAAACTACCAAACAATAAAAAAATCGACCATTTTTGGTAGAATTCTACCAACTGTAGTAACCGTATATCTGACTTCTTTATTTACTTGGTGGCGTTGCAATTCCTCCACCAGACATTCGCCACCAGCCTTCGCAATGCCAGATACCAATCTCCCCAAGTCTGACTATACACATGTTTCATTGCTGGCTGAGTCGAATTTTCTGTATTCTTTATCTTTGAGCTGATTAATATATTTTTTATATTAAATAAATATCTAGTAAATACAAAATAAGCAAATTATTTAAATTAGACTCCTAACTCTTATATGTACCCGGTAGTTAAGAAATTCCCATTTCTCCATTTTTCGCTAGTAAATTTGCGACAATTGTCCCTTCTATTGTCGTAAGGTAAACAACGTAGTAATCTCATCCTACACTCATCACCATCTTTGGTCAAACCTCTTATCTAGCCACCGATACTCTTTTCAAAAATGTAAAAAATTTTTCCATTTCCCTATTGTCATGAATTAAACGACAGTTGCATTCATTGCTTTGAGTGACATTTCTTTGACACAAAATAAATGACCAGTCGATTAGATGCTGCCGCTGTTGTTGATTTTGGTCCATTGCCTCAAAGCTTCGTTGTTGCTTATAAACATCTTTAGAATGTTGTCTAGCCCATTGTCCTTTGGCAGCGGTCATTGGTGTTTGTTGTTGTATTGTATTACCATGTTGTTGTCAATTAAGATTGTTGGTCATTGTGATAGGCGGTCATAGATCTCACTATGATGTAGACATGGAAGATATTTCGAGGGGGAAAAAAGAGTTGTGTCCCCCAAAGACAACTGACAATGGTTTTGCTATGACAAACGCATGTAAAAGACTTCACAGAAAGGGGTCGCCATGGCAAACAAACATTGATTTGAATAATTTGTATATCATGACATGAAGGCATTGGCCACATTTTTCGAGCTTACTTTGAGTGGTCCGATAAGTACTTAGACTTGAAAAAAGACCAAATATTTGTAATAGTGGGCTATATATATTTATTCGAAACCAGCAAAATGGGCCTCTGCGGCAATGAATTCTTCATTTCATCACTGATATTTGTGACCAGTAATCATTTTATTTTATTATTGCAAACTGTCAAATTATTAGATACACTCAAAAATAGTTAACATGGAACCAAATATTTTGATCCTTCCTCAAGGACTTTGTTAATGATTCTAGTTTTGCATATTTATAATAAAAGCATTTGTTAGGAAACTATTTTATAGAGCCTAGATTTAAAGCTAGGCTCTATAAAATTAAAATTAGGAAACATATGTCATATATAGAGTTTTCATTCTCTTTTTGAGATATATTAAAATAGTTGTTCATGTGCATATAAATGCCACTTTAAAAATCCTAATTATAACAAATGCTCTCTTAATTAAAGAAAAATCTAGGATCAATAAAATTAAAATTAGGATACTTCAAAGTAAACAAGTATATTCGGCCGTAAATTCGGCCAGGCCGAATCTTATGTACCCTCCACCACGGACTGCGTAGAAACTTCTATTAAAACTGTCATCCACAATCGAATTACTTGGGTTGTGGTAATACTTACCGATGACAAGGTATCTTAAAACTTCTTAACATCGTCTTCTAAATTGTAAGTTAGTCAATTCATGGTATATATTAGAAAAAAAACAAACAGATTAAATACGTATATAAAGGGTGATACGGTCAAAATTTGGTCAAGGGAAAACGCATGTAAATCGGTGAAATCGTTTATTTAAAAAATCAAATTAAATTTCTTTTTCAAGTTCAATTAGTATAAAATTCAGGAAAAATATTCAGTTAGGCTTTCGCTTTTCCAAATCCGAATTGCCGGGCCTCACGCTTGACACCTGCCATCAAATTTTGTACAGCCACCTTGTCCACCTTCTTCGCCGCAGAAAGCCAGTTTGCCTTGAACTGCTGCTCGTCCTTAGCAGTTTTTTTGGTCTTATTTAGGTTCCGCTTGACAATAGCCCAGTATTTCTCAATTGGGCGGAGCTCTGGCGTGTTGGGAGGGTTCTTGTCCTTGGGAACCACCTGCACGTTGTTGGCGGCGTACCACTCCATGGCCTTTTTACCGTAATGGCAAGATGCCAAATCCGGCCAAAACAGTACGGAACAACCGTGTTTCTTCAGGAAAGGCAGCAGACGTTTATTCAAACACTCTTTCACGTAAATTTCTTGGTTGACAGTCCCGGAAGCTATAAAAAAGCTGCTTTTCCACAGGTACAGATGGCTTGCCAAACCAGATATTTCTTAGCGAACTTTGACAGTTTTATGTGCTTGAAAATATCTGCTACCTTTCCCCTTCCTTTTGCCGTATAAAACTCCTGTCCCGGAAGCTGCTTGTAGTCGGCTTTGACGTAGGTTTCGTCGTCCATTGCCACGCAGTCAAACTTCGTCAGCATCGTCGTGTACAGCCTCCGGGATCGCGCTTTGGCCGTCGTATTTTGTTTATCATCGCGATTTGGAGTCACTACCTTCTTGTAAGTCGATAGTCCGGCTCGTTTTTTGGCTCGATGCACGGTTGTAGACGATACACCCAGCTTATTTGCGGCATCTCGGAGAGAGAGGTTAGGGTTTCGCTTGAAACTACCGGCAACTCTCTTTGTCGTCTCAGCGGCTTCCGGTTTTCGATTTCCCCCCGATCCAGACTTCCTGGCTGTCGACAAACGTTCCCCAAACACTTTAATTACATTTGTAACGGTTGATTTGGCAACTTTTAGCGATTTTGCCAGCTTTGCGTGCGAGTAGCTCGGATTTTCGCGATGCGCGATCAAAATTTTGTTACACTGTTCGTCTTGCTTGGACCGCTTTTTGAAAACTGAAGAGTGAATTCCAAAATCAAAACAGGAGCAACATTCTACACACACACCTTCAAAATGAGGGGTGTTCAGGTTTTTTAAAATGCAAAATTGAAAGAAATACGTCAAGTTTATATTGACCAAATTTCGACCGTATCACCCTTTACAGTTAGTGCTATAGAAGATGACATTTAGCCAACCTTGGTTACGATCGGTTGATAAATAAGGGTTTTACGGCCAAATTTGGCAAAATCGGGCGATACATATATATGTGAGCTATATCTAAATCTGAACCGATTTCGATGAAATTTCGCACATACAGTTAGAGGTATAGAATATTATATTTAGCCAACTTTGAGTACTATAGGTTGATAAATAAGGGCTTTACGGCCAAATTTGGCAAAATCGGGCAATACATATATATGGGAGCTATATCTAAATCTGAACCGACTTCGATTATTTTTGCCACATATTGTCAGTACCAAAAAAGATTAGAGTAAGCCAAGTTTGAGTAAGATCGCTTAATAAATAAGGTTTTTATGGCTAAATTTGGGAAAATCGGGCGATACATATATATGGGAGCTATATCTAAATCTGAACCGATTTCGATGAAATTTTGCTGACTTAAAGGGTGATGAAAAACTTTACTATGTGTAAAATTTGATGACGATCGGTTTGTAAAAAAGCGCAACGTGACTCCATTTGTCCAAATCGGTCGATACATATATATGAGAGCTATATCTAAATTTGATCCGATTTCTTCCAAATTCAATAGCGTTCGTCCTAGTGCCCAAAAAACACACTGTACCAAATTTCATCCAAATCGGTTAATAATTGCGACCGGAATCCTGTGAACAACAAATACGTGGACAGACGGACGGACGGACGGACACCAAGCGCTAGATCGATGACAAGGTATCTGGTATGACAAGGTATCTGGTATCTGGTATGACAAGGTATAAGGTATTGGTACATGGTGTTTGTATATGGTCTCTAACAACCATGCAAAAATTGGTCCATATCGGTCAATAATTATATATAGCCCCCATATAAACCGATCCCTTGATTTGGCTTTCGGAGCCTCTAAGAGAAGCAAATCCGATCCGGCTGAAATTTGGTACATGCTGTTAGTATATGGACTTTAACAACCATGCAAAAATTGGTCCACATCGGTCCATAATAATATAGAGCCCCCATATAAACCGATCCCCAGATTTGGTTTGCGGAGCCTCTAAGAGAAGAAAGTTTCATCCGATCCAGTTGAAATTTAGTAGATGGTGTTAGTATGTGGTCTCTAATGACCATGCAAAAATTGGTCCACATCGGTGCATAATTATATATAAACCGATCACCAGATTTGACTTCCGGAGCCTCTTGGAAGACCAAAATTCATTTGATTCAATTGAAATTTGGTGCGTGGTGTTAATATATGGCCTCAAACACCCATGCAAAAATTGACCGAAATCGGTCCATAATTATATATAGCCCCCATATAAACCGATCCCCAGATTTGACCTCCGAAGCCCAATGGAAGAGCAAAATTCATCCGATTCGGTTGAAATTTGGTACGTGATGTTAGTATATGGTATCCAACAACCATGCAAGAATTGGTTCATATCAGTCTATAATTATATATAACCCCCATATAAACCGATCCTCTGGTTTGACCTCCGGTGCCTTTTGGAAAAGCAAAATTTATCCGATCTAGTCGAAATTTGGTACGTGGTGGTAGTATATGATATTTAACAACCATGCCAAAAGTGGTCCATATCAGTCCATAATCATATATAGCACCCATATAAACCGATCCCGAGATTTGGTTTTGGAGCCTCTTGGAGGAGCAAATTTCATCCGAGTCTGTTGAAATTTGGTACATTATGCTAGTATATGAACGTTAACAACCATCCATATCGGTCTATAGTTATATATAGCCCTCAGATAAATCGATCCCCAATCACACAAAAATTGGTCCATATCAAGTTAATAATTGTATGTAGCCCCCATATAAGCGACCCCCATATTTCAATTCCCTACGTACCGTGCAAAAGTCCATATCGATTCGTAATTATTTGTAGACTTACCTACACATACCTTTTTTGTCTAATATGTATGGACTAACTCACAATTTAGAAAACGATGTTAAGAAGTTTTAAGATACCACAACCCAAGTAATTCGATTGTGGATGACAGAATTAGTAATCATAAGCATTTGTGGGGTAAGATATAGGTCTGGGATATAAACCGCATATTTAAGAAAATTACGGGGTACATGTCTATGGGTGCTTTGTGTCAATCTGACTATAGCTCATAGTCAGTGGTGCTAGGGAAAGTGTTCGGTTTACCCTACAAGGACAAAAAAAGTTCCCTATTTTCCCAAACAATTTCCCTACTATATTTTTCGTTAAATTTAAAAAAATTTACAAAACAAAAGTGGTTCTAAGTACTTTATTATCTTAAAACATGAATATTCAACGTATATAACTTAGAATATAAATTTGTATTACCACCACGGTTGCCACAGCTGGTAGAATTCTACCCAAATTAGTAATCTTTTTTGTTAGATCTCTATAAAAATAAAATTTTGGCAAAAGTTTCTACAAACAAATTTTTGTGAGAAATTTTTCTATAGAAATAAATTTTTGACAATAAATTCTATAGAAATAAAATTTTGAGAAAAAATTCCACAGAAATAAAATTTTGAGAAAATTTTTTATAGATATTTTGAAAAAAATTTCTATAGAAATACAATTTTGACAAAATGTTCTATAGAAATAAAATGTTGAAAAAATTTTCTACAGGAATAAAGTTTACCACACATTGTTAAAGATCAAGCTTCGCCGGCTTCTAATTTCCTCCTCTAGAGCCACCAAAATGTAAAAATTATTACAAATTGTGTTGATTGAAAATGTCCTACATTGTGGCCCTACGTCCCTACAAGATGCTAAATATTAGAAAAACCCTACATATAAGGAATTTCCCCTACTTCTAGCAACACTGGCTGTGTTGATATTGCGCCTACGGAGTTAGTAGCCATTAATATTGAGCCCATTATTAAAAAAAAGAGAAAATCGTTAAATTAGTGTGGGTAATAAATACAAATTTGTAAAAATCGAGCAATATTCTTATGTAAGAGCTACAAGTACGTATAAGTACGATCGGCTAGTACATCAAAATTTGAAATTTGAGTAACATTGGTTAATAAATAAGAGTAATTTGGCCAAATTTAGGAAAATCGAGCGATGCATATATATGGAAGCTATATCTAAATCTAAACCAATTTGCATAATATTTTGCGGGTTTGATTAATACCAGAAAAGGTTACCCTGTGCAAGATTTGAGTAAGATCATTTAAGAAATGAGTCCTGTACGGTCAAACATAAGGTTATTAGGGGCGAATTTTTCAAAATCGGGTGATACATATATGGGGGCTGTATCTACATTTGAACCGATTTCGATGAAATTTTGCACATATAGTTAGTACTGTAGAGGGCTGGATCTAGCCAACTTTTAGTAAGATCGGTTAATAAATAAGGGTTCTACGGCCAAATTTGGGAAAATCGGGCTATACATATATATGGGAGCTATATCTAAATCTGAACCGATTTCGATGATTTTTTGCACATATAGTTAGTGCTATAGAAGACTACATTTAGCCAAATTTGGGTAAGATCGGTTGATAAATAAGGAATTTATGGCCAAATTTAGAAAAATCGGGCGGTACATATATATGGGAGCTATAGCTAAATCTAAACCGATTTCGATGATTTTTTGCACATATAGTTAGTGCTATAGAAGATTATATTTAGCCAACTTTGAGTAAGATCGGTTGATAAATAAAGGTTTTGTGGCTAAATTTGGGAAAATCGGGCGATACATATAAAGGGTGATTCTTTTGAGGTTAGGATTTTCATGCATTAGTATTTGACAGATCACGTGGGATTTCAGACATGGTGTCAAAGAGAAAGATGCTCAGTGTGCTTTGACATTTCATCATGAATAGACTTACTAACGAGCAACGCTTGCAAATCATTGAATTTTATTACCAAAATCAGTGTTCGCTTCGAAATGTGTTTCGCGCTTTACGTCCGATTTATGGTCTACATAATCGACCAAGTGAGCAAACAATTAATGCGATTGTGACCAAGTTTCGCACTCAGTTTACTTTATTGGACATTAAACCAACCACACGAATGCGTACAGTGCGTACAGAAGAGAATATTGCGTCTGTTTCTGAGAGTGTTGCTGAAGACCGTGAAATGTCGATTCGTCGCCGTTCGCAGCAATTGGGTTTGTGTTATTCGACCACATGGAAGATTTTACGCAAAGATCTTGGTGTAAAACCGTATAAAATACAGCTCGTGCAAGAACTGAAGCCGAACGATCTGCCACAACGTCGAATTTTCAGTGAATGGGCCCTAGAAAAGTTGGCAGAAAATCCGCTTTTTTATCGACAAATTTTGTTCAGCGATGAGGCTCATTTCTGGTTGAATGGCTACGTAAATAAGCAAAATTGCCGCATTTGGAGTGAAGAGCAACCAGAAGCCGTTCAAGAACTGCCCATGCATCCCGAAAAATGCACTGTTTGCTGTGGTTTGTACGCTGGTGGAATCATTGGACCGTATTTTTTCAAAGATGCTGTTGGACGCAACGTTACGGTGAATGGCGATCGCTATCGTTCGATGCTAACAAACTTTTTGTTGCCAAAAATGGAAGAACTGAACTTGGTTGACATGTGGTTTCAACAAGATGGTGCTACATGCCACACAGCTCGCGATTCTATGGCCATTTTGAGGGAAAACTTCGGAGAACAATTCATCTCAAGAAATGGACCGGTAAGTTGGCCACCAAGATCATGCGATTTGACGCCTTTAGACTATTTTTTGTGGGGCTACGTCAAGTCTAAAGTCTACAGAAATAAGCCAGCAACTATTCCAGCTTTGGAAGACAACATTTCCGAAGAAATTCGGGCTATTCCGGCCGAAATGCTCGAAAAAGTTGCCCAAAATTGGACTTTCCGAATGGACCACCTAAGACGCAGCCGCGGTCAACATTTAAATGAAATTATCTTCAAAAAGTAAATGTCATGGACCAATCTAACGTTTCAAATAAAGAACCGATGAGATTTTACAAATTTTATGCGTTTTTTTTAAAAAAAAAGTTATCAAGCTCTTAACAAATCACCCTTTATACGGGAGCTATATCTAAATCTGAACCGATTTGGATTAAATTTTGCAGACTTGAAGGGCGATGGATCCGTTTGAAAAAACGCGCAAAATGACCCCATTTGTCGAAATCGGGCGATACATATATATGGGAGCTATATCTAAATATCAAACTTATTATACCCTGACCACTATGTGGTTTAGGGTATAATAACAAAATAAATTAAATCTGAAAACTTTACAGACTAGTAGTAGAAATTAATTTAAGTTAATACAACAAATTCTAATAATTAGAAATAACTTTAAAAAGTGCAATTTTAAACAAATGAAAACTTTTTTTTTGTTTTGCTTAAATTTATTCTTTACATTTTTTTTTAAATATATGTATATTTCATTTCAATAGCCACAACTAAACAGCTTCATTCTTATCTACAAGCTAGCACTCAACCATCGAACTTCTGCAATATAAATATGATTATATAGATTTCTGTATTGAAACACCTCCAGCAGCAAAATAGGAATCAATAAAAATTGAATTGAAAAACTCTTCAAATACAAACACAAAAACATTCAATAATAATTTCGGTATCTGTAGTAAAGGACTCAATAGGATTGTAACAATCACACAAAAAAGTTATCTCTCGGACAATAAAAAAGAGCTTTCATAACCATTTTTAGGTTCTTTTTTTATAACTTTTCTATGGATTTTCATGAAACCTTTTCGAGAGTTCTCCTTTACTTTCTTTCAACAGTTATTGAGTTTATCATAAACACAAAATACCTGGACGTAAATTGCTTTTCATTGAATTTGGAATTTTGACACAGTGAGGAAACAAAAAGGATCACTAGCAAAATCTTAAGTACTTAAAAAAATAGAGTATAAGAATTTAATATTTTTGTGTAGAATATGACCACACCGAAAAAAATGCTGTAGTTCAACTAATGCTAAATTTAACTTTTTTATTGCAAAAAATATTATTTGTTGTAGTTAAATTTAATTTTTGGTTCTTCGGAATTTTCCACAGCTCAATGAAATTTTCCTATTAGATTCACTGTTTTTTGAGTGTATGCCACAAGTATGTGCATTTAAAAAAAAAAATTACTTTTATAAACATATTAAAAAGTCGATTTTATTGTAATTCACTATGTTCATTTCCATTTCATGGATTTTTGTTCATAATATCCCAGATATATCAGCATCAACAACTCAACAATTTTCCAAAAAAAAAATTACAAAAAAAAAACAAAAGAAACATATCCATTCGAGTCGAATAAATAAATGAAGAGTGAAATGGTAGTAAAACCACGATGCTTAATTGGATGAAATTGTCAAATGACAGAGAGGCGATTAAATTTAATTATTATTTGCGGATGCGACGATATGCTGCTGTGTGGCTGACTGGCTTATGTTTCATGGTTGTTTTTTCGATGGGATTTTAAAGTCGAGTGTAATTTTTTGTTTTAGTCTAGAATGCCAAAGCCAGATTTTCATGACAATATATTTTTGATGATCATAAAATACTTTATTAAAATTCGATTTTTTTAGAGAAAAATTTCGTCTAAATTGACATAACATTTAATCAAAATTTTGTTTTTTCTTAAACAAAAATCACAAAGATTCAATTGTTTAAATTGAATATTTCTATTCTGTAGCAATTTACAGACTAAGTACTAAAGCTAAATAAAGAAAGCATGGTTTCTGCATCAATATCTTCATAGAATCGTTGGTCATATTTCGACCATTTGCCACCTTTTTACTGTAATACCTTTTTCAAATTTCAATCCGATATACTCTTAAGATTAAAGATATAATCGGATTTTTTAATAAATAATCGAGTTCACGGGTCGAATATTATAATTTTGAGCAAGTTTTCTGTTTTTTACCATAATATTATCTGTGTATACCTGTACACCCTAAAACTATACTTGGAAAATTTTCTATGGCAGATAAACCGGCTTAATCTTCTGAATATTAAATTTTAAAGAATTATTTTAAACTAAATTGAGATAAAATTATTATTGTTAGGTTACTTAATAGCAGAGATGGTCTGTATCAAACTTTTTTAGGTTTGCGACTGTCGCAAAGTTGTAAACGTCGTAAACGTCACATACGCGTCGTAAATGTAGAAAAAGTAACAAAAGTCGCAAACTGAAAATACTTTAGTCGCGTCAGCTAGGCAGCGAATGCGATGATATCCAAGACGATGGTATGTGCGAAGAAGTTTAAATTCTTAGGAATGTTCACAATTTTCGGTTTTAGTCCCCACATTTTTCCTATTGCCTTTTGCACGAGTACAGGGTAACCGTGGATTTTCTCGTCCTTTCTTAGCTTTCAAGTTCAGTCACCTGTCCAATATAACCCCAAGGTATTTTGCACACTCACCAACGGGAATTTCGATACCACCTAAGAAAATAGGCTTGACCATGGGAAAACATTCACAAATTTATGCAGAAACTCACAGCGAATGCTGTCAAACTAAATTAAAAATGTTCAGGATTTCTTCTATTCAAAATTTGGTTTTCTACAGTAGGTTTACGACTTTTGCGACATACGTATTATACCGTCGGAAATGTATGTCGCAGAAGTCACAGTTTGTGACAGGCCAACCCTGCTTAATAGTAAAATTAAAAGTTATGCTATATAAAACACGGATATAAATGCGTTTAATTTTTATTTTTCTTTATGAAAATGTGTGCGACTTTTTGTGCCACCTTTTTAAAACCATTAATAGCATGTGACACTTTCTAGAAATTCTGTACGGTAACGCTACTAGTTCTGTGATAAGTCCGAAATTGAAAATTTGCATTAATTTCCCGTAGGGAAAGATAGAAACCATAATTATACCCACCACCATAGAATGGTGATGGGGGTGGTGATGGTTTGTCATTCCGTTTGTAACACATTGAAATATCGATTTCCGACTATATAAAGTATATATATTCTTGATCAGGGAGAAATTCTAAGACGATACTACCATATCCGTCTGTCTGTCTGTCTGTCTGTCCCGATTTGGGGTCTTGGGATTATAGAAACCGTAGTTTTTATCCAATTTGACTGAAATTGGAAATCTAGAGGTATTTTATGGACATAAAGAGGTGTGCCAAAAATGGTGAGTATCGGCCCATGTTTTGGTATATCCTCCGATTTTACTTCTTGGGCTTCTAGAATCCGCATTTTTTATTCAATTTACCTGAAATTGAAAATCTACAAGTATTTTAGAACCATAAAGAGGTGAGCCAAAAATGGTGAGTCTCGTTCCATGTTTTGGTATAGCCCCCATATAGACCGATCTCCCGATTTTACTTCTTGGGCTTATAGAAACCGTAGTTTTTATCCAATTTGCCTGAAATTGGAAATCTAGAGGTATTTTCGGGCCATAAAGAGGTGTACTGAAAAGTATTAGTATATCCCCCCATAAGAACGATCTTCCGATTTAACTTCTTTGGTTTCTAAAAGCAGTAGTTTTTATCCGATTTGTCTGAAATTGTAAATATTCTGGTATTTTAGGCTCACAAAAACGTGTACCGGAATAAGTTTTTATCGGTCCATTTGGTAAGGCCTCCATATAATGATAATTCCCCGGTCTAACAAAGAAAACACACATTTTTTTTGTCAAAATTTGTTTTTATACCCACCACCATAAAATGGTGACGGGGGTATAATAAGTTTGTCATTCCGTTTGTAACACATCGAAATATCGATTTCCGACTATATAAAGTATATATATTCTTGATCAGGGAGAAATTCTAAGACGATATAAGCATGTCCGTCTGTCTGTCTGTTGTAATCACGCTACATCCTTCAATTTGGCACAGATTAGTTTTTTGTTTGCAGGCAGGTCAAGTTCGAAGAAGGGCTATATCGGTCCAAGTTTTGATATAGTCCCCATATAAACCGACCTCCCGATTTGGGGTCTTGGGCCTATAAAAACCGTAGTTTTTATCAGATTTGCCTGAAATTAGAAATCTAGAGGTATTTTGGGACCATAAAGAGGTGTGTCGAAAATGGTCCGTATCGGTCCATGTTTTAGTACAGCCCCCATATAGACCGATCTCCCGATTTTGCTTCTTAGGCGTCTAGAAACAGTATGTTCTATCCGATTTGTCTGAAATTGAAAATCTAGAGGTATTTTAGGACCATAAGGAGGTGTGTCGAAAATCGTTCGTATCGGTCCATGTTTTGATATAGCCCCCATATAGACCGATCTCCCGATTTTGCTTCTTACGCGTCTAGAAACAATATTTTCTATCCGATTTGTATGAAATTGAAAATCTAAAGGTATTTTGGGACCATAAAGAGGTGTGTCGACAATGGTCCGTATAAAAACCGTAGTTTTTATCCAATTTGCCTGAAATTGGAAATATAGAGGTATTTGAGGACCATAAAAAGGTGTGCCAAAAATGGTGCTCATCGGTCCATGTTCTGGTATAGCCCCCATATAGACCGATATCCCGATTTTGCTTTCAGGGCTTCTAGAAACTATATTTACCATCCGATTTGCCTGAAATTGGATATCTAGAGGTATTTGAGGACCATAAAAAGGTGTGCCGAAAATGGTGCCCATCGGTCCATTTTTTGATATAGCCCCCATATAGACCGATCTCCCATTTTGCTTCTTGGGCTTCTAGAAACTATATTTACCATCCGCTTTGCCTGAAATTCTTGAGCTACAATAAACTGTATTTATTACATGATTTGCCTGAAATTCGAAATCTAGAGGTATTTTTAGACCACAAATAAGAGTGCCGAAATTGAGGTATATCGGTCCATTTTGTGGTATAACCCCCATATAGACTGATCTCTCGCTTTTTACTTCTATATTTTCTGGCCGATTTTTTTGAAATTGAAAATCTGGGGGTATTTTAAGATCACAAATATGTGAGTAGCAAATGGTGCCTCTCGGTCCATGTTTTGTATAGCTCCCATATACACCGATCTTCCGGCTTTATTTCTTGGGCTTCTAGAATCCGTAGTTTTTATCCGATTTGCTGGAAATTAGTAATCTATAATAACATTTTAGACAAACGAAATTTCTTTTTCTTATAAAGTGTTTTCGTTTATTCAACGATTGTCTCTAAAATTTGTGTCAAAAGAAAACTTTGCTTGTCTAAAATTACGTTTCTCAAAAAAGAAAACACTTCTTTCAGGGTATAGCAGGCGCACTGATCATGAAAATTGCTTCAAACTGAAAGTAAAAGTTCCAGATTTTACTCATCGTATTTAAATAAATGCGGAAAAATCTACAGATTTAAGCTTTTAAATCAAGGCGTAATTTCAACATATACACGATATGTTTATATTTTCTCTAAAACTCAAACAAAATTGGTGCTCATAAATCCAGAATCTTATCTGGTCTTCATAGGTAGAATCTTTAAAGTTTGTCTTCGCTAGCTGGCTCGTTTGGGAGAAGATTTGTCATCAAACCCCCTACAAATCTATATATTATCAAGTAACCCACTACGACGAAGAGTTTTCATAGTAAACTATTATACTTGCTCCATGGTGGTGGGTATTTAAAATTCGGCCCGGCCGAATTTACTGCTGTATATACTTGTTATTATTCAACATAGTACCCTTCAAGAGCGATAAAACGATTATAACGACCTTCCAATTTTTTGATACCATATTGGTAGTACTCCTTCGGTTTTGCCTCACAACAGGCCTAAGTTTCGGCGATCACCTCTTCATTGCAGCCAATTTTTTTCCCTACGAGCATCCTTTTGAGGTCTGAGAACAAGAAAAAGCCGTTGGGGGCCAGATCTGGAGAATACGGTGAGGGGAAGCAATTCGAAGCCCAATTCATGAATTTTTGCCATCGTTCTCAATGACTTGTGGCACGGTGCGTTGTCTTGGTGGAACAACACTTTTTTCTTCCTCATATGGGGCCGTTTTGCCGCGATTTCGACCTTCAAACGCTCCAATAACGCCATATAATAGTCACTGTTGATGGTTTTTCCCTTCTCCAGATAATAGATAAAAATTATTCCATGAGCATCCCAAAAAACAGAGGCCATTACTTTGTCAGCGTACTTTTGAGTCTTTCCACGCTTCGGAAACGGTTCGACGGTCGCTGTCCACTCAGCCGACTGTCGATGGGACTCAGGAGTGTAGTGATGGAGCCATGTTTCATCCATTGTCACATATCGACGGAAAAACTCGGGTGTATTACGAGTTAACAGCTGCAAACACCGCTCAGAATCATCAACACGTTGTTGTTTTTGGTCAAATGTGAGCTCGCGCGGCACCCATTTTGCACAGAGCTTCCGCATATCCAAATATTGATGAATGACATGACCAACACGTTCCTTTGATATCTTTAAGGCCTCTGCTATCTCGATCAACTTCATTTTACGGTCATTCAAAATCATTTTGTGGATTTTTTTTTTGATGTTTTCGTCGGTAACCACCTCTTTCGGGCATCCACTGCGTTCACCGTCCTCCGTGCTCATTTCACCACGCTTGAATTTTGCATACCAATCAATTATTGTTGATTTCCCTGGGTCAGAGTCCGGAAACTCATTATCAAGGCAAGTTTTTGCTTCCACCGTATTTTTCCCCTTCAGAAAACAGTATTTTATCAAAACACTAAATACCTTTTTTTCCATTTTTTTTCACAATAACAAAAGTTGCTTCACAAAAGACGCTCTATCTCACAAACTAATTGACTTACAGACGTCAAATTTTGACATAAAAATAATATACATTTAATACTAGCGACGCCATCTATGTGTCAGACCGGGGACTTATCAGCCAACCTGTTAGTCTGATTTCACTTCTTGAGGGTATAGAAGGGGCACTGATCATGAAAATTGCTTCACTGAAAAAACAGTGAACCCACCAGGAAGAAAAATTTCGGTTAGATAATTTTGAATAATTTTAGAAAATTTTAACTAAACAGTATTACAAACGCTGGCATCACGCCGATGTCATTAAAATAAGTAAATATTTTTTAACAAATTCAAGAAAATTTATTAGACATAATTAAGTTTTTTCACTTGTTAAAGAAAAATTTGTAGTTTCAAGGAAAAATTTGGAGTTCAAAATTGCAAGAATGTCTTTAGTGACATACGAAGTTCATGATGAACGCATTTGTAGTAAAATTTGCAAATTTAAAGAAATACTGAACTATTTTGTGGAAGACACGAATTTAGTTAATCTTTATGCTTCATTTGTTTATATTTTTTTCCTCGGGTTTAGTTAATTTAACTAACGTACGAAAAAAAAATATTAGAGTAAAGCAAACTTTCTCCAAACATAATAATTCCATGAACTACAATAAAGTTAAATTGGCTTTAGTGAAATAGAGAGTTCACTTTTTTTTTGAGTGTTGAAATTCAATGTAAAATTTCCAGATTTTACTCCTCGGGTGAAAATCTACAGATTTAAGACTTCAAATTAATACGTTTTTTCATAATTTTCTTGCACACTTACTAGAGATGTTAATGATTCCTCTAAAACTCAAACAAAAATGGTTCTTATAAATCCAGAATCTGATATAGTATTCATAGGTAAAATCTTTAAATTTATCTTCGGGAATTGTACTGGGTGAACTGCTCTGCTTCTTGATCTGTCCTCAAACCCCCCTGAAATTTCAAAGGAAACCCTAATATTTGATTCATGGTGTTGGGTATTTAAGATTCGGCCCGGCCGAACTTACTGCTGTATATACTTATTTTTTCATCCGACTTTTTCTGAGGTTGAGCGGTGAGCGGATTCATTGTCTGCAATCCAATCAAATCATTTTCGCTTAGACTTCGGAGAATTTGAGAATTTCCAAAACATGTCACAAAAAACCTCATTGATAATAAAAAGTGGCACACATGGTTAGGTTAGGTGGGAGCCCGATGCATCAGGCTCACTTAGACTATTCAGTCCATTGTGATACCATATTGGTGAATTTCTCTCTTATCACTGAGTGCTGCCCGATTCCATGTTAAGCTGAATGACATGGGGTCCTTTAAAGTTAAAATTAGTTAACAATTTTAAGTAGAATTATGCATTTAATTCCAAATTATAGCCAAAAAATCTAATCATCATTTTATCTCCGTGCCATCAGAATTTCCTTCTGAGATTTACATTTCAATTTGATACTACGGAACATTTTCATCTATTTAGTATTGCATACTTTCAGGCCGCTCATATGTCCACTTGGAGGCATAATCAAGCAGTTCTATTCATAGACCAGATTAATGGTCAAGCCGTTTTAAAGAAACCTTATTTGAAGGAATGGAACCATTTTAGTTAAACCCTTTCATAAAAACCACGTACCAAATACAAATTTTGGAAACGAAAATAATGCGTATTTTAATATAATCAATTTTTTTCCTTAATTTACAATTAATTATTATTCGAGCTTTATGGGCAAAGACAATTAAGTAATTTAATCAATAGAGTCATTAAAAAGAAAACGCCAGATACAAATCTATACATGTCAGACTGCACTTGTTTCAGTTCGGGCGAATGAACCTTTCCACAGCCTTAAGTATAGATTAGATGTAGGAGCCACCGTGGTGCAATGGTTAGCATGCCCGCCTTGCATACGCAAGGTCGTGGGTTCGATTCCTGCTACGACCGAACACCAAAAAGTTTTTCAGCGGTGGATTATCCCACCTCAGTAATGCTGGTGACATTTCTGAGGGTTTCAAAGCTTCTCTACACGCACAGAAAAAACATGTTTGGACATGGTTGCCGCATCCATTTAATGCTTATTTAGAGTATTTAATTGTCGCGAAAACCATGTATTTTGTCTTTGTAAAAATAATTTTCGAGCGGAGAAAAATATATGTTGGCAATAAGCATTTAAATTGTTCTCAAATGCCGCAAACATGTTCTATTATTTAAATGATAGAATTTGAGACCATTATATGGTCAGGAAAATCATGTACCTGACCATTCAATTTTTTTTTTACTTTTTTGCAAAGAAAAAAGTATTTTTATAGTTTACGTATAGATATGTCTACAAGCATTACATGGCCATAAAGACCATGTACATTGTTTTCGTGACCATTTAATTTTTTAATTTTTTTGCAGCGACAAGAATTTTATAAAAACATTGAACAGGTACACACGATCTTCATTTTGCGCGTCAGTCGTGTGTTGATTGTTTCTTGGAATGGACGGAGAATACGGAATTATTGTGTTTTGTGTTAATTTATTTATTCAGAAATGGCACGTGGTTTTATGTGAATACAAAAAAGAAAGTGTAATTGAAAAAAATGTTCCTGGTTTTTGTTCTGCATTTTGATATATGGTATAATTTATTTTTATTTGCAGTTACATGATGTCTGCGTTTGTACATTTGATGGACACGAAGTAAATATGGAATGATATCTTATTGTTGAAATTGAACCAAACTAGAGTGTGTAAAAATATGTGATGTTTGCTTGCACGACATCATAAATACAAATAAACAATGAATTAGTTTATAAATAAATAAAAACAAATAAATAAAATTGATTTTGTGTTTTCTTTTCTCAAGTGGCGTCCTTTTTTCGACGACGAAAAAAGTTTTTTCATAAAAATCAAAACATTTTAGGTTGTGACCATGTTCTTTTAACTAGAAGAAAAACATTTTTGACGAATAACATAACATTTTAGATGGTGACCATTGTCTTTTAATGGAAACAAAATTCTTTTTATCAATATAATAACATTTTAGATGAGGACAATTGTATTTTTCTTAGAACCATGTTCACTGAGCCAACATGGTTGCAGGTTAAAATGTTACATGGTCGCCGCAAAAATAGCTGCTATCATATTATTTTGCTCTTCGAATATGATTGTGGCAATCATGTTTCTTCTCTGCGTGTAAGTGGTTTCACTGGAATGTGGAACGCCGTTCGGACTCGGCTATAAAAAGGAGGTCCCTTGTCATTGAGTTTAACATGGAATCGGGCAGCACTCAGTGATAAGAGAGAAGTTCACCACTGTGGTATCACAATGGACTGAATAGTCTAAGTGAGCCTGATACATCGGGCTGCCACATAACCTAACCTAACCATAGATTATATGTGTGTGCGTTACACGAAATTCTCGTGAAAATCACGCTCACGAAAAAAATCAAGATTTAATTCATACTCGTATGTTAACTGAAATTAATTTAGCTCTCGAACTATATTCTATTTGAATTGAATTTTGTTACCTCTGCTGATTTCCGTTTGGAAAATGTCGTGAATCTCGTGAATTTGTCATGAATAACGTGAATTGTCGTGTATCGTGCGCGACCGTAGGTCTTTAAAAGTAGCTCGTGCTTCAGCGTGCGTGAGTACTGGCTTTAATTTCGTGAGTGGGATTGGCTTGCACACGTATCGTGCGTGAGCGTGCGTGAATAAACATTTTGCTTCGTGAATGTCCGTGAGTGTGAGTAAAAATTTCAGTCACGCGCATACCTCTAGTATAGATCTGGCTGGGATAGATAACTCAATTTAGGGTCATTTATGCTAACTTCTTATGGAGAAAACATATTGGATATTTTTATAATCGCACGAATTTTCTTCTAAAATAATATTTCGTATTATAAACAAACATTTTCCTATTGTTCATTATCAATTTTCATTACATCGTTAACAAAATATCGTTGGCTCAATTTTAATAAAATTTTCTTTGTACATGTTTTTATTGTATTCAATTTTATTTTTAATTTATTTAAAAATTTTCATTCTCTCCTAATATATACTCCATAAAAGGACGTATAATGATTGTGTATGGTTCATTCAAATTCATTCATTTTTGGTGGCGCTCATTGGATTCAACTTTACAAAATATCCATGTGTTGTTGTTCTTCTGCATTGATTTTAATTTAATTAAATTGCTTTTATATTGGACTGACTGGTGTGTGAAAGTGTGTAGAGGCTACATTGCCAGACATATCCCCTGAACTGCAACATTATCATATATGTTTATATTTGGATATATGCCCATAAAAGTTGCCATTTCTTCAGCCTACGCAAAGAGTATATTGAAATAATAAAATATCATTTTAATAATACTACGAGGTGCATTTCTTTAAGAGATTTCACAAAATTGAATTTTATTGAAAATAAAATTTAAAAAATTTACAAATAAAAATCTCTTGTAGAATTCTTAGTAATTGTCATAGATTTATTTCAATTACACGCAAAACACATCTTTCCTCCCCAACGAAATTTTAGACAAACAAATATCGTTTCACATTTGCTTTTCGCTGTAAGGAAGTTTGTTTGGAAAAAAACGTGTATACTTTTTGCGATAAACATTGATACTTTTACAGAAAGTAAAAACAATTTCATAAAAACTAACTCTAAAAAATTGTCTTTTCTAGCTAATTGCCTCTTCCCTCACATTCACGAGTTTTTTTTTAGATCTAAGCATTTTTTTCTGTTATACAAACAATGTAGAAGAAATTATTATACCCTCCACCATAGGATGGGGGTATATTAACTTTGTCATTCCGTTTGTAACACATCGAAATATTGCTCTAAGACCCCATACAATATATATATTCTGAGTCGTGGTAAAATTCCGAGTCGATCTGAGCATGTCCGTCTGTTGAAATCACGCTAACTTCCGAATGAAACAAGCTATCGACTTGAAAGTTGGCACAAGTAGTTTTTATTGATGTAGGTCAGATGGTATTGCAAAATCGATCCTCTTTTACGTGTAGCCCCCATATAAACGAACCGTCAAATTTGGCTTGCGATTGCTCTAAGAGAAACAAATTTCATCCGATCCGGCTGAAATTTGGTACATGGTTTTAGTATATGGTCTCTAACAACCATGCAAAAATTGGTCCACATCGGTCCATAATTATATATAGCCCCCCTATAAACCGACCCCCGATTTAGCTTGCGGAGCCTCTAAGAGAAGAAAATTTCATCCGATCCGGTTGAAATTTGGTACATGGTGTAAGTATATGGCTTCTAACTACCATGGAAAAATTGGTCCACATCGGTCCATAATTATATATAGCCCCCATATAAACCGATACCCCGATTTGGCTTGCGGAGCCTCTAACAGAAGAAATTTTCATCCGATCCGGCTGAAATTTGGTACATGGTGTTAGTATTTAGTCTCTAATAACCATGCACATCGATCCATAATCATATATAGTCACCATATAAACCGATCACCAGATTTGACCTCCAAAGCCTCTTGGAAAACCAAAATGCATCTGATTCAGTTGAAATTCGGTACGTGGTGTTAATATATGGCCTTAAACACCCATGCAAAAATTGGTCGAAATCGGTCAATAATTATATATAGGCCCCATATAAACCGATCCCCAGATTTGACCTCCGGAGCCGCTTGGCAGAGCAAAATACATCCGATTCGGTTGAAATTTGGTACGAGATGTTAGTATATGGTATCCAACAATCCTGCAGGAATTGGTCCACATCGGTCCATAATTATATATAGCCCCCATATAAACCGATCCCCCGATTTGGCTTGCGGAGCCTCTAAGAGAAGCAAATTTCATCCGATCCGGCATGGTTTTAGTATATGGTCTCTAATGACCATGCGAAAATTGGTCCACGTCGGTTCATAATCATATATAGCCACCATATAAACCGATCACCAGATTTGACCTCCGGAGCCTCTTGGAGGACCAAAATTCATCTGATTCAGATGAAATTTGGTACGTGGTGTAAATGTATGGCCTCAAACACCCATGCAAAAATTGGTCGAAATCGATCAATAATTATATATAGGCCCCATATAAACCGATCCCCAGATTTGACCTCCGGAGCTGTTTGGAAGAGCAAACTTCATCCGATTCGGTTGAAATTTGGTACGTGATGTTAGTATATGGTATCCAACAACCATGTAGGAATTGGTTCATATCAGTCCATAATTATATATAGCTCCCATATAAACCGATCCCCAGATTTGACCTCTGGTGCATTTTAGAGAAGAAAAATTGATCTGATCTGGTGGAAATTTGGTACGTGGTGGTAGTATATGATATTTAACAACCATGCAGGAATTGGTCCATATCAGTCCATAATCATACACTGAAAAAAAGCATACCCGGTTCCAAAGATTTTGTCTTTACTTTAAAAATTTTGGTTTTGATTCCGAGCCAAAGAAGCGGAGAATACAAGTAAGGTAAAAGTATCACAATTCTCTTTTAAATGTGAGTTTTGTGTACTTGCTTCTAGGAAGCAAATTTTAATTTTTCACTTTTTCAGCTTTTTTTTCTTCATATGCTATCAAAGTCTTTTAAAAACGAGTTGACGACAACTTTATTTTCCAAATTAATACTCGACTTCCCGTAGAAATTATGCTAAGTTTCAAGTAAAAAACGTCTTTAGAATAAAGTTTTGAAAAACATGTCCTATATTTGAACGATTTTTTGCTTTGTAGTCAAGATGCAAAAAGGCAACAAATTTAAAGACAATTTTATTAAATTTAAATAACTTTTCTGAATTATTAAAGTCAAGTTGACCTTAGTCCAAACATTTTTTCTTCCATGTTATGATACCCATTTTTAAGAGAGATTTGGTTTTGGAGCCTCTTGGAGGATCAAATTTCATCCGAGTCAGTTGAAATTTGGTACATTGTGCTAGTATATGGCCGTTAATAACCATGCCTAGCTAGGTCCATATCGGTCTCTAGTTACATATATCCTTCAGATAAATCGATCCCCAATCACACAAAAATTGGTCCATATAAGTTCATATTTGTATATAGACCCCATATAATCGACCCCCATATTTCAATTCTGGCTCTCTACGTACCGTGCAAAAGTCCATATCAATTCGCAATTATTTGTAGACTTACCTATAACATACATACCTTTTTTGTCTAATATATACCACGTATGGGCTAACCCACAATTTAGAAAACGATGTTAAGAAGTTTTAAGATACCACAACCCAATTAATTCGATTGTGGAAGACAATCTTTCGTAGAAGTTTCTACGCAATCCATGGTGGAGGGTACATAAGATTCGGCCTGGCCGAACTTACGGCCGTATATACTTGTTCGATTTTATAAATTTTGCCATTCGCCTGGATTAGAAATCGAACCGCAGATGTTACAGTTTGTAAGTCAACACACTATCCGCTGGGCCACGAAGCTGTTATTGTCATCAACAGACAATCATCGCTATAGCCATAAACGCAAACAGTCAAACAGTTATATTTATAGCATACTTTTGAGCACCCACGAGCCGATGTATAGAAACTTTATTTAACAGAAACATACCCTTTAGGTGGCCACCGTGGAGCAATGGTTAGCAGGCCCGCCTTGCATACAAATGGTCGTGGGATCAATCCCTGTTTCGACCGAACATCAAAAAGTTTTTTTACATATATTTTACATATATTCTAAAAATGTTCGAAGGATTCCGAAAAGTGTTTCGACATTACATACTACCATAGTAAATTTTTATTATGAAACATCAAAATGTGTCTTATTAATTACTATGGACTGTGTTTTGAATCAAAAATTATTTTCTTTTTTTTACTTTGTGTGTAGGTCATTCATCATTTCTAAACCGCTGGACGTTTGGCAGAAGACATATTTACTCCAGTGAAGTTCATTTTATTGTTTACAAGCTTTCGAAATCATTTTGATCTGTTTGATTCAGAAGTTAAGTTATTCGTTATGAAATTCAACTGTGATTACTGCGTGGAAAACCACAAGTGGCTAGCGTTAGAGGCCTCCAGCATTAAAATATGAATAAATCGTTTGTTTCTCTTATTATAGCTTGTTACTATTATACTGGCTGTGTTGCATCGTATCCAATAAATGGACGAAAACTCGATAGCAACATCAGAAATTATCCGAAAATTGAAGGCCAGATTTGATGAAGTCCACGCCGCATTGGTAGAAAACTTTCTTGCATATTAAAAATGAGATTGGACTAAAGCCATTGAAATTCGAAAAATTGCAAGAGCCAACGATACACAAAAAATGTATACTGGAAAGAACCAAACAGTTGCTTATTTTAAGGAAATTTGTCCTTAATATTTTGTAAATTGGGTGGCCTAAAATTAAAGTTACATAACTTTTCATAGTAGATCAATATTTTTTCTCAATGATATTATTGGTTGTATTTCATCGCCTTTGTTATTGTAATAATCAATTTTTTTTATAAAAAAATAAAGTAAATTAAATTCAACTCACTCGCACATCTCCAGTTCTTACCACTTCAAAGCACATACTTCGATAACTGAACCTCGTTTTTATGGTGTCATCATCCTAACTACATTATTCACAAAATTAAATAATGCATAAATTAAGTGGACATTTTCAGCACTACTATCCTGCCATCTAAATTGTAAATTGAATATATCTCCTGAATCATCTGTTCTCGAATCTGATGCGCTTTTGTGGCTTTTAGGTTAATATCATATTTTAATTATGCGGCTTGTGGCTACAGATACTATCGATAGAAGCCAAAACCGACATAATTAAAATATTTTTGGTTAATTAATTTTTGAAAATTATGTTCTATTGTAGATATTCCATTCATCTACTTCCTCGTCGTCGTCATAAAAAATAAAGAAATTGATTTATTAAAATGAGAGAATATTCACCCAAAAATTCTATGTAAAATGTATTATAAAAATTTGTATAAATATTTTTTTATAAATATATAAAATGAAATTATATTACTAATTGCAACATGATACAAATAATTAGAGAGAATTTATTAAAAATTATATATATTTTTTTTTGTTATTTAAGAAAATTTAATATTTTATATTAACTGCTTGGTCAGTTAATTGAAAAAAATATCTTTATTTCACAAATGCTTTTTTATATTAATAAAACTTTTCGTTACTTCCTAAACATTGACAATAATGGAGAGAACCAAAATTTGACGATGGCTGTACTAAATTTAATGAAACAATTTTTTTAAAATAGAGATTTCAAAATTTCTTTGAACAAAAATTTTAAAATTAATACTGATTTTTTGGGACACGCAATTTACACAATATTAAGGACAATATTGAGACACGAAGTTTGGAAATTTGCATCCTTCCGTTAAAATCATATGGCTTCGAACTAAGGATAATTTTCCTTAACGTAAAGCAAAACAGTTTTGATTTAAAGAAATCATTTTTAAATTTAACTGATACCCATCAAAAAACGAGTCGCCAAAAACGTAGTGAAAATGCTCTTTTTGGATCCGGAAGTAGTGCAAAATTGGCGCAGAAGCGATGAATTTAACATGGTCTTGTCATAGGACGGATGTCCACCATTTCACCAGCCGTTGCATTGAATATGCATCACTTCTTAAGGTGTGATCCGCATTCAGTGTTTTGGATGTGAATTAAAAATTTTTGTGATATTTTTATGATTTTTAATGCATTTAATCGCATGACCTCAAAAATTTTGCAATTTTTCCACATTTAGCATTTTTACGACAAAATTTAAATAATTTGTACCTTTTTATTAACCTACTCTGTTTTTAACCTTTTTGAAACAAAAAAAAGTTAAAATTACCCATTAAAAATATGAAAAAAGCGAGTTTATAAAATTTAAATAAAATAACTTCATGTGTAATTAAATAAAAACCATTTTTGGGAGTACATATTCTGAAAGTGCTTGTAAAGTTGTGCCCTTGAAAGAACTTCCATTTTTTTGCTGGGTATCTTTAGATTTAGGATATAATTTCTTCAAATATAGTCTAAGATTTATTTTGAGTATTTTGCATTTTTGGTTAAGAGTGTTTTTGGAATTAAGAAACAAATTTGTACTTTGAACTATCTGCTACAATTAAGATTTTTATACCCTGCGCCACACGGTGAAACAGGGTATTATAAGTTAGTGCATATGTTTGCAACACCCAGAAGGAGACGAGATAGACACATGGTGTCTTTGGCAAAAATGTTCAGGGTGGGCTCCTGAGTCGATATAGCCATGTCCGTCTGTCCGTGAACACATTTTTGTAATCAAAGTCTAGGTCGCAGTTTTAGTCCAATCGACTTCAAATTTGGCACAAGTATGTGTTTTGGCTCAGAATAGAACCCTACTGATTTTGGAAGAAATCGGTACAGATTTAGATATAGCTCCCATATATATCTTTCCCCCGATATGGACTAATACGGTCCAGGAAGCCAGAGTTTTACCCAAATTTGGTTGAAATTTTGCACTAGGAGTACAATTAGTAGTGTAATCAAGTGTGCCAAATTTTATTGAAATCGGTTCAGATTTAGATATAGTTCCCATATATATCGTTCGCCCGATTTACACTCATATGACCACAGTGGCCAATCTTTTACTCCGATTTAATTAAAATTTTGCACAGGGAGTAGAATTGTAGCTATGCGTGCAAAATTTGGTTGAAATCGGTTCAGATTTAGATATAGCTCCCATATATATCGTTCGCCCGATTTACACTCATATGACCATAGAGGCCAATTTTTTGCTCCGATTTAGTTGAAATTTTGCACAGGGAGTAGAATTAGCATTATTCCTATGCGTGCCAAATTTGGTTGAAATCGGTTCAGATTTAGATATATCTCCCATATATAGCTTTCGCCCGATTTACACTCATATGACCACAGAGGCCAGTTTTAAACTCCGATTTAGTTGAAATTTTGCACAGGAAGTAGAATTAGCATTGTAGCTATGCGTACCAAATTTGGTTGAAATCCATTCAGATTTAGATATAGCTCCCATATATATGTTTTTCTGATTTCGATAAAAGTGGTCAAAATACCATAATAAAATCGACACTGCTTAGACGAAAATTGTAAAAATGTCTCTAATTTTCCTAAACTTCTAACGGCCATTTTCATGTAGCTCCGTTAGGCTTTAACTGCCAGTTAACAGAAAGTAAATTGCAAATATCTTCTCTCCAGTTAACTTTAACTGAAAAATTTTCGTCAGTTAAGTTCCTAACTGGCATATGGAATATATATGGAAGATGACAGCTTCGTCCATAATACGGTTTAAAAGTTGGTTAGTTAACGGAACACTAACGGAGCTTTATGAAAATGGGAGTAATACATATATATCGATCGATAAATCATAAATAAACTTTTGAGAAGTTTCTTTTAAATTGCTTCAGATTTAAATGTTTCTCATATTTATACCCTGCGCCACACTGTGGAACAGGGTATTATAAGTTAGTGCATATGTTTGTAACACCCAGAAGGAGACGAGATAGACACATGGTGTCTTTGGCAATAATGCTCAATGTGGGCCCCTGAGTCGATATAACCATGTCCGTCCGTCCGTCCATCTGTCTGTGAACACATTTTTGTGATCAAAGTCTAGGTCGCAATTTAAGTCCAATCGCCTTCAAATTTGGCACATGTTCCTAATTTGGGTCAGAATAGAACCCTATTGATTTTGGAAGAAATCGGTTCATATTTAGATATAGCTCCCATATATATCTTTCGCCCGATATGCACTAATATGGACCCAGCAACCAGAGTTTTATACCGATTTGCTTGAAATTTTGTACAAACATAACACTTAATCGTATAGTCGAGTGTGCAAAATTTGATTGAAATCGGTTCAGATTTAGATATAGCTCCCATATATATCTTTCGCCCGATATGGACTAATATGGTCCTAAAAGCCAGAGTTTTGGCCCAATTTGGTTGAAATTTTGCACAGGGAGTAGATTTAGCATTGTAGCTATGCGTGCCAAATTTGATTGAAATCGGTTCAGATTTAGTTATAGCTCCCATACATATCTTTCGCCCGATATTCACTTATATGGACCCAGAAGTCAGAGTTTTATCCCGATTAGCTTGAAATTTTGCACAAGGAGTACAATTGGTAGTATAGTCATGTGTGCCAAATTTGGTTGAAATCGGTTCAGATTTAGATATATCTCCCATATATAGCTTTCGCCCGATTTACACTCATATGACCACGGAGGCCAATTTTTAACTCCGATTTAGTTGAAATTTTGCACAGAGAGTAGAATTAGCATTGTAGCTATGCGTGCCAAATTTGGAGGAAATCGGTTCAGATTTAGATATAGCTCCCATATATATGTTTTTCTGATTTCGACAAAAATGGTCAAAATACCAACATTTTCCTTGTACAATCGCCACTGCGTAGTCGAAAAGTTGTAAAAATGACTCTAATTTTCTAAACTTCTAATACATGTATATCGAGCGATAAATCATAAATAAACTTTTGCGAAGTTTCCTTAAAATTGCTTCAGATTTAAATGTTTCCCATATTTTTTTACTAACGTTGTGTTCCAACCTAGTGCATTAGCCGACTTAAATTTTGACTCTATAGATTCTGTAGAAGTCTATCAAATTCTGTCCAGATCGAGTGATATTTAAATGTATGTATTTGGGACAAACCTTTATATATAGCCCCCAACACATTTGACGGATGTGATATGGTATCGAAAATTTAGATCTACAAAGTGGTGCAGGGTATAATATAGTCGGCCCCGCCCGATTTTAGACTTTCCTTACTTGTTTTTTACTAACATTGTGTTCCACCCTAGTGCATTAGCCGACTTAAATTTTGGGTCTATAGATTTTGTAGAAGTCTATCAAATTCTGTCCAGATCGAGTGATATTTAAATGTATGTATTTGCGACAAACCTTTATATATAGCCCCCAACACATTTGACGGGTGTGATATGGTATCGAAAATTTAGATCTACAAAGTGGTGCAGGGTATAATATAGTCGGCCCAGCCCGACTTTAGACTTTCCTTACTTGTTTTGTTTTGTTAAAATAACTCTCATTAGAGAATTTAAAAACCAACCACCATACGGATAAACAAATGCAAAAGTTACAACTCAACTTGAAATTATTAAAAGTTTTTAACAAAACATATACCATGTCAAGATCAAAGTTAATTTGCTTTGTGTGCTCCAAGTTCCCAGATTATTTTATTTTTGTTAATAACAAAGCTAAAATCCCAAACTTTCAAAGTCCATTTGAAAATATTTATTTTTTTTTTTTGTTTTATTTTAGTCGCCTTAAACTTTGTAAACAGTTGGCGTTTTTGTTTGTTATTGCTCTTTTATATTTAGTCAGGGTTAAAAATCCAAAGCCACAAATAAATTGATATCCAACCACAAAGGCACTTACTTTTGCAACAATGCAACCACGCACGGCAAACCCATGGTACTTCCAAAGGATATTTTTGCAAAACATAGAAAATTTCTTGCATATCATCTGGAGGATGCGTTGCCTTGTTCACATCGTAGGTAAAGTCAATGGCTATAAGGCATCCCAACATTAACTAGACAATAAATATAGAAAGAATAGACCACATTATCCTTAATGAATGGCAAATGAAATCTGTGGACTTTTAGGTAGAGATTTTGGTTGTTGTTTTTAAATCCTGGCAATGTGTGTATTTTTGTTTTGTAATTGAAGCTAAACAGATTAAAAACGGCAAGAAAAGAGTAAAATCAGACGGAGTGGATTATGTTTATAGCTTACGATTTTCCCAAATTTGACTTTAATACCCTCATTTCGTAACCAGTTTTATTTTGCTATTTTTATACCCTCCACCATAGGATGGGGGGTATATTAACTTTGTCATTCCGTTTGTAACACATCGAAATATTGCTCTAAGACCCTATAAAGTATATATATTCTGGGTCGTGGTGAAATTCTGAGTCGATCTGAGCATGTCCGTCCGTCCGTCCGTCCGTCCGTTGAAATCACGCTAACTTCCGAACGAAACAAGCTATCGACTTGAAACTTGGCACAAGTAGTTGTTATTGATGTAGGTCGGACGGTATTGAAAATGGGCCATATCGGTCCACTTTTACGTATATCCCCCATATAAACGGACCCCCAAATTTAGCTTGCGAGGCCTCTAAGAGAAGCAAATTTCATCCGATCCGGCTGAAATTTGGTACATGGTGTTAGTATAGGGTATCTAACAACCATGCAAAAATTGGTCCACATCGGTCCATAATTATATATAGCCCCCATATAAACCGATCCCCCGATTTGGCTTGCGAGGTCTCTAAGAGAAGCAAATTTCATCCGATCCGGCTGAAATTTAGTACATGGTGTTAGTATATGGTTTCTAACAACCATACGAAAATTGGTCCCCATCGGTCCATAATTATATATAGCCCCCATATAAACCGATCCCCCGATTTGGCTTGCGAGGCCTCTAAGAGAAGCAAATTTCATCCGATCAGGCTGAAATTTGGTACATGGTGTTAGTATATGGTCTCTAACAACCATGCTAAAATAAGTCCCCATCGGTCCATAATTATATATAGCCCCCATATAAACCGATCCCCCGATTTGGCTTGCGAGGCCTTTAAGAGAAGCAAATTTCATCCGATCCGGCTGAAATTTGGTACATGGTGTTAGTATATGGTGTCTAACAATCATGCAAAAATTGGTCCACATCGGTCCATAATTATATATAGCCCCCATATAAACCGATCACCAGATTTGACCTCCGGAGCCTCTTGGAAGACCAAAATTCATCTGATTCAGTTGAAATTTGGTACGTGGTGTTAAAATATAGCCTCAAACTCCCATGTAAAAATTGGTCGGTATCGTCCATAATTATATATAGGCCCCATATAAACCGATTCCCAGATTTGACCTCCAGAACCCCTTGGAAGAGCAAAATTCTTCCCACTCGGTTGAAATTTGGTACGTGATGTTAGCATATGGTATCCAACAACCATGCAAGAATTGGGTCCTATCAGCCCATAATTATATATAGCTCCCATATAAACCGATCCCCAGATTTGACCTCCGGTGCCTTTTCGAGAAGCAAAATTCATCCGATCTGCTTGAAATTTTGGTAAGTGGTGATCGTATATGATATTTAACAACCATGCCAAAAGTGGTCCATATCAGTCCATAATCATATATAGCCCCCATATAAACCGATCCCGAGATTTGGTTTTGGAGCCACTTGGAGGAGCAAATTTCATCCATGCGTAACTAGGTCCATATCGGTCTATAGTTATATATATCCCTCAGATAAATCGATTTCCAATCACACAAAAAGTGGTCCATATCAAGTTCATCATTCTATATAGCCCTCATATAAGCGGCCCCCATATTTATATTCTGGCTCTCTACGTACGGTGCAAAAGTCCATGTCGATTCGTAATTATTTGTAGACTTACCTATACATACGTTTTTTGTCTAATATATACCACGTATGGACTAACTCACAATTTAGAAAACGATATTAAGACGTTTTACAGTCTTTCGTAGAAGTTTCTACGCAATCCATGGTGGAGGGTACATAAGATTCGGCCTGGTCGAACTTACGGCCGTATACACTCGTTTTTTTTTTGTGTATTTCTAATGCCCTCACAAAAAAGTGATATAGACAAGCTTCGGTAGAAAATACTTTATGTCTCTTTTTGAGAAGAGATGACATTGCACATAATAGTTGCAAAAACAATATAACAGCTTTTCCTATCATTAAACTAAGCACTCCTCTGTCTGGCGGGCTTATTAAAAGAATAAACAAAAAATTATAATTTTTGCTTTCATAAAAAAAAAAAATATAAATGAAAAAGCAGACACTTGGATACTTTTAACAAAAGTCCCTTGAACTCAGGAATTACCATTAAAGTTGCAACAAAGACAAAAGCCTCAATGTGGTCGTTTATGGTTCCATTAAGGCACTCACTGATGGCATTAATTTGTTTTCGTTTTTTTATACTTTCTATATATATTTTTAATTTATTAAAATGAAAAGTGAATTTCATAATTTTAATGAAAATAATAAGCAAGAAGACTTTAGTCCAAGGTCCGTCCTTCCGGTTTCCGGCTTTATTATTTCCTTAATTACACTTTTGGTTTTTTTTCTTCTTCTTTCTTTACCTTAAACATTTTCTCTACTTAACTGCTACTCACTCTTGAGGGAATGAAGGCAAATATTTTCTTTCATTTTAATTTTAAGTGCTAATAAATTTTCTTGTTTGTATTCAAAAGTATAAATGCAAAATGTTGTTAAGACAATGGCATAGTAATGTTCCATAGCATATCCTTTTTACACTCCCCAAAAGGATATGCAAAACATAATCGTCAACATGAAAATTTATGTTGAACAAATTCAATTACTCGTACTTGTAGAAAATTGAAATAATGTGTGGGCCTATTATGTGTGGCCTATGTGCATTTTAAATGTTACCCACACATTAGGGAGTCGAAAATGACACCAATTGTTGTGTGGTGTGAAAATTGCTATAATAGGAAGCGCACACAATTTTGGATGCGATTAAGCGACATTGAAAAATGTTTTAGTGTACAGTCTGGTACAGAAAAAAAATTTAATTTTTAATTATTTATTATTTATTATTTCGACTTTTTTGTAATTTTAAAAACCGACTAATCGAGTTTAAATAAAACAAGTAAATACGACCGAAAGTTCGGCCGGGATGAATCTTATATACTCTCCGTAAGGGATTGCGCACGAAATTCCACTCAATAATGTCATCCGCAATCGAATCGAATATCTTAAGCCTTCTTAAAATTATGGATTAAAATTGCGAATTATGGACCGATGTCGACCAATTTTTACATGGCTCTTCCAAGGCATATACTAATATCACGTACAAAACTTTATACGGACGAAATGAAATTTTCTCCTTTCAGCGGTTCCGGAAGTCAACTCTGACGGTATTCGAAATCGTATCATATGCAATCTGAACAATCATATTATTATTATATATATTATTATTATTATTGATGATATCTGTAATCGATTAAACATTATGTTACATGGAAGACTATTGAGTGTCGAATGTTATGAATGCAAACTACCCTAAGATTAAGTTACATTCGACAGGCTTCTCAAGAACGGTGGCAACCGTTGTTGTTAGAAGTCTATCAAAAATGGTACATATTTTACTGTTTGGTAGATTGGTAAAATTCTTCATGTTTTGGTAGATTTTTCAAAACATTCCTCTCCAAATAAGAGGTACTTCAATTTTCTATAGAAATAAAATTTTGACAAAATTTTTTATAGCAATGAAATTTTAACAAAATTTTGTATAAAATAAAATTTTGATAAAATTTTTCTATAGAAATAAAATTTTGACAAAATTTTTCTATAGAAATAAAATTTTGAAAAATTTTTCTATAGAAATAAAATTTTGACAAAATTGTTCTATAGAAATAAAATTTTTAAAAAAATGTGCTATAGAAATAAAATTTTGACAAGGTTTTCTATAGAAATAAAATGTTGACAAAGTTTTCTATAGAAATAAAATGTTGACAACATTTTCTATAGAAATAAACTTTTGACAAAATTTTTTGTAGAAATAAAATTTTGACAACAGTTTTTATAGAAATGAAATTTTGATAAAAATTTCTATAGAAATAAAATTTTGACAACATTTTCTATAGAAATAAAATGTTGACAAAATTTTCTATAGAAATAAAATTTTGAGAAAATTTTCTATAGAAATAAATTTTGATAAAGTTTTCTATAGAAATAAAATTTTGACAAAGTTTTCTATAGAAATAAAATGTTGACAAAATTTTCTATAGAACTAAAATTTTAACAAAATTTTGTATAAAATAAAATTTTGACCAAATTTTTCTATAGAAATAAAATTTTGAAAACATTTTTCTATAGAAATAAAATTTTGACAAAAAAGTTCTATTGAAATAAAATTTTAACAAAATTTTATATAGAAATAAAATTTTGACAAAGTTTTCTACAAAAATTAAATTTTGACAAAATTTTCTAAAAAACAAAATTGTGACAAAATTTTCTATAAAAATGCAAGTGTGAAAAAATTTTCTATAGAAATATAATTTTGAGAAAACTTACTACAGAAATAACATTTTGACAAAATTTTCTATCAAATGAAATTTTGACAAAATTTTCTATTGAAATAAAATTCTGACAAAAATTTTCTATAGAAATAAAATTTTAACAAAATTTTGTATGAAATAAAATTTTAAAAAAATTTTCTATAGAAATAAAATTATGACAAAATTTTTCTATGGAAATAAAATTTTAACAAAATTTTGTATGAAATAAAATTTTTTAAAATTTTCTATTGAAATAAAATTCTGACAAAAATTTTCTATAAAATTAAAATTTTGACAAATTTTTCTATAGAAATAAAATTTTGACAAAATTTTCTATAGAAATAAAATTTTGACATAATTTTCTATAGAAATAAAATTGTGACAAAATTTCCTGTCGGAATAAAATGTTGAAAAAGTATTTGATAAAAATAAAATTATTCTATAGAAATAAAATTTTGACCAAATTTCCTACAGAAATATAATTTTAACAAAATTTTGTATAGAAATAAATTTTTGACAAAGTTTTTTATAGAAATAAAATTTTGACAAAATTTTCTATAGAAATAAATCTTTGACAAAATTTTGTATGAAATAAAATTTTAACAAAATTTTGTATAAAATAAAATTTTAAAAAATTTTCTATTGAAATAAAATTCTAACAAAAATTTTCTATTGAAATAAAATTTTAACAAAATTTTCTATAGAAATAAAATTTTGACAAAATTTTTCTATAGAAATAAAATTTTGACAAAATTTTTCTATAAAAATAAAATTTTGAAAAAAATTATTTTTTTAAGAAATAAAATTTTGACAAAATTTTCTATTGAAATAAAATTTTGACAAAAATTTTCTATTGAAATAAAATTTTATATAGAAATAAAATTTTGACAAAATTTTCTATAAAAATAAAATGTTGATAAAATTTTCTATAAAAATAAAATTTTGACAAAATTTTCTAAGAAATGAAATTGTGTCCAAATTTTCTAAGAAATAAAATTGTGACAAAATTTTCTAAGAAATAAAATTGTGACAAAATTTTCTAAGAAATAAAATTGTGACAAATTTTTCTATAGAAATACAAGTTTGACAAATGTTTCTATAGAAATACAAGTTTGACAAATGTTTCTATAGAAATAAAATTTTGACAAAATTTTCTATAGAAATAAAATTGTGACAAAATTTCTTGTCGGAATAAAGGTTAGGTTAGGTTAAAGTGGCAGCCCGATTAAGATTCAGGCTCACTTAGACTAACCACATTAACTAAAAGTACCTATTACATATGGGCACTTCTAGTTTTAACCGCTGAACCTTCTTGATTATTTTTCTTTGTTGAACCAACCAGATTGTTCCAAAAACAGTAGCAGACTGCTTAAGTTAACGTTTTCCAGATCCGCCAGTAATCTGAAGCTATATGCTCCTAAAAGTTGCTTGCGCTTTACACAAAATGCAGGACACTCACACAAGAGGTGTTTAATTGATTCTTTTTCCTCCGCATCATGACAGCTCATACAATAGTCATTATACTTCGCGCCAATAGTTTTTGCAAAATCGCCTATCAGGCAGCGACCCGTTATAGCAGATATCAGGAGTGATATCTGACGTCTCGAGAACATTAGCATATCTAGTGTGCGGTTTAAGTTGAAATGGGGCCATATTTGCTTGGTGTCGTTACAACCCTTGCAATTCTCCCATCGAACATTTGCCATCATAACAGCCTTCTCACGCAGCATGAGCTTGCAGGTAGCTAGGGGCATACCAACAAATTCTAGTTCCCCTGGAATATATAAGGTAGTCCCTAGCCTTGCCAACTCATCCGCTTCGCAGTTCCCCGGTATGTTCCTATGGCCAGGCACCCATATTAGGTGAATATTGTACTGCTCAGCCATCTCATTGAGAGATTTGCGGCAGTCGATGGCCGTTTTCGAGTTGAGGAACACAGAGTCCAAGGATTTTATTGCAGGTTGACTGTCTGAGTATATATTAATGCCCACATTTTCTGGAACATTACTTCTCAGCCAATTCGCCACCTCTCTTATTGCTAATATTTCAGCCTGAAAAACACTACAGTGATTAGGTAATCTTTTCGCTATTCGAAGTTCCAGATCATTAGAATATACTCCGAACCCCACTTGTCCATCCAATTTGGAGCCATCAGTGTAGAAATCTATATATTCTTTATTCCCCGGGGTCTGTGTGCACCACGCCTCACTGTTGGGGATTAGAGTCTCAAACTTTTTGTCGAAAAGTGGACTCGCCAAAGTGTAATCCACTACGTTAGGCACATCTGGCATTATTTTGAGGACAGAACTGTGACCGTAACCTTTTTCCGACCACAGCGATAGTTCGCGCAACCGCACAGCCGTTGTTGCAGCTGACTGTTTGGCCAAAATGTCTAAAGGCAATAGATGCAGCACGACATTAAGGGAATTTGTTCCTGTCTTGCTGAATGCGCCTGAAATACACAAACACGCCATACGCTGAACTTTATCTAAACAAGTCGGTTTCTGAAGTGCCGGCCACCAGACTACAACACCATATAGCATTATAGGTCTAACCACTGCCGTGTATAGCCAATGCACAATTTTTGGTTTCAGTCCCCACTTTTTTCCTATTGCCTTTTTGCACGAGTACAAAGCTACAGTTGCCTTTCTCGCCCTTTCTTCAATATTAAGCTTAAAGTTCAGCTTCCTGTCCAAAATAACGCCAAGGTATTTTGCACATTCACCAAAGGGAATTTCAATACCCCCTAAGGAAATAGGCCTAACCGTGGGAGTTTTGCGATCGTTGCAGTACATGACTAATTCTGTCTTTGCAGGATTTACCCCAAGACCATTGTCTTTCGCCCATTTCTCAGTCATCCGGAGGGCCCTCTGAATAATATCTCTGATTGTGGATGGGAATTTTCCCCTGACTGCCAGAGCCACATCATCTGCGTATGCCACCACTTTTATCCTTTCTTTTTCTAGAGTAACCAGAAGGCTATTTATAGCAACATTCCAAAGAAGAGGTGATAGAACTCCTCCTTGGGGAGTGCCTCTGTTCACATACCTTTGTATGTTTGCTTGTCCTAGTGTGGCTGAAATACGTCTCTTCATTAGCAGTTCGTCTAACAGCCTGAGTATACATGGATCAACATTCAGAGTTGTCAGTCCATTTAATATCGAGCTCGGATGGACATTATTGAACGCCCCTTCGATGTCTAGAAACGCCACGATTGTGTATTCTTTGACAGATAGTGAGCTTTCAATAAAGCTGACTAGTTCATGTAGTGCGGTCTCAGTAGACCTGCCCTTCGAGTATGCATGCTGTCCTTTCGAGAACAACCTTGAATCGATGCTAGTTCTAAGATAAATATCTATCATCCTCTCCAGAGTCTTAAGTAGGAATGAGGATAAGCTGATTGGTCGGAAATCCTTCGCCCTCGAGTGAGAGGCTTTTCCCGCTTTAGGTATGAAAACGACTTTTGTTTCCCTCCACTTTCCTGGGATATATGATAAGTTGATACATCCTTTATATATCACTGACAACCAGGGGATAATTTTGTCAGTTACAGCTTGTAACTCCGCCGGAGTAATTCCATCAGGTCCGGGGGATTTGAATGGTCCAAAGCTATTTAGCGCCCATTTTATTCTAGTTTCCGATACAATTTCCTCGACAGGAAACGACCGCTGAGCAACTGTGGCACCGCCAGTACATGGTTCAACCGTCTGATTTCCAGGGAAATGTGTGTCCAATAGTACCTCCAGCGTCTCCTCACTGGACGTTGTCCAATTTCCCTCCGATGTTTTAATGAAACCTGGATCGGAGTTGGTGGATGCTAGAACCTTCCGTAGTCTGGAAGCCTCGGACGTATTCTCAATACTGCTGCAGTAGTCATTCCAAGAGTTATGCTGAGCCTTTCTCAGTTCTCGCTTGTATCCTCTCAGATTCCTCTTGTAAGCGTCCCAGTCCTCAGGGGCTCTGGTGGACTTTGCCTTGTTAAAGAGCTTCCTGCAGGATTTCCTCATATTACTTAATTCCGTAGACCACCATGGTGGTCGATGTTTTCCCCTTGACTTTCCTCTAGGGCATGCAGCTTTCAGTGAGATGTTGAAGGCCTTAGTAATCCGCTCCACTGCGTGTTCGATATCTTGCACATTTCTCATATTTGTCTCTGTTATTTCCGGTATCATCATATTGAACGATTCCCTATACCTATTCCAGTCAGCTTTCCTAACATTTGGCGAAAATATGGTCTTGGTGATATGAACATCAAATTTGAAACTGATGTAGCGATGATCTGAGAAGCTGTGTTCACTTAAAACATGCCACTCAGATATCATTTCATTCAGTTCTTGCGAGGCCAAGGTGATGTCCAAAACCTCTTGCCTGTTTTTAGTGACAAAGGTTGGGGCATCTCCCTTGTTGCAAACTACCAGATTAGTACGCAAAATAAACTCTATTAGCGACTCTCCCCTTGCATTAGTATCACTGCTTCCCCATATACTATGATGCGCATTCGCATCGCATCCCATAATGAGTTTCGTCTTTGTTTTCAGTGACTCCTCAACTAAGGTCTTAACGGCACATGGAGGCATCTCCCTGTCATGTGCCATATAGACCGAAGATACCCAATATTTGCATTTGGCTATTTCTAAATTGGCAACGATAGTGTCTGCATTGCACATTGAAGGAAGCAGAAACAAGTTAAGCTCGTTTTTAGCAATTATACAGGCTCGAATTACATCATTACCAGTATACTGCAATAGTTTGAACCCCGGAGTACTTAATTCACATATTTTGTTTCTATAAACATATGGTTCTTGAATAAGAACTATGTCTATGTCCCCTTTCATCAGGAGAACTTTTAAGGCAGCACATGCAGCCTTACAATGATGAAGATTTATCTGGAGGATCCGTAGGACCATCGAGATTTTCAACAACCGTCACATCAGCCGCTTCAATCGAGTCATCAAGAATGTCCTCTTCGGAATAAAAGATTGACAAAATATTCGATAGAAATAAAATTTTGAAAAATTTTTCTATAGAAATAAAACATTGACAAAATTTCCTATAGAAATAAAATTTTAACAAAATAGTCGATAGAAATAACATTTTTCAATAATAATAAAATTTTGACAAAAATTTCTATAGAAATAAAATTTTGACAAAATTTTCAATCGGAATAAAATTTTGAAAAAATTTTTTAATAAATAAAATTTTGACAAAATTTTCTATAGAAATAAAATTTTGACAAAGTTTTCTACAAAAATAAAATTTTGACAAAATTTTCTAAGAAATAAAATTGTGACAAAATTTTCTATAAAAATACAAGTGTGAAAAAATTTTCTATAGAAATATAATTTTGAGAAAACTTACTACAGAAATAACATTTTGACAAAATTTTCTATTGAAATAAAATTTTGACAAATATAGAAATAAAATGTTGACAAAATTTTCTAAAGAAATAAAATTTTAACAAAATTTTCTATAGAAATAAAATTTTAACAAAATGTTTCTATAGAAATAAAATTTTGACAAAATTTTCTATTGAAATAAAATTTTGAGAAAAATTTTCTATTGAAATAAAACTTTCTCCCAATTTTGGTAGATTATTTTTGGCTCGAATGGCCCATCTTAGTCGGAGAGTTCATTAATCTGGATACAAGATGATATACAAAGAACACCACAAAATAGATGAAAACACAACACAAAAACATCAACTAGCCCAATATGTTTTTAAATTTACTATGATAACGAGTACAATGAAAGAATGAAAGTTTAGAGAAGCGTAGATTTTGTTTTGCTGTAAACATTTTCCTTTAAAAATAAATGCAAAAGATAGTTTAATCAGCCAAATCTTACTACAGACTATGGTAATGTGTATTAGCCAACACTGAAACATATGTATAGTCAGGATTTTGAGATTGGAATCTGGCATATTCTTTTCAATAGCTTAATAATACAAATTCCTTAATCTTCATGTCCAATAAGCTAGTTTATAGTTGTCATATCTTATTATTGATAGTTGTCATAAAATTTCTCAAAAGAAAACTTTATTAGAAAACTTTATTCGTTTGTCTAAAACTTCGTTACGGAGGAATGTATTTTTTCTATGGGCATATTTGACCTTCAAAATTATTCTTTCTCTTTTGCTGAAAATAAAACATGTGACTTACATTTTACAAAATTTTGCTAATTACAGGGATTTGAAAGGCATTAGATGGTTTGTTGATATACTCCATTGAAGCATCATCACATTTATATCTCTCCAACAAAAGATGATTATAAGACCTCCCTTTGTGATGAAATAATTCCAAGACCTTATGTCTATCACCACAATAAAAATAATGGTGTGTTAACAAATTATAATGATTTACCTACTGTGAGCTTAGGCAAAGGGGCGTTTGCTTTTATTTTATTTTTTTGTTTGACTTATTCATCTATGAATGACCTCTTTGAGCTAAAAAAAAAACAGACATATGAAAAAAACGAACAATTACATGAAGGAAGCTGCTTTTCTATTCAATATGCATATGTGGGTAAGACATAAAACCTATTGAGGACACGTGATGCCTGCAAAAGTCATTTGTTGGAGAATATTTTAAATTATTTTCTATAAAAATATGAAATCATTCTCCCTTTACACATATGACCGTATATAAGTGTGTATGGGAAATCATAAAAACTGTATAAACCATACAGGATAATAATCATCATCCCTTAAGTATCTTAATCGAGATAAAAACAACACCATAATCATCTCCATCACCCTCACCCTCATTGCCATTTCCATCACCACTACCCATTGCCGGTAAAAGCAACTTCCTCTTTATCGTTTAGTATAAAAATTAGATTTACAACAGCAGGACATTAATACGATACCTTACCACCACCCTATAATATAAATGGTCTTAGTTACTTTGGCTTTTGAGCAGATTCTTGTGCCATCCTCTCTCTCCTTCTCATTCATGTATCCATTGATGCCGGAGATCTCCTTTTGTTCTGTACACTGGGGCATGGAATGGGTGGATGGATGGGTGTTGGGAAACGACAGCAATTATATTTCTACCTTTTGGTGTTTATATCATTAAAAATAACATCTCCGGTATCTGTTAATTGAAAATATTCACCAGAAATGAATGTGGCTTGTTTTCATGGTGTCTGCGATTAGAGGGGGAGTGACGCTGAGAGATGTTTTCCCGGGGAAAGCTTCAAAACAAATCGTAATCTACCATTTGACTATACTGCAAATGATTTATGTTTTTAGCTTTTAGCTTGGAAACAGTAACCATGGACTTCTGTAATAAACAAGCATAACTAATTTTTATCCACTTTGTCCTTGGACGTTTTATTTTTCGGGTCTCTCTTCTTTGTATAGTACCATGGAAATTGGTATTTGCTCAGTTAGTAGTTTAATTTAATTGGAACAACAGTGATAAGGACTTAATAGGGAAAATGAATTTGTTTTCTAAGGGAAACAAAGAATTTTCTTCATTATGGTCTAGCCGGTTTGGTATTTACAACACAAGAAGAATTTTAATATTTTAAATGAAATGCATTTTTAAGAAATCACTACTAAACAATACACCCCTTGTGAGGAGACTTCTAGGGTATTATTGAAAGGAAACTATCTTGGTAATATCATAGGGGTTCCGTAGTCATCTGTGAACTGTGAAATAATAACAGAATCGAATAGCAAATAGACGAGGGACCTCTTAATTTTTGGACTTGATAGCATAGTGAAAGATTGGAAAACTATAAGTATTTAAGCATCTATATCCTCTTTGAAGGATCAAACTCGCTTTCCTGGAAGCGTCCAATTTTAAAATTGTTCTAAAACAGGCGAAGAAGTGATATGTGACATTGGACGAGTAGCACTATTTTGAGCACTTATTCCGACTTCATATGTGAGACGTCAATGTTTCGGTCCCATGAAATTCCACCTCGAAGCTCGAGTAGCACTGGCTACGAAGAAATCACCTTCAATACAATGTCGCGTGATCCTCTCTCATAACCGCCTTTACACCTTCTGATTGACGCTCAGATGGTTTTGTCCTGGATTTGCCATATTTTGGATAGTTTACTATGTTGCACCTTATCAGATACTGCTTGGTGCAGTGTATCCACACCGACAGACAGGATTCGTGATACATATGCCTTTCCGATATGTCTGAGTGACAGCAGTGAATTCTTGCAGAGTAGTAATCAGCACAGTTCTAGATTTCGTTTCGTTCATTTGGTAAAAGTACATAAGGTCTGAAAAGGTAAATATTGAGAACTATGAGACCAAAGACTTTGGATGTGGACACGTATATAGTCACGTATGAAATGAATAAGATTGTTGTACTCTTGGTGAATGTTCCTGCCTGCGAAGAAATGTCAAAATATAGGCAAACATGCTTTAATCCTCACCTCAAGCAGCCTACACTAATAGAAAACAAGTAAGTAAAGTAGAAAGTCGGGCGGGGCCGACTATATCATACCCTAAACCACCATTACAGAATTAGTAATCATAAGCATTTGTGGGGTAACATATAGGTCTGGGAGATAAACCGCAGTTGCATATTTAAGAAAATTAAGGGGTACATGTCTATGGGTGCTTTGTGTCAATCTGACTATAGCTCATAGTCAATGTTGCCAGGGAATATGTTCGGTTTACCCTACAAGGACAAAAACAGTTCCCTACTTTCCCATACATTCCCAAACAATTTTCCCTACTATGTTTTTCGTTAAATTTAAAAAATTTTACAAAACAAAAATGGTTATAAGTACTTTATTATCTTAAAACATGAATATGCAACGTATATAACTTAGAATATAAATTTGTATTACCACCACGGTTGCCACAGTTGGTACACTCAAAAAAAAGTGAACTCTCTATTTCACTAAAGCCAATTTAACTTTATTTTAGTTCATGGAATTATTATGTTTGGAGAAAGTTTCCTTTACTCTAATAATTTTTTGTGTACGTTAGTTAAATTAACTAAAACCGAGGAAAAAATATACTCAAATGAAGCATAAAGATTAACTAAATTCGTGCCTTCCACAAAATAGTTCAGAATTTCTTTAAATTTGTAAATTTTACCACAAATGCATCCATCATGAACTTCGTATGTCACTAAAGACATTCTTGCAATTTTTAAATCCAAGTTTTTCCTTCAAACTACAAAATTTTCTTTAACAAGTGAAAAAACTTAGTTATGTATAATAAATTTTCTTGAATTTGTCGAAAAATATTTACTTATTTTTATGACCTCGCCGCGATGCAAACGTTTGTAATACTGTTTAGTTAAAATTTTCTATAAATATTCAAAATTTTCTAAAATTAACCGAAAGTTTCCTACCTGGTGGGTTCACTGTTTTTTCAGTGTAGAATTCTACCCAAATTAGTAACCTTTTTTGTTAAATCTCTATAAAAATAAAATTTTGGAAAAAGTTTCTATAAACAAATTTTTGTGAGAAATTTTTCTATAGAAATTAAAATTTGACAATAAATTCTATAGAAATAAAATTTTGAGAAAAAATTCCACAGAAATAAAATTTTGAGAACATTTTTTATAGAAATAATATTTTGAAAAAAATTTCTATAGAAATACAATTTTGACAAAATGTTCTATAGAAATAAAATGTTGACAAAATTTTCTACAGGAATAAAGTTTACCACACATTATTAAAGATCAAGCCTTGCCGGCTTCTAATTTCCTCCTCTAGAGCCACCAAAATGTAAAAATTATTACACATTGTGTTGAGTGAAAATGTCCTACATTGTGGCCCTACGTCCCTACAAAACGTTAAATATTAGAAAACCTCTACATATAGAGAATTTCCCCTACTTCTAGCAACGCTGGCTGTGTTTATATTGCACCTACGGAGTTAGTATGCCACTAATATTGAGCCCATTATTAAAAAAGAGAAAATAGTTAAATTAGTGTGGGTAATAAATACAAATGTGTAAAAATCGAGCAATATTCTTATGTAAGAGCTACAAGTACGTATAAGTACGATCGGCTAGTACATCAAAATTTGAAATTTGAGTAACAATGGTTAATAAATAAGAGTACTATGGTCAAATTTGGGAAAATCGAGCGATGCATATATATGGAAGCTTATCTAATTCTGAACCTATTTGCATAACATTTTGCGGGTTTGATTAATATCACAACAGGTTACTTTGTGGAAGATTTGAGTAAGATCAGTTAAGAAATGAGGCCTGTATGGTCAAACATAAGGTTATTAAGGGCGAATTTTTCAAAATCGGGTGATACATATATGGGAGCTATATCTACATCTGAACCGATTTCGATGAAATTTTGCACATATAATTAGTACTATTGAGGACTGGATGTAGCCAACTTTTAGTAAGATCGGTTAATAAATAAGGGTTCTATGGCCAAATTTGGGAAAATCGGGCTATATATATATATGGGAGCTATATCAAAATCTGAACCGATTTCGATGATTTTTTGCACATATAGTTAGTGCTAGAGAAGATTATATTTAGCCAACTTTGAGTAAGATCGGTTGATAAATAAAGGTTTTGTGACCAAATTTGGGAAAATCGGGCGATACATATATATGAGATCTATATCTAAATCTGAACCGATTTTAATGAAATTTTGCAGACTTGAAGGGCGATGGAAAAGATTACCGCATTTATCGAAATCGGGCGATACATATATATGGGAGCTTTATCAAAATTTGATCCGATTTCTTCCAAATTCAATAGTGTTCGTCCTTGTGCCCAAAAAACTCCCTGTACCAAATTTCATCAAAATCGGTTAATAATTGCGACTGGAATCCTGTGAACAACAAATACATGGACAGACGGACGGACGGACGGACACCAAGCGCTAGATCGACTCAGGAGGTGATTCTGGGTCGATCGGTATATATTTTATGGGGTCTAAAATCAATATTTCTGGTAGGCACATTTTTTGGCCGATCAAACTTATTATACCCTGACCACTATGTGGTTTAGGGTACAAAAATACGTTCCACAATGGTGAACGGACGGTGACAAAATTAAACGGAAGTGTTCACAAAAAATCAAAATGGAATGTTCACGATTTCGTCCATGAGCGTTCACGATTTCATGAACGCCATTCGTTTTTCTTTGGCCATGAAAAGTCTTAAAACAATCGTTGGACGTTGTTATGGCAATCCCACCGGTGGTGCAATGTGCTAAGGTGGTGCTGATAACACAGGTTCGAGTCACGGTAGCAGATTTTTATACCCTCCACCATAGGATGGGGGTATATTAACTTTGTCATTGCGTTTGTAACACATCAAAATATTGATCTAAGACCCCATAAAGTATATATATTGTGGGTCGTGGTGAAATTCTGAGTCGATCTAAGTATGTCCGTCCATCCGTCCGTCCGTCTGTTGAAATAACGCTAACTTCCGAACGAAACAAGCTATCGACTTGAAACTTGGCACAAGTGGTTGTTATTGATGTAGGTCGGATGGTATTGCAAATGGGCCATATCGATCCACTTTTACGTATAGCCACCATATAACAGGTTGGCTGATAAGTCCCCAGTCTAACAAAGAAAAACACATTTTTTGTCAAAATTCGTTTTTATTAACATAGTTCTCTTCAAGAGCGATACAACGATTATAACGACCTTCCAATTGTTTGATACCATTTTGGTAGTACTCCTTCGGCGATCGCCTCTTCATTGCAGCCAAATTTTTTCCCTGCGAGCATCCTTTTGATGCTGGGGGCCAGATCTGGAGAATACGGTGGGTGGGGAAGCAATTCGAAGCCCAATTCATGAATTTTTCCCCTCGTTCTCAATGACTTGTGGCACGGTGCGTTGTCTTGGTGGAACAACACTTTTTTCTTCTTCATATGGGGCCGTTTTGCCGCGATTCCGACCTTCAAACGCTCTAATAACGCCATATAATAGTCACTGTTGATGGTTTTTCCCTTCTCAAGGTAATCGATAAAAATTATTCCATGCGCATCCCAAAAAACAGAGGCCATTGCTTTGCCAGCGGACTTTTGAGTCTTTCCACACTTCGGAGACGGTTCACCGGTCGCTGTCCACTCAGCCGACTGTCGATTGGACTCAGGTGTGTAGTGATGGAGCCATGTTTCATCCATTGTCACATATCGACGGAAAACTCGGGTGTATTACGAGTTAACCAGACTGTGTTGAGACCCATACAAACCTTACGAGTTAACAGCTGCAAACACCGCTCAGAATCATCAACACATTGTTGCTTTTGGTCAAATGTGAGATCGCGCGGCACCCATTTTGCACAGAGCTTCCTCATATCCAAATATTGATGAATGATATTACCAACACATTCCTTTGATATCTTTAAGGCCTCTGCTATCTCGATCAACTTCATTTTACGGTCATTCAAAATCATTTTGTGGATTTTTTGGATGTTTTCGTCGGTAACCACCTCTTTCGGGCGCCCACTGCGTTCACCGTCCTCCGTGCTCATTTCACCACGCTTGTATTTTGCATACCAATCAAATATTGTTGATTTCCCTGGGTCAGAGTCCGGAAACTCATTATCAAGCCAAGTTTTTGCTTCCGCCGTATTTTTCCCTTTCAGAAAACAGTATTTTATGAAAACACGAAATTCCTTTTTTTTCCCATATTTTTCACAATAACCAAAGTTGCTTCACAAAAGACGCTCTATCTCACAAACTAATTGACTTACAGACGTCAAATTTTGACACGAATCATTTGAAGGTTGGTGCTATATAAAAATACTATGCTTTTAATACTAGCGACGCCATCTATGTGCCAGACTGGGGACTTATCAGCCTACCTTTTAAGACCAACCCAGCAAAAAAAGCGTCGCCAAAAAAGTAATGAAAATGTTCTTTTTGGATCCGGAAGTGGTGCAAAATTGACGCAGAAGCTATGAATTTAACATGGGCTTGTCATAGGACGGAAGTCCTCCATTTCAACGGCCGTTGCACTGAATTTGCATCACTTCATTAGGTGTGATCCGAATTCAATGTTTTGGATGTAAATTAAAAAATTCTGTGATATTTTGTCAAATAAATAATTTTTATAATTTTTAATGGATTCTAACGCTTGACGGAAACGTTTGACCTTAAATATTTTCAAAAATTCACAATATTTTCAGATGGGATTTATCATTTTTTGCGACAAAATTTAAATGATTTGTACCATTTTATGAATTCTTACTCTGTTTTTAACCTATTTGAAGCAAAAAAGTTAAAATTACCCATTAAAAGTATGCACAAAAAAAACAAGTTATAAAAAATTTAATTAAAAGAACTTCCTGGGTAGTTAAAATAAAAAACATCATTGGGAGTGCATCTTCTGGAAGTGCTTTTAAAGTTGTGCCTTTGGAAGAACTTCCAAATTGTTTTGCTGGGTACAATTGGGGGAACCACATATACCAATAATTCATATTATATTATTTCAAAATTCTTGCATTAAGCCCTTACTAATGTACAATATTTTTTGTTTGTTTACTTTTTCAGGTATGTGTGTTGAGTGTGATAATCTGATAATGTCGTTGGACGACATTGGTAAGTAAAGTTTATTTTTAATTATACCTAGTTTTAAGTTATCTTAATCTAAAAGTTATTCGAAATATCTTCCAAATATTAAGTCGTATTGTACTATATAATATATGAGTGAATCATGTTCACTGCTGCTATGAATCACTAGATGGAACGACTATATGATGTTCATCTAAATCCATGATTTCTCCTTATTATTAAAAAAACAATATCCAGAGTTCATCTACCCGTGAAACCAAAACCCATAACTATGACTTTAAATTGATTTTAATTGAATTTTTTTCATCCTTGGTATTGTTTGTCTAACCACCAACCACTTCACGTTATGCATCACATCGTTAATTTGATCACAGAACTTAGTTTTTATTGTCTCTAGCACACTCTGGTGTTGGTCGGCGATATTTGTTTTTATAAGAAATTTATCCACCCGCCTCTTCTGCCACCTCTTTTGCTGTTATCATCATCGGTCTTTGTCAAGTACTTGAAAACGTCAAGAACTTTGGTTAGCGTGTGATGCTCTGCAAGCTACTGCTTTACTGCTGTCGTTCAGTGTTTATTTTATCCACCACCCACTCATTCCATCTCTCCAAATTTCTTCTCTTTACCCAATGTTGATGATGATTAAGATAATGATGATCCACTGCTTAAACTCAATGGTGATAATTTTGTTTTTATTGTTGACATTATTTTAGCCATTGTTTTTTGTTGTTTTTACTGCTAATGGCATTGTTGTTATAATTCCATTTGAATTCTATTGTTGTCCTTTCAGTTTCATTGCCACTGTCATATGCTAAGACTTATGCTCACAAACATATCTCTCCCTCTCTCTGTAAATATGTCGGAAAGCTTACAATGTAGTTATGCGAATAAATTTTCCCATTATAAGGGTGGCAGATACACTCTATTGGACAAGACATATGAACGTGTGTGTGTGTGATTTTTTACAATTACTGTTCGCAAATGTGTTTCGTTGTTTAATATCACAAAGAATATTGAAAATTCTCTCTTTCACACATTATATTGGTATCCAATTAATTTTCATGGTTAATATATTAAATATATCTAATCATGCTCTATTGTATTGTATTGGATTGAAAAAAAATTAACGTAACTTAAATTGAAGTTATACTGAAATGAGTTAAATTAAGTAAAATAAATTTATACAAAAATCAATGAAATTATATTTGAAATTAAGTTATAATAAACTAAATAGAATTACATTGATTCATTCATAGAAAAAAAATGTCCGTAGTTAAACTAATGCTAAACTTAACAATTTTTTTTTTTTTTTTTGGAAAAATTTATTTGCTTATACGAGGGCGGTTCGGAAACTTCTTAGCCTATCAATGAAAGAAAATAGTTAGTTTTTCAAAAATATTTTTTATTTTTCAATATAATCTCCTGAAACTTCAATACACTTAGTCCAACGCTTTTCTAGCAATTCTATCCCTTGATTAAAATAGTTTTCCTCAAGGTCTTCAAAATAGTGGTTTACAACAGTAATTGCATCTTCATTTGAGGTAAAACGCTTGCCAGCAAGGATTTTTTTTTAGATTTGGGAACAGGTAGAAGTCACTGGGAGCTAAATCAGGAGAATAAGGTGGGTGGTCAAGCAACTCGTACTTTAAATCGTTGATTTTAGCCATTGTTAAAACACTCTTGTGCCCTGGTGCGTTGTCTCGATGAAGAATTATTTTTTTGTGTTGCCATAACCTTACCAGCCGATTGAATTGTTTTTGCCTTCTTTGGGGCACTTCCTCCAGTTTTAGTCCATTGTTTGGATTGTTCTTTTGTCTCTGGAGTATAGTGGTGGATCCACGTCTCATCAACAGTTATGAAACGACGCTTAAAATCCATTTTATTTCGATCCAAACAAGCTTGAGAAGTATTCATTCTTATGCGTTTTTGATCGACTGTTAACAAATGCGGCACCCACCTTGCAGAAAGATTTTTCATCTGTAGTTCTTCGTGCAAAATTAAATGGACTCGATCATTTGAGATGCCCATAATATTAGGAATTTCGCGCACTTTTATTCGTCGATCATTTAATGCCATATCATGCACTTTGGCTACAATTTCTGTTGTTGTTGCTGTTTTTGGACGTCCACTAGGTGGTTCATCTTCAATGCTTGTACGACCACGTTTAAATTCAGCAACCCAATTTTTTACTGTTGCATATGAAGGAGCACTTTCATCTAACACATTCACCATATGTTATCATTATGAATTTCTTGTCCCGATAAACCTTTTTTATGTAAATATTTAATGACAGCACGCATTTCTAATTTTTCCATTGTAACAAAATTGCGGATGCGTCGTTTTTGAATACCTTTTTTTATATGAAGGAGTTGCCAGATCGAAACAAAATTTAACATTTGTTCATAACAGAGTTGGAAGTTTCCAAAACACTTAACTTTTTCTGTTTATACCGCGCTTTTTGTGCTACGCTAAGAAGTTTCCGAACTGCCCTCGTAGTTAAATTTTATTATTTTTATCGAAATTTTCCATAGTTTAATGAAATCTTACTTTTTTTAAGTATGTCTCAAAAATTTTATGAACTAAACGTGAGTATAAAGTTCAATGACCGTACACATAAGTTCAATATGAACAAAAGCAAATGAAGATTTTCGTGCGATTCCCAAAAATAGTAAGAATGAACTTCTGTATGGTTAAAATAGTCATGATTTGACTCCAATGATTTTTTTATTTTAGTTCACTTTTTCTTCTATAAGAGGATCTATTTTCGGGAGTTGTAGTTAAAAAGTATGGTTAAAATGGTCATGATTTGGCGCCAATGTTTTTCTTCTATACTTTTAGTTAATTTTTTCTTCTATGAGATGTTGTAATTTCGTGAACTGCAGTTAAAAAGTACAACAGGGCATTAAAATTTCCTGGTTTTAACAACGCTTTGTGGAAATCTCAAAATGTGGAGTAAAATTTAGTTCAATTTTCGTGCGAGGTAGTTCATTCTTCCTATAAAACAGTTCACTTTTTTTCGGTGTTGTAACTAATAATTTACGAAAATATGTATTTACTACACCGAAAAGAGTGAACTGTTTTATAGGACGAATAAACTAACGTTGTTAAAACCAGGAAATCTAATGGCTTGTTGTACTTTTTAACTGCAGTTCACGAAATTACACCCTCTCATAGAAGAAAAACAAGTAAGGAAAGTCTAAAGTCGGGCGGGGCCGACTATATTATACCCTGCACCACTTTTTAGATCTAAATTTTCGATACCATATCACTTCCGTCAAATATGTTGGGTGCTATATATACAAGTTTGTCCCAAATACATACATTTAAATATCACTCGATTTGGACAGAATTTGATAGACTTTTACAAAATCTATAGACTCAAAATTTAAGTCGGCTAAAAAAATATGGAAAACATTTGAATCTGAAGCAATTTTAAGGAAACTTCGCAAAAGTTTATTTATGATTTATCGCTCGATATATATGTTTTAGAAGTTTAGGAAAATTCATTTTTACAACTTTTCGACTAAGCAGTAGCGATTTAACAAGGAAAATTTTGGTATTTTTACCATTTTTGTCGAACTCAGAAAAACATATACATGGGAGCTATATCTAAATCTGAACCGATTTCAATCAAATTTAGCACACATGACTATATTACTAATTGTACTCCTAGTGCAAAATTTCAACCAAATTGGGCCAAAAGTCTGGCTTCTGGGGCCATATAAGTCCATATCGGGCGAAAAATATATATGGAAGCTATATCTAAATCTGAACCGATTTCAATCAAATTGGGCACACATGATTATACTACTAATTGTACTCCTTGTGCAAAATTTCAAGCTAATCGGGATAAAACTCTGGCTTCTGGGTCCATATAAGTGCATATCGGGTGAAAGATATATATGGGAGCTATATCTAAATCTGAACCGATTTCAATCAAATTTTGCACACTTGACTATACTACTAATTGTACTCCTAGTGCAAAATTTCAACCAAATTCGGCTAAAAATCTGGCTTCTGGGGCCATATAAGTCCATATCGGGCGAAAGATATATATGGAAGCTATATCTAAATCTGAACCAATTTCAATAAAATTTTGCACACTTGACTATACGACTAAGTGTTATGTTTGTACAAAATTTCAAGCAAATCGGTATAAAACTCTGGCTGCTGGGTCCATATTGGTGCATATCGGGCGAAAGATATATATATGGGAGCTAAATCTAAAGCTGAACCGATTTCTTCCAAAATCAATAGGGTTCTATTCTGACCCAAATTAGGAACATGTGCCAAATTTGAAGGCGATTGGACTTAAATTGCGACCTAGACTTTGATCACAAAAATGTGTTCACAGACAGACGGACGGGCGGACGGACGGACAGACGGACAGACGGACATGGTTATATCGACTCAGGGACCCACCCTGAGCATTATTGCCACAGACACTATGTGTCTATCTCGTCTCCTTCTGGGTGTTACAAACATATGCACTAACTTATAATACCCTGTTTCACAGTGTGGCGCAGGGTATAATTAACTAAAATTATAGATGAAAATCATTGACGCCAAATCATGACCATTTTAACCATAGTTCATTCTTATTATTTTTAGGAATCGTACGGAAATTTTCATTTGCTTTAGTTCATATTGAACTTATGTATACGGTCATTGAACTTTATACCCACGGTTAGTTCATAAAATGTTTGATACATGTTAAAAAACAAACGAAAATTTCATTGGGCCGTGGAAAATTTCACAAAATATAATAAAATTTAACTACACACAAATATATTTTTGCAATAAAAATAAGTTAAATTTAGCGTTAGTTTAGCGATCTCATTATACCCACCACCATAGAATGGTGATGGGGGTTTAATAAGTTTGTCATTCCGTGTGTAACACATCGAAATATCGATTTCCGACTATATAAAGTATATATTCTTGATCAGGGAAAAATTCTAGGAAGATGTCATGTCCGTCTGTCTACCTGTCTGTTGTAATCACGCTACAGCCTTTAATAATGGCGCTATCGTCCTGAAATTTGGCACAGATTCGTTGTTTGTTTGCAGGCAGGTCAAGTTCGAAGATGGGCTATATCGGTCCAAGTTTTGATATAGTCTCCATATAAACCGACTTCCCGATTTGGGTCTTGGGCTTATAAAAACCGTAGTTTTTATCCAATTTACCTGAAATTGAAAATCTAGAGTTATTTTAGGACCGTAAAAAGGTGTGCCGAAAATGGCGCATATCTGTCCATGTTTTGGTATAGCCCCCATATAGACCGATCTCCCCATTTTGCTTCTTGAGCGTCTAGAAACGGTATTTTCTATCCGATTTGCCTGAAATAGAAAATCTGGAAGTATTTTTGGACCTGAAAGAGGTGTATCGAAAATGGGGTGTATCGGTTCATGTTTTGGTATAGCCACCATATAGACCGAACTCCCGATTTTACTTCTTGGACTTCTAGAATTCGTAGTTTTCACCTAATTCGTCTGAAAGTGGAATTCTAGAGGTATTTGAGGAACATAAAGAGGTGGTGAGTATTGGCCAATGTTTTGGTATAGCCCCCGTATAGACCTAACTCCCGAATTTATTCCTAGGACTTCTGGAATCCGGAATATGGTGTGTGTCGACCCATGTTTTAGAATTGAAAGTCAAATTTCCCGATTTTATTTTCATTTAAATAATGGCGGAAAAATCTACAGATTTAAGATTTCAAATCAAGGCGTTATTTCATCATATACACGATATGTTTATGATTTCTCTAAAACTCAAACAAAATTGGTTCTCATAAACAGGGCTGTGGAGTCGAGTCAATTTTGCTCGACTCCGGCTCCGACTCCGACTCCAGCATTTCTTATTGGCCTCGACTCCGACTCCGGAGTCGACTCCAGGTGGTGTATCTAAATCTCATTTTAACAGTATTCCAATTGTAATTTTAAGGTGTAGTGTTCCAAAAATAGACCGATATAAGTACTCTATTTTGCCATATGTGTTTATATGTCCAAAAGAACTCTAATTTTAAATTTTGATACGACTCGACGACAAACCTCGGCATTTTAGGGATGTAAATAACTCTACATTTTAATTTCAGGCCAATAAATTAAAATACGACACAAGACTATATAGAGACCACATAAAAATATGGGTAAATAACAACAATCTCCAGAATATGAATTTATAAAAACACAAAATTTAAACAAATAATTAGGCTTCCAGAAGCTTAAAAAATAAAACCATGGCATTGGCCTATATAGGTATTTTATAAAAAATAAATCTATATAAAATAGAAACACTAACAAAACGATACACAAAAATCAAAATGTCGTGCTAATCAGATAGAAAGTTTAGATGATAAAAATATGTAATGTGTCGGATATATAAAACAGATTTAAGCTGCCAAAAATTAGGACGGGCGGAATTTCATATAACCACTACCATACAACAGATGACAGCAATAGCTGTACAGTTACAAGTGTTTCTATAGAAGTAAAATGATGAAACATCGATTTATAAATGGTCTATAAGTTATGGACATTAGAGGCCATTAATTTAAGTTAAAGAATTTCAAGTGGCTTTGATGAAAACAAAAGACCGGCTAAGATGGCACTTTGGCTTCCAGGGACATCGGATGTATAAGGAGATCCCTCAAGTAATTATGTAGGTCTATCTCAAAATTTGGGTTTATATGTAGGTGATATATCACAAAATTGTCCGGTATGACCCGATTTCGATCTCGACATGCATGGCCTGAAATCCAGTACTTCGTTTTTCGTTGTTTGACTTAAAACCCTATTGGAATCTAATTTGTCGAAATATGTCTTTAGTTACAAAGATATGAAGTGATTTTACAATTTTGTTTCGCCGGAGTCGGAGTCGAGCAAAATTTCTACGACTCCGGCCCCGACTCCGACTCCAGCAAAATCTTCAGACTCCGACTCCAAGACTCCGACTCCAGCTCCGACTCCAGCTCCGACTCCACAGCCCTGCTCATAAATCCAGAATCTGATCTAGTCTAGTCATAGATAGAATCTTTAAATTTTTTCTTCGGGAAGCGTACTAGTTGAACTGATTTGCTTGGGAGAAGATCTGTCATCAAACCCCCCAAAATTCTATATAACATATTATCAAGTAACCCGTTACGACGAAGAGTTTTCAACGTAAACTATTATATTTGATTCATGGTGGTGGGTATTTAAGATTCGGTCCGGCCGAACTTACTGCTTTATATACTTGTTTGTTTATTTTATTACTGTTATTAAAGTTTTTTTTTGTTGAAGTTCATTCTTCTAAATTTTAAACCAATTCTATAAAATCCCTTAAACAACTCCCCACATGAAAAATATGCCATTAGAATTAAGGCAAATTACCTTTGCAGAACCCTACGAAATTGCTATTTACTTTCAATAATGACAAAAGAATGGTTTTCCATGTATGTTGGTATGTCTCAAAGCGTCATTTTCTAAAAGTTCATATACCTGTAGCCATACACTCGTAAACAAATACACTTAAATGTCAAATGCAAACATCGTCTGTACATATTTACCAGCTACTACATTTACACGTGACATTTGTTTGAACAGATGTGACATTATCTTCAATTTTTGATCTAAATAATGAATTAAGTCATAAATTCTTAAATAAAATACAATTTTCCTTAAGTGAATGGGCAAGTGAGCAAATTTCATCATAAAACCTGAGATTTCTTTGCACACACACGCACCCTTCCTGACGATACATAAAATTGGTAACGGCTATCTCCCTCTCCCTCCCTCTTTTTGTCTACAAGATAATTTTTACAGCCTTCTTTTATTAATCAATTTTTCGAAGAGAGTATTGAAAACCAAGGCGCTCTATTGATTTCTTTTGTATGATTATTGGCTTGTCTGTCTACATGTCTTTCGGTCTGTCATTATTCATCGGCATGATGATAGTGATTGCGTCTTCTTGGCTTATTTATGGTTTTCCTTCGATGGTTTCTTGTTGTTCTCCGGTGGCAGGCGTTTTGCCTGCATTCTCCCATACTTCTCATATCCGTTTCCTTAAAAGCCAATAAAATTGTTTCCGTTTCCTTTTGTATGGTTGTTACGAATTGTATTGTTTTGTTTTGTTTTTATGTTTTTCTATCGCCTTTATTGTTTTGCCATTTTTATCTGCTTCAACACAGGCATTGATGCGTTATTTAGATGTTTTACGTGGTCGTTCATTCGAATAGTCGACTTGAGTTTCATTTTATCCATTTCATTGGCTCAATTATATAGACTCTGTATTTCTTGCAGCACTAAAGATGGCTTCATAGCATTTGCTGGCTTCATGCTTCTTTCATGAATTCCTTGTGAGAGTATTTGGTTGTAGCGTCTTGTGGTAATCTTTTATGTCCGTTTTTATAGGATGGATAGGATGTTGTGTTATTGGTAATCTTTATTGTTTATGAAAGTCCAGCGAAATTTTTTGAAGAGAGAATAGCATTAGTAGAAAATCAAACTTCACACCAAGGGCAATGTATTCGATCTTGCAATGAAAAAAATATTCACGTGATATTAAAGATTATGAAACCTAAATTTTGGGATGCACAATTTACAAAATATTAAGGGCAAATTTCTTCAAAATAATGTACAAAAAAAAATTGGAAGTTGTTCCACAAACATTTCTTTTAAAAGGCATCCCGGGATCCCCTATCGATTTTTTTTTCACTTCCGATACAAACCGTTTGGACAAGTCCGTTTTAAGTGAACATTTAAGTTTTGGACAATTAAATTTCGCAAAAATAATAGAAAATCTATACAAATATTTAAAAAAAAATAATAAAAAAAACTATCCCCGTTGGGCTTTGAACCTATGCCGTTTGACTTTTTCACTTCCTCGGAAGTTCTTTTGAGAAATTTTTGCAAATTACGATAATTTTTTGTTGATTTTTATTGGAAAAAGTATATCAAAAAAAAAACAAATTAAAAACGATGTATAACAAAAAACAAAAATTTTTTAGAAAAATATTTAATAAAAAAATTGCCGCTGGTTAGACCCAGGTTCAACACACGGTGGAAGCGAAGAAGTTTTTCAATTTGTAAAAATTATGGCGATTTCGATTGGGAAAAAGGTGCAACATTCTCGAAATTGATTGCCACATATGAAGGACACTGTCATAAATTTTGGTTCCTGTACCCCTCAAAATGTTGTGAATTAATAATAACTTTGGAATGACACTATCATTTGGGCGAAAACGCAATGAGGGAAAAAGTAGTGTAACACCAAGGCAACATTTTTTTTTTGTGAAACGAAAACGCCCTTAGATAATAAGAAAATAAAAGTGTAACAAAAAATACTGATAAAAATAAAAAGTGAAATTGGAAAAAAAGTTTTGTTTTTAGTTTATTAAATTTCTTCATACAAATGAGCTTCCATTGTACAATTTCTAAAGCAATGCAAAGGATCCAAAAATGGAGTACTTCCGTCCTATGATAAGCCCATGTACAATTCATTGGAGATGATCCCAGTTTGCACTACTTCCGGATCACAAATTGGGGATCCAAACTACTTTTTTGGAAGCTCTTTTTTTGCTGGGTACATTAAATAAAGTTTATAATCTCGTATGCTTTAATTTTTATACCCTGCGCCACACTATGGCACAGGGTATTATAAGTTATTGCATATGTTTGTAACACCCAGAAGGAGACGAGGTAGACATATGGTGTCTTTGGCAATAATGCTCAGGGTGGTTCCCTGAGTCGATATAACCATGTCCGTCTGTCCGTCTGTCCGTCCGTCCGTCCGTCCGTCTGTCTGTGAACACATTTTTGTGATCAAAGTCTAGGTCGCAATATAAGTCCAATATATATATATATATATATATATATATATATATATATATATATATATATATATATATATATATATATATATATATATATATATATATATATATATATATATATATATATAAACTTTTGTGAATTTTCCTTCAAATTGCTTCAGATTTAAATCTTTCCCATATTTTTTTACTAACATTGCGTTTCACCCTAGTGCATTAGCCGACTTACATTTTGAGTCTATAGAATTTGCAGAAGTCTATCAAATTCTGTCCAGATCGAGAGATATTAAAATGTATGTATTTGGGACAAACATTTTATATATAGCACCCAACACAATTGACAGATGTGGTATGGTATCGGAAATTTAGATCTTCAAAGTGGTGCAGGGTATAATATAGTCGGCCCCGCCCAACTTTCCTTACTTGTTTTATTATTTTTAAAGATACAAAGTTTGGAAATCTGCATCCCTCTGTTAAAGACGTATGTCCTTAAACTAATGCACATTTTTCTTAAAGTAAAGAAACAAATTTTTGATTTAATGAAAGTCGTCCTTAAATTAACTGAGGAGTATCTTTAGATTTAAGATAAAAAAGCTTCAAATATAGGATAAGACTTATTTTGAAGATTAAGCATCTCTAGTTTAAATGTCTAAAATTTTCTTTATTTTAAATTTCTTACTAAAAATTTCTTTATTTTAAAAAAGTCGCATCTTTGGCTCGGAATCAATACCAAAATTCTTAAAAAAGGTCAAAATCTTTGTATTCAAGTAATCTATTTTTTGAGTATAGCAAGTGTCAAATAGCTTATATATTTTCACCGGTAATAAATCTTGATATAGCCCCCATATAGACCAATATCCTGATTTTATTTGTTAAAAGAATTTCCAGATATAGAAATCTGGAAACTGGTGTCCTTCCCTTAAGGATTTTGGCATTGATTGCGGGTCAAAAGTGCGGATTCTTTAAAATAAGGATACATTTTAGAGAGCTATCTAACTCTTATCTAGGCTTTAATAAAGGTGAAATTAGTATACAGATTTCATTTATCAAATTTAAATGCTTAAATGTTTTTGCGATATAAATAAAAATCGGTTGAAAAATCTACATTATGACAGGTTTTTGAAAGTAAAAAAAGAATTCTTAAATACGAACAACTTTAAACCAAAGATTCCAAATCCTCGAAATTATTCTTAGCCTCTAGGTGTAGCTTTCCCAGCAAAAAAGCGTAGCTAAAAAAGCAGTGAAAATGTTCTTTTTGGATCCGGAAGTGGTGCAAAATTGACGCAGAAGCGTTGAATTTAACATGGGCTTGTCATAGAGCGAATGTCCACCATTTCAACAGCTGTTGCACTGAATCATTTCTTAAGGTGTATTGGATGTGAATTAAAAAATTTTGTGATATTTTGCTAAATAAATATTTTTTTTTAATTTTTTTATGATTTTTTATGCTTGTCTGAAACGTTTGACTTCAAAAATTTACAAACATTCGCAATTTTTCTACACTAAAAAAAGTTTACTTGGATCCAAAGATTTTGACGTTCCCTTAAGGATTTTGGTATTGATTCCGAGCCAAAGATGCGGCTTCTTTAAAATAAAGACATTTTTTTCGAACCTCCCTGGCTTTAAATCTAGGATCAATAAAATAAAAATTAGATACAGATCTCATTTAACGAATTTTTATTCTCTTTTTGCGATATTTAATAAATGTATTTATGTACAAACAAATTCCAATTTCAAAATCGAAATTATGCCAGGTACTTCAAAACAAAAACAGTTTTCTCAATGCTAAAAAAAACTTTTAACCAAAGATGCAAATCCTTAATATAAATCTTAGCCTATATTTGAAGCCTTTTTATCTTAAATTTAAAAATTCATTATGTCAGTTGAGTTAAAGACGATTTCCTTAAATTAAAAATGTTTTTCTTTATTTTAAGGAATCTTTGTCTTACTTTAAAGACATACAACTTCAGCAGACAGACGCAAAAGTTCAATATTTGTGTCCTAAATTTAACGAAAAACATTTTTGAAGCAAGGATTATAAACTTTCTTTTAAATTAAATTTTTATTATATTAAAGAATTTTGTCCTTAATATTACGTAAATTTCGAGTCCTAAAATTTAAGTTTCATAATCTTCCATATTAGGTCAATATTTTTGCAGTGTAGAATGGATATTGAATTTTTTTGACAAAATTTTAATAATTTGTAGGATTTTATTAATTCTTACTAAGTTTTTAACTTATTTGAAACATAAAAAGTCAAAAATACCCATTAAAAATATGAAAAAGTCGAGTTATAAAAATTGAATTAAAAAAACTTCCTCTGTAGTTAAACTAAAGAACATCTTTGGGAGGACATTTTTGAAAGTGCTTTTAAAGTTGTTTCCTTCCAATTTTTTGCTGGGTTTATTACCTTTGAAGATTATTTATTCGTTAATTTGAAGAAGATAATGACGCAAATATTATGAACTTTCTTTTATTTAAAACTTATTTATTTTAGCATTAATAATTCGGAATGAAATTTTCTCTAAATTTTTGGACGTTTCAAACATTTGAGATGTTTTTCAACATTTTATTTTAAAAACGTTTTTTATTTGGCACATAACATAATTTCGACTTGAAGTCGAGTCAGCATGTGAAAGTTGGTCTCAACACGTTTTTAAATGATTGATAATAAAAAAATTTGTTTCCTAGAATCAAGTACGCAAAATTCAAAATTAAAAGATAATTGTAGTTTAAATGTATCCTTACTTAGATTCTCAGGAATCAATACCAAAATTATTAGTATAAAAACAAAATATTTGGAACCGGGCATGCTTTTTTTTTCAGTGTAGTTAAAAAACTTACTAAGTCATTGCGTTTGCTTTGTTTTTAACAATGTACTGTGAAAATCTCAAACAGTGGAGTACAATTCCGTGAATTTTTCCTACAAAAGAGTTTGTTTTGTTTTCTATGTGGAACGGTGTTCATCAGATCCTTCGCTTTTGTTCTAAGTAGCTTTCGACATTCGAATATTTTCACTGGGTTATGCCATTGTTATATACCACATTTATTTTTATTTTTTTTTTTCATTTTCATGGATTTCGCTACATTCATCGTCATGAAGATCTCCATTTCATTGTATTTCAACACAATCACAGGCATGTAACCCGCATTTGTTACAATCACTGACTGTCCTTGTGGCTGCAGCATATTAACGAATAAACCAATGTAATAAATCCTTGACACATTCCTCGCCCCACACACTCACAGCCACATGCAAACGTACATATGTTCTCTTTTGTTTGTGGTTAACTATGCACAGGATCCTTGTTTGTTATAACAATAACATTATTGTCTGAGGATGGAGGAGATATTGTGTTATGGGCTATAGCCTCTTCTTTTCCATTGCCATCAGCGTCCTTGTGTGTGCTTGTGTCATTCCTCGTCCTTCTAGCAAATGTTGTGGCCTTTCATTTTTGAGCATAATTGTAATTATTTTATGCTTAATATGCAAAAATACACAAGGCTGGGAAATAGCCAGTGAAGCATTAAAGCAAAGTATTAGGGGTTTCACCATCCGTTTTAATATGTATATCAATTACATCTGAAGGGATATAATGAAATTTGAGAATTAAAATTAAACTAAACAAAATTTTTAGATATTCACAAATAAAACCAACAATAATATTTCCATTTTAATTATTTAATAACAAAAATAATTTATTTATGAATTTAAAAATAATTCCCATATCTCACAATTTTCGTTAATGGCATTCCTAATTTCATCAAAAAAAAAAATGGAATGAAAATATTGTTATCTTTAATTGTCAAATGCCAAAGCATATATGTCTCATTTTGATAGGTGGCATCATATTTTTATGTATGTCGATTGCCATTTCTCCTTGGTTGGATGGAGCGACCAAGGATATATTCATCAATTATAAATGAGAATGTATACAATATATGTTGCAAATTGCCTTAAGTGGGCATAATGCAATTTGAAGTTCGTGTCATACATACTACATAGCACATACATCGCAATCCATTGTATTCGTTTATTAAATTAGCAAAATCACTTTAGAGTAATGATGTGAGAATGGCCCACACTTCAAAAGGGAGAACTTTTAATTATCCCTAATAAGCTATCAATGTACGAGTACATGAAGGAAAAATCTTTGAGAATGAGACATCTTATCAACCTGTTCGAAAAGTTCTTCTTTGGTTGCCATTAGCGTAGCTAGGCAATTTTTCTGGGGGGGGGGTTGGCTTCATCATAATAAACCAATTAGTTTATAAGGCAGCCACTACACGCAAAAAAATCAATAAAAATTTTAGACCAATGAAATGTTCTTTTATTTTTAAAGATATTTTGTTTAGCCAATCACCGAAAAATACTTGTATCAATTATATATTAAGGATTTAATTAAATTTAATTGAATATATTAATATTGCAATTATATATTTTTCAATTTCAATTAGGATTTTAAATAAAAAACAAGTATATACGGCCGTAAGTTCGGCCAGGCCGAAGCTTATGTACCCTCCACCATGGATTGCGTAGACACTCTTACTGAAGACTGTCATCCACAATCGAATTACTTGGGTTTTGACAATGTTTTCTATAAAAATAAAATTTTGGTAGATTATTTTTGGCTCGAGTGGCAACCATGATTATGAACCGATAAGGACCAATTTTTGTGTGATTGGGGATCGGCTATATATAACTATAGACCGATATGGACCAATTTTGGCGTGGTTATTAGCGGCCTTATACTAACACCACGTTGCAAATTTCAACCGGATCGGATGAATTTTGCTCCTTCAAGAGGCTCCGGAGGACAAATCTGCGGATCGATTTATATGGGAGCTATATATAATTATGGACCGATATGGACCAATTTTGGCATGGTTGTTAGAGACCATATACTAAAACCACGTACCAAATTTCAACCGGATCGGATGAATTTTGCTCCTCTGAGAGGCTCCGGAGGTCAAATCTGGGGATCGGCTTATATGGGGGCGAAATATAATTATGGACCGATATGGACCAATTTTGGCATGGTTGTTGGAGACAATATACTAACACCACGTACCAAATTTCAATCAGATCGGATGACTTTTGCTCCTCTAAGAGGCTCCGGAGGTCAAATCTGGGGATCGGTTTATATGGGGGCTATATATAATTATGGGCCAATGTGGACCAATTTTTGCATGGTCATTAAAAAACATATACCAACACCATGTACCAAATTTCAGCCGGATCGGATGAAATTTGCTTCTCTTAGAGGCTCCGCAAGCCAAATCGGGGGATCGGTTTATATGGTGGCTATATATAATTATGGACCGATGTGGACCAATTTTTGCATGGTTGTTAGATACCATATACTAACACCATGTACCAAATTTCAGCCGGGTCGGATGAAAGTTGGTTCTCTTACAGGCTCCGCAAGTCAAATCGGGGGATCGGTTTATATGGGGGCTATATTTAATTATGGACCGATATGGACCAATTTTGGCATGGTTGTTACAGACCATATAATAACACCATGTACCAAATTTCAGCCGGATCGGATGAAATTTGCTTCTCTTAGAGCAATCGCAAGCCAAATTTGGGGGTCCGTTTATATGGGGGCTATACGTAAAAGTGGACCGATATAGACCAATTTTGGCATGGTTGTTGGAGACCATATACTAACACCATGTACCAAATTTCAGCCGGATCGGATGAAATTTGCTTCTCTTAGAGGCCTCGCAAGCCAAATTTGGGGGTTCGTTTATATGGGAGCTATACGTAAAAGTGGGCCGATATGGCCCATTTGCAATACCATCCGACCTACATCAATAACAACTACTTGTGCCAAGTTTCAAGTCGATAGCTTGTTTCGTTCGGAAGTTAGCGTGATTTCAACAGACGGACGGACGGACGGACATGCTCAGATCGACTCAGAATTTCACCACGACTCAGAATATATATACTTTATGGGGTCTTAGAGCAATATTTCGATGTGTTACAAACGGAATGACAAAGTTATTATACCCCCCATGTGGAGGGTACACTGAAAAAAAAAGAATACTCGGTTCCAAAGATTTTGTCTTTACTTTAAAAAATTTGGTATTGATTCCGAGCCAAAGAAGCGGAGAATACAAGTAAGGATACTTTTAAGACACAATTCTTTTTTAAATTTAGGTTTTGTGTACTTGATTCTAGGAAGCAAAGTCCTTTAAAAACGAGTTAACGGCAACTTTATTTTCCAAATTAGGACTCGACTTCCAGTAGAAATTATGCTAAGTTTGAAGTAAAAAACTTCTTTAAAATAAAGTTTTGAAAAACATGTCCTATATTTGAACGATTTTTTGCTTTGTAGTCAAGATGCAAAAAGACAACACATTTAAAGACAATTTCATTAATTTTAAAGAATTTTTCTGAAATATTAAAGTCAAGTTGACCTTAGCCTGTACATTTTTTCTTTCAAGTTAAGATACCCATTTTTAAGTCAAATCACTTAACTATAAGGACAATACGACTTCATTGAAAAGTTTATCGACTTTTGGACAAGGAAAATAACTTTATGTTAGAGAAATGCGTCTTCTATGCTAAGTAAAATTTGTATTCGTATTTTAAAGACATGGAAGCTTTGACCTCACGACAATATTTTTTTCAGTGTATAACACAGCGATATAATGGTTTTTATTTTGGTAATTAAATAATAATAAATAATTAATTGAATTAAATAACTTCCATTTGGATTGAAAAAGTACCTATGATACTGGCCTTCAAGGATTTTGGTTAATGTCAAAATTTAACTTTGTTTTTATTTTTTACCAAAGACTACTAAATATTTCTTCCCACTCTTCAATTTCAGGTAATTATTTGTTAAAAAACAATTTCCGTTCTGACACTGGTGCGGAGCAAAATTTTTTCGATTTCGACGACTTTATAAGTGGTAAGTACTTCAACCATTAAATTAACGAAGAGTTAAACTGCAAATAATTTACACCATACAATTGTTGTCATTTAAATTGAATATGATTCTCTTCTACGTACACAATTTTGTTGATGTTATTTTCTTTTGTCCATTGGTCGGTCGCTTTAGGTTTAACACAAAAGCCACAAAATTCCATAAAAATCCCAAAACATAGAAGAATGCATTGCATTCGTAATTACTTAAAGCCATAGATAAATTCCATAAGCATGATAGAGCAAAAAAACAAACCTTCCTGATATCCATGATCCCTTCTTCTCCTCCTCCTCCTACTCCTCATCGACCATTACATTTTAGTCAAAAATCTCTACACTCACTTTGTGGCATAGAATATTGCTTTGAAGCAATTGAAGCGTTAGTTGGAATAGATGCGATACCGAATGAGCAGATAGAATTGCAGCGTAATGCATGGCGGCATTTTTCCTCTGAAATTAAAACAAACAGTCAACAGACAGTGGCAACAACGATCAAAACGGGCACATCCGTTGTCCGGTGGCTTGTCGCCGTTGGTTTTGTAGTAGTAGTAGTTGTTGTTGTTGTTACTATAGTTTGTTATGGTGCAAGGTTCCATTCCATTCTGTCCGCGGACTGCCACAATAAAACAAATTGAATTTAATTGACTGCAAAAACTTTGAAAAACTGCAAATGCACTGCACTGTCCAACACTGCATGCATATGCTGCATTAGTTCAATTTACACAATGCACAATGGGTCGTGTTATATGAATATTACATTTATTTTTATTGACTAAAAATTTTTCCAAACACATAAACAAGTAAGGAAAGTCTAAAGTCGGGCGGGCCCGACTAGGTTAGATTAGGTTAAAGTGGCAGCCCGATTAAGATTCAGGCTCACTTAGACTATTCAGTCCATTGTGATACCACATTAACTAAAAGTACCTATTACATATGGGCACTTCTAGTTTTAGCCGCTGAACCTTCTTGAACCTGCTTAAGTTAACGTTTTCCAAATCCGCCAGTACTCTGAAGCTATATGCTCCTAAAAGTTGCTTGCGCTTTACACAAAATGCAGGACACTCACACAAGAGGTGTTTAATTGATTCTTTTTCCTCCGCATCATGACAGCTCATACAATAGTCATTATACTTCGCGCCAATAGTTTTTGCAAAATCGCCTATCAGGCAGCGACCCGTTATAGCAGATATCAGGAGTGATATCTGACGTCTCGAGAACATTAGCATATATAGTGTGCCCGACTATATTATACCCTGTACCACTTTGTAGATCCACATTTTTGATACCATATCAAATCCGTCAAATTTGTTAGGTGCTATATATAACGATTTATATTACCATATACATATATTTAAATCTGACCAGATGTGGACAAAATTTGTTAGAGTTGTACAAAATTTATAGACTTTAAATTTAAGTCGGCTCATGCCCTGGGGTGGAACACAATGTTAGTAATAAATAAGTATATACAGCAGTAAGTTCGGCCAGGCCGAATCTTAAATACCCACCACCATGACTCAAATATTATAGTTTCCTTTGAAATTTCAAGGGGGTTTGATGACAGACATTCTCCCAAGCATAACAGTTCAACCAGTACATTTAAAGATTTTACCTATGAAGACTATATCATATTCTGGATTTATAAGAACCATTTTTGTTTGAGTTTTAGAAGAATCATTAACATCTCTTGTAGGTGTGCAAGAAAATGATGAAAGAACGTCTTGATTTGAAATGTAAAATCTGTACATTTTCACGCCAATTATTTAAATGATTACGAGAAATAAAATATGCAAATTTTATATTCAGTTTCAAGTAATTTTCATGATCAGGGCGCCTTCTATACTTTCCAGAAGGAGATCTATATGGAGGCCTTACCAAATGGACCGATAAAAACTAAATCAGATACACGTTTTTTTGTGTCTAAAATTGCAGTATATTTACAATTTCAGGCAAATCGGATAAAAACTACGGTTTCTATAAGCCCAAAAAAATAAAATCGGGAGATCGGGCTATACTAAAAGATTTACCGATACTCACCATTTTCCAATTTTCGATGACGCTAAGGCATAATGGAGGTTCTTTATCGTTAATGTGCCGAATTATCTCATCCTTGAATTATTGCTGGCTTTTCTTTCAAAGCAAAAAGTCTAACGGTGTCAAAAACAAACTAAAAAAAATCACATGATCTTGGCGGCCAATTGACATCGCCATTACGTGAGATAACTCGGCCATTGAATTTGTTGCGCAAAAGAGCCATAGTTTCGTTAGCTGTGTGGCAAGTGGCACCGTCCTGCTGAAACCACATATCGTCCACATCCATATCTTCCAATTCGGGCCATAAAAAGTTCGTTATCATCTCACGATAGCGGACACCATTCACAGTAACTGCCTGACCGGCCTCATTTTGGAAAAAATACGGCCCGATGCCGCCAGTCCATAATCCGCACCAAACAGTCACTCTTTGCGGGTGCATTGGTTTTTCGACAATCACTCTTGGATTCTCATTCGCCCAAATGAGGCAATTCTGTTTATTGACGAATCCACTGAGGTGAAAATGTGCCTCATCACTGAAGATGATTTTCTTCGAAAATTGATCATCCACAGTTGCCATTTCTTGGAACCATTTAACACGTTGTTGGATTGTGTATCTCTCCATGGTTCAAACTGAGTAAGTCTGAAATAGAGAAATGTCAAATAAAATTCGGAAAAAAACTTGGCGTTTAGGTGTGGTTCACATTCAACATCGGCCCTTACAATTTAACCATCCTTTACAAGCCCAAGAAGTAAAATCTGGAGATCGGTCTACATGGGGGCTATAACAAAACATGGACCCATACTCATAATTTTTGGCGCACCTCTTTGTGGTCCAAAGATACCTCTATATTTGTAATTTCTGGAAAATTGGATAAAAAATACGATTTCTATAATTCCAAGAAGTAAAATCAGGATATTGGTCTATATGGGGGCTATACCAAACCATGGACCCATACTCATAATTTTTGGCACACCTCTCTGTGGTCCAAAGATACCTCTAGATTTCCAATTTCAGGAAAATTGGGTAAAAACTACGATTTCTATAAGTCCAAAAAGTAAAATCGGGAGACCGGTCTATATGGGGGCTATACCAAAACATAAACCCATACCCATAATTTTTGGCACACCTCTTTGTGGTCCAAAGTTACCTCTAGATTTCCAATTTCAGGAAAATTGGATAAAAACTACGAATTCTAGAAGCCCAAGAAGTAAAATCGGGAGATCGGTCTATATGGGGACTATACCAAAACATAGACCGAGATTCGCCATTTTTAGCACACCTCTTTACGGTCATAAAGTACCTCCAGGTTTCCAATTTCAAACAAATTTGATAAAAACTACGATTTCTTTAAGCCCAAGAAATAAAATCGGGAGATCGGTCTATATGGGGGCTATACCAAAACATGGACCGATACTCAACATTTTTGACACACCTCTTTATAGTTTTAAAATACCTCTAGATTTCTTATTTCAGGCAAATTAGATAAAAACTACGAATTCTAGAAGCCCAAGAATTAAAATCGGGAGATCGGTCTATATGGGGGCTATACCAAACCATGGACCGATACTCACCATTTTTGGCACACCTCTTGACGGTCCTGAAATACCTCTAGATTTCCAATTTCAGGCGAATTGATTAAAAACTACGGTTTCTATAAGCCCAAGAAGTAAAATCGGGAGATCGGTTTATATGGGGACTATATCAAACCCTGGACCGATACTCAAAATTTTTGACACACCTCTTTATGGTTTTAAAATACCTCTAGATTTCTTATTTCAGGCAAATTAGATAAAAACTACGAATTCTGGAAGCCCAAGAATTAAAATCGGGATATCGGTCTATATGGGGGCTATACCAAATCATGGACCGATACTCACCATTTTTAGCACACCTCTTTATGGTCGTAAAGTACCTCCATATTTCCAATTTCAAACAAATTTGATAAAAATTACGGTTTTTATAAGCCCAAGAAGTAAAATCGGGAGGTCGGTTTATATGGGGACTATATCAAACCCTGGACCGATACTCAAAATTTTTGACACACCTCTTTATAGTTTTAAAATACCTCTAGATTTCTTATTTCAGGCAAATTAGATAAAAACTACGAATTCTAGAAGCCCAAGAATTAAAATCGGGAGATCGGTCTATATGGGGCTATACCAAACCATGGACCGATACTCACCATTTTTGGCACACCTCTTGATGGTCCTGAAATACCTCTAGATTTCCAATTTCAGGCGAATTGATTAAAAATTACGGTTTTTATAAGCCCAAGAAGTAAAATCGGGAGATCGGTCTATATGGGGGCTATACCAAAACATGGATCGATACTCAACATTTTTGACACACCTATTTATGGTTTTAAAATACCTCTAGACTTCTTTTTTCAGGCAAATTAGATCAAAACTACGAATTCTAGAAGCCCAAGAAGTAAAATCGGGAGATCGGTGTATATGGGGGCTATACCAAAACATGGACCGATACTCAAAATTTTTGGCACACCTTTTTATGGTTTTAAAATACCTCTAGATTTCTTATTTCAGGCAAATTAGATAAAAACTAGGAATTCTAGAAGCCCAAGAAGTAAAATCAGGAGATTGGTATATATGGGGGCTATAACAAAACATGGACCGATACACAGCATTTTTAGCACACCTCTTTATGGTGGTAATGTACCTACAGATTTCCAATTTTAAGCAAATTGGATAAAAACTACGAATTCTAGAAGCCCAAGAAGTAAAATCGGGGATCGGTCTATATGGGGGCTATACCAAACCATTTTTGGCACACCTCTTGACTGAAATACCTCCAGATTTCCAATTACAGGCGAATTAGATAAAAACTACGGATTCTATAAGCCCAAGACCCCAAATCGGGAGGTCGGTTTATATGGGGACTATATCAATCCCTGGTCCGATATAGCCCATCTTCGAACTTGACCTGCCTGCAGGCAAAAGACGAGTTCGTGCAAAATTTCAGCACGATTGCTTCATTATTGAAGACTGTAGTGTGATTCCAACAGACAGACGGACATGCTTATATCGTCTTAGAATTTCTCCCTGATCAAGAATGTATATATATATATATATATATATATATATATATATATATATATATATATATATATATATATATATATATATATATATATATATATATATATATATATATATATATATATATATATATATATATATATATATATATATATATATATATATATATTTTATATAGTCGGAAATCGATATTTCGATGTGTTACAAACGGAATGACAAACTTATTATACCCCCGTCACCATTCTATGGTGGTGGGTATAAAAATATGGGAAACATTTAAATCTGAACCAATTTTGAAGCAACTTCGCAAAAGTGTATTTATGATTTATCGGTCGATAGATATGTATTGGAAGTACAGACAAATTCGAGTCATTTTTACAAGTTTTCGACTTTTTTTTTAGCCACAAAATTTGTTATTGCAATATGAAAATAATAAGCCTACTATTATTTCCCAACATTTTTAATATACAATAATATTTTTCAGTCCCTCAAAACTGTGTATAAATGTCCATTCTATTCCTACTGTATATAGCACGCAATGGTTTTCACATTTGCAATTGCATTTGTAATTATTTGTTCCATAGTTCTCTGGTCCAATTGTTTTTGGGTTTTGATTTTCCCCATATTTTTTTTTTATTTAATTTGTTCTTTTTTTTCTTGTTTCTTCTTTATGGCTAACGCCACAAATTATTTAAACACATTGTGAAAGCCAATTCATGCAATCGAAGTCGAAGCTAGAAATAACAATACAAACCCACTGAGTGCCGGACAGACAGAATAAACGGAAAATTGTATTTATTGTTGAATATTTTATTGAATTTGTATAAAAACAAAAGATTTATCGCATTAAGCGTTGAAATCGCCTGAAATATTTAGACCACTAACAAATAGCTTTTTGTATTGCAAAAAACAAATAAGAACAAAAAATGTATCTGAAATGAATGTAAACAACTCTTATTTACGGAGCAATTATGGACAGCATTGACCATTGGTTATGCGTGTGTGTTTTTGATGTGGTTTTGTGAGAATATTTGCAGTTCATTTGCCCATTAAAGATAAATCCAATGAGAACAAAATGTTTTCAATAAGTCCCATTTTATGGGCAATATTTTTTGTGGATCATTTGAAAATTTGAGAATTATTCTAACTGGATTTTTTAGAAATTTTAAATTTTGCGCGTAACTTGCATATAAGTAGAAGTGGAGAAGGTTGATCATAGTTAAGGCAATACCAATGCCATGAGAGGTCACGCTTTTCCAGGATTAATCTTACCACTGTTCATCGCTTCGATATAGTAATCAGAAATGTCACCAGTAATGCTGGTGACATTTCTGAGGGTTTCAAAGCTTTTGTAAGTGGTTTTACTGCAATGTGGAACGCCGTTCGGACTCGTCTATAAAAAGGAGTTCCCTTGTCATTGAGCTTAATATGGAATCGGGCAGCACTCAGTGATAAGAGCGAAGTTCACCAATGTGGTATCACAATGGACTGAATAGCCTGATATATCGGGCTGCCACCTAACCTAACCTATTGACATATTTTGGAAATTCTGTCTGATCTGGATGCTCACCAGTGTTGCCAGTATTGGGGATTTTCCCCAAATTGGGAATATTTTTTCGTGTATGGGGACGAAATTTCTGAGTTGGGGACCTTCCATAAATTTGGGGATTTTTATGGGAATTTTTTCGAGAAATCGGTTTAACCTTTTTTTCCCAAAATTTTATTTCTATACGAAATTTTGTCAAAATTTTATTTCTATAGAAAACTTTATCAATTTTTTTTTCTATATAGACAATTTTGCCAAAATTTTATTTCCATAGGATATTTTGTCAAAATTCTATTTCTATACACAAATTTGTCAAAATTGTATTTCCTTAGGAAATTTTGTCAAAATTTTATTTCTATAGAAATAAAATTTTGTCAAAATTTTATGTCTATAGAAAATTTTGTAAAAATTGTATTTCTATAGAAAATTTTGTCAAAATTTTATTTCTATAGGAAATTTTGTCAAAATTTTAGGTATATAGAAAATTTTGTCAAAATTTTATTTCTATAGAAAATTTTGTCGAAATTTTACTTCTATAGAAAATTTTGTCAAAATGTTATTTCTATAGAAAATTTTGTCAAAATTTTATTTCTAAAAAAATTTTGTCAAAATTTTATGTCTATAGAAAATTTTGTCAAAATTTTATTTCTATAGAAAATTTTGTCAAAATTTTATTTCTAAAAAAATTTTGTCAAAATTTTATGTCTATAGAAAATTTTGTCAAAATTTTATTTCTATAGAAAATTTTGTCAAAATTTTATTTCTATAGAAAATTTTGTCAAAATTTTATTTCTATAGAAAATTTTGTCAAAATTTTTTCCTATATAGACAATTTTGCCACAATTTTAGTTCCATAGGATATTTTGTCAAAATCCTGTTTCTATACACAAATTTGTCAAAATTTTATTTCTATATAAAAATTTGTCAAAATTTTATTTCTATAGAAAATTTTGTCAAAATTTTATGTCTATAGAAAATTTTGTCAACATTTTATTTCAAAGAAAATTTTGTCAAAATTTTATTTCTATAGAAAATTTTGTCACAATTTTATGTCTATAGAAAATTTTGTCAAAATTTTATTTCTATAGAAAATTTTGTCAAAATTTTTTCCTATATAGACAATTTTGCCACATTTTTAGTTCCATAGGATATTTTGTCAAAATTCTGTTTCTATACACAAATTTGTCAAAATTTTATTTCTATATAAAAATTTGTCAAAATTTTATTTCTATAGAAAATTTTGTCAAAATTTTATATCTATAGAAAATTTTGTCAACATTTTATTTCAAAGAAAATTTTGTCAAAATTTTATTTCTATAGAAAATTTTGTCTTAATTTTATTTCTATAGAAAATTTTGTCAAAATTTTATTTCTATAGAAAATTTTGTCTTAATTTTATTTCTATAGAAAATGTTGTCAAAATTTTATTTCTATAGAAAATTGATGAAGTACATCTTTGCTAAATCTACCAAAAAACATCAAAAATTCTACCAATCTACCAAACAATAAAAAATCTACCATTTCTGGTAGAATTCTACCAACTTTGGCAACATGTCTACCACCCAATTTAACTACATGAATATTTGGAAGTAATTTTCGTTCATAAATACAAGGTTGCCGAACTCCCATTTTCGTATCTCCAGCATTTGAAGACGATCACCAGTCTCTTGGTGTTGTGATTCGAAATCTTTATGTTATTGCAGCTTGCAGGATTTGACAAAATTTTATTTTTTTAAATTATTACTGATTTTCTACAGTAGAGCCTTTTTCTTTATTTTATTTTTTTCCAAAAAAAACTTGGGGATTTTTGTGAGGAATTTAAATTTAAATTGGGGATTTTAGGGGACGAAAACATCATTATTTGGGAACACGAGCCAGAAAAATACTGGGAACACTGATGCTCACACTTGTAACATTGGATCTACCCAGTAGAAAACAACCCTAGCGCTGCATAATTCACCACTGACCTCCTAAATACCTCAAGACTTCTCCAAAAGGTTTCTATATCCACACCTCAAGTGGTGCCGTAAAGTGATCCGAAGACGTTGGGTGGTTCTCTCAAATTTCTTGCAGCGAAATTGAGGGAAAACTGTAGATATTTAGCCAATTACTGATGCCACCAGTATAAGACTGGATGACATTAGTACACAATCCCATGGCTTAAAGACAGAGTTTAAACCATACCCCAGAAATCACATTTGAAAAATCTAGATTTCATTCGCACCGTAAATGAAGTTATTTAGATGTAATTGAAAAGATAACACGAAAGTCCTTGAAAATACTTTTTTGAAACACGGTTTGAGCTGGCTAAGAGCTCTGTCTGTGAATGGCATGCATAGCTGATGCTGTATATGGGAGTATTAATACCAGAAGTATCTAGCTCAGCCTGTACAATTCTCCCTAGTTTTAACAAGGCTACAATTCCAGAATCGCTGAATCCTTTCTTCACAAATCAAGTCACATTACCAGTGGTTTACCGCTGAGGTAGTTCTTGGTGTATTATCAGCAGTCCTTGGACAAGAAAGTCATAACAAGAATAGCATAGCAAGTCTCCACATCCATCAAAAGAAAGCTAGTGGCATCCCAATATTTCAGGCTCACTTAGTCTATCCAGTCCATTGTGATACACAGTGGTGAAACTTCTCTATTATCACTGACTGCTCCCCGATTTTATGCTAAGCTCAAATACAAGGGACAGATGCTGATGGATCAAGTAGAATGATGAAGTAGAATGGCAGTCTGTGGTGACTCCTAGGGCATTATTTTAAAGATTTTCCTACAAGGTTCTACCGATGCTAGGAGTACAAACATGGTGTATTATCCATTAGACGTGTGAACGTGATACGAAATTGTTGTGAATCACGAAAACTTTCGTGACTTACGCTTGATTCGTGAGTCACGCTCATGGCAACGGCGTGCGTGAGCGTGAGTCACGAAAATAATTTCTTTGTGAGTGTGCGTCAGTAACGAATTTCGGAAAAATACGCCCACGAATATAACACGCTTACGAGACACACAAAAAAAATTCACGAAAATTTTTCCAATTAAAATTTTAATTGAGTTTTAAAAAATATTCAATTAAAAATTTAATTGATTCAACAAATTTGTTAATTGAAACAAAAATCAATCACAACAAGTATATACGGCCGTAAGTTCGGCCAGGCCGAATCTTATGTACCCTCCACCATGGATTGCGTAGGAACTACTACTAAAGGCTGTCATCCACAATCTAATTACTTGGGTTGCGATAACACTTGCCGATGGCAAGGTATCGTAAAACTTTTTATCGTAAAACTTTTTTCTAAATTGTAAGTTAGTCCATAAGGGGTATATATTAAACAAAAAAAAAGGCCGATTAAATACATATATAATTCAGTTTGACAAAATTTTCTATAGAAATAAAATGTTGACAAAATTTTCTACAGAAGTAAAATGTTGACAAAATTTTCTATAGCAATAAAATTTTGACAACATTTTCTATAGAAATAAAATGTTGACAAAATTTTCTATAGAAATAAAATGTTGACAAAATGTTCTATAGAAATAAAATGTTGACAAAATTGTCTATAGAAATAAAATGTTGACAAAATTTTCTATAGAAATAAATTTTTTACAAAATTTTCTATAGAAATAAAATTTTGACAAAATTTTCTATGGAAATAAAATGTTGACAAACATTGGTATAGAAATAAATTTTTTACAAAACTTTCTATAGAAATGAAATTTTGACAAAACTTTCTATAGTAATAAAATTTGACAATTTTTACATGGCTGTTAGAGGCCATATACTAACGAAATGTACCAAATTTCAACCGCATCGGATGACTTTTGCTCCTCCAAGAGGCTCCGGAGGTCAAATCTGGGGATCGGTTTATATGGGAGCTATATATAATTATGGACCGATATGGACCAATTTTTGCATGGTTGTTAGAGACCATATACTAACACCACGTACTAAATTTCAATTGGATCGGATGAATTTTGCTCATCCAAGAGGCTCCAGAGTTCAAATCTGGGGATCGGTTTATATGGGAGCTATATATAATTATGGACCGATATGGACCAATTTTTGCATGCTTGTTAGAGACTGTATACTAACATCAGGTACCCAATTTCAAACGGATCGGATGAATTTTGCCCCTCCAAGAGGCTCCGGAGGTCAAATCTGGGGATCGGTTTATATGGGAGCTATATATATTTATGGACCGATATGGACCAATTTTTGCATGGTTGTTAGAGACCGTATACTAACATCAGGTACCAAATTTCAACCGGATCGGATGAATTTTGCCCCTCCAAGAGGCTCCGGAGGTCAAATCTGGGGATCGGTTTATATGGGGGCTATATATAATTATGGACCGATATGGACCAATTTTTGCATGGTTGTTAGAGACCATATACTTAGACCACGTACCAAATTTCAACCGGATCGGATGAATTTTGCTGCTCCGGAAGGCTCCGCAAGCCAAATTTGGGGATCGGTTTATATGGGGGCTATACGTAAACGTGGGCCGATATGGCCCATTTTCAATACCGTCCGACCTACATCAATAACAACTACTTGTGCCAAGTTTCAAGTCGATAGCTAGTTTCGTTCGGAAGTTAGCGTTATTTCCACAGACGGCCGGACAGACGGACAGACGGACGGACGGACGGACATGCTTAGATCGACTCAGAATTTCACCACGACCCAGAATATATATACTTTATGGGATCTTAGAGCAATATTTCGATGTGTTACAAACGGAATGACAAAGTTAATATACCCCCATCCTATGGTGGAGGGTATAAAAATAATAGTATCAATTAATTTTTTAATTGGATAAATTAACTTTTTAATTGACCTTCAATTAATTTTTAATTGATACTATCATTTCTGTGATTGAAGACATTTCAATTAGAAATTAATTGGATCAATTAATTTCGTGATTGAATCAGAATTTTTTTTTTGTGTGAATGAATTCATTTACAATTTTAGTGACACTTGGGATTTTAAGAGTTTAACAACGCTCTCTATTTTGATCATGCTCATGTTTTCAAACACGTCCCTAAGGTGAATTAGTCATAAAATTAATCGTGAGTTACGGAATTTTTCATGAGTCACGACATTTCGTGCGTGAGTACAAATTTTCTTTTCGTGAGTGTGCGTTAGTCCTACCAAACAATATCGTGCGTGACTAAGATTTTTCCGTCGTGAGTGTGTGTGAGTAAAATATTACTCACGTGTACACCTCTATTATCAATACTGGAATGACAAATCCATAGATCTTTGAGTAGCCCCCATATCTCGGCTCATAGACAATGACTTAATGACTGCATTTTGTTTATGCTCCCCATTTATTGGCAAACTTCAGCAACGGGCTGCACTCCCAGAGCTTTAAGATTATATAAATGGAAGTGATCTGACACAAATGTGAGTATTGAGCACCTGGTTCTCAACTGGGAGAAATTCGACTAAGAGTGGCAGGTTTCATCTTTTATTACAAATTATGTCACCACGCTACTATAAACTACCGTAGAATTAGCAGTAACCGCACTTGTCGGGGCCGAAACCATGGTATGCCCCGAGAGTTCAAATTCCTTCTGTAATGGTGGTCGCGTTCTTAGGAGAGGGCAAACTGTGTAGCTCACGCTTCCGTTGGGACAAATTGAGGAATCGGATCAGGTACTCTACTTCCGGTCAATGTATATTCGGATCAGTCACCACATAGGTTCTCACACTGCGCGAAACGTTTATATTCCTAGATTTTCTTGGTGATATACAGGTTATGACCTTTAAGTTCATCATATCTAGAAATCTCTTTCCAGAAGAGAACGATGGTAGTTCACTTCACCGGTGGTTCGAGTAGATGTTCAAAGCTGGACTGGTTATCCCTTCTTCGCATTAGTGACAATCACATTTCCAACGGTATCTGATGCCTTCCACCAATTTTCGAAAGGTGATTTATAATGGTCGAAAATTGAGTTTATGTGACATTGTTTTATGTATTCTAACCACGCATTCCGCTTTGGTTTGTTGACTTTTTTTAGGTAACCTCATCAGGCTTGCCTGAAAGGCCCAATTTCTTCTAATGGAAAGTTAGACCTCATATGGATAATTCGGTTAATAGTTATGTTGAAGAGTTCCGAAAATTCCTTTCAGCAAACTGAATACGATACCGCGATGTATTTACTGCAGAAAAGCATTAGAGTAGACGTCGTTCTCTCTCAAGTATTGCAACACACATCTTCCCATCACTCATCGTCGCCATACGAGATTCCTTATAAATAAACGTAGCGCATTATCAATTTCACGCCATTTATCACATAATACCAATTCATTCAATGATCATTTTATCATAATTATGTCGTCAAGTCTTGTTCAATTAATTTTCTACATTTTCCCATGCGATCGATACTTATTAACAATGACTTTGACAATGAGATTATCACACTTCTAATGGCATAGACAGGCGGTGCCCACAGTAATTGGATTCCACCCTGTGTTTTTTGTTTAGTGTGAGTCAAAGCAAGCGGCATTTAAATGCATATCACTGCACTCGGATGGCAATAATGCCGCCAGGTTATCATAAATAAAATCCAAGGAGACTGGGTTGTTCGCAAACGTGTTAATGTCGTCAGCAAAAACCATAAAATTGTTTTCCAATTATTCTGATCGTAATAATAATAGGCTATGACGTGTTCAGCATGTGTCAACCAACATTTGTGGAGACATAATCATTTACATAAATCAAAAAAAACAAAAGGACATTGAATATTGGCTTTAAAAACTGGATTTATTGAAAATGTAAAGCATACTTAATGAAAATGAAAAAAAATCTTATATTGGGTTATAAAATTTTATTGGGTATCCGCAATTTTTAATCACAGCATCACATCCTTGAGGCATAGAGTTTACTAAATTGTCGATTAGGTCCTTAGAATGCTTATCCTACTTCGAAGTTACTGCGTCCATAAGAACTGTTTTGTTGGTGTATTTGAGGGTCCTAATTTTGTGATCTACTACACAGATTTTTAAAGATATTTTTTTTTTTTTATACCCTGCACCATAGGATGGTGGTATATTAACTTTGCCATTCCGTTTGTAACACATCGAAATATTGCTCTAAGACCCCATAAAGTATATATATTCTGGGTCGTGGTGAAATTCTGAGTCGATCTGAGCATGTCCGTCCGTCCGTCTGTTGAAATCACGCTAACTTCCGAACGAAAGAAAGTATCGACTTGATACTTGGCACAAGTAGTTGTTACTGATGTAGGTCGAATGGTATTGCAAATGGGCCATATCGGTCCACTTTTACGTATAGCCCCCATATAAAGGGACCCTCAGATTTGGCTTGTGGAGCCTCTAACAGAAGCATATTTCATCCGATCCGGCTGAAATTTGGTATATGGTGTTGGTATATGGTCGCTAATAACCATGCAAAAATTGGTCCACATCGGTCAATAATTATATATAGCCCCCATATAAACCGATCACCAGATTTGACCTCCGGAGCCTCTTGGAAGACCAAAATTAATCTGATTCAGTTGAAATTTGATACGTGATGTTAATATATGGCCTCAAATAACCATGCAACAATTGGTCGAAATCGGTACATAATTATATAAAGCGCCTATATAAACCTATCCCCACATTTGACCACCGAAGCCCCTTGGAAGAGCAAAATTTATCCGATTCGGTTGAAATTTGGTACGTGATGTTAGTATATGGTATCCAACAACCATGCAGGAATTGGTACATATCAGCCCATAATTTTATATAGCCCCCATATAAACCGATCCCCAGATTTGACCTCCGGTGCCTTTTGGAGAAGCAAAATTCATCCGATCTGGTTGAAATTTGGTACGTGGTGGTAGTATATGATATTTAACAAGCATGCCAAAAGTGGTTCATATCAGTCCATAATCATATATAGCCCCATATAAACCGATCCCGAGATTTGGTTTTGGAGCCTCTTGGAGGAGCAAATTTCATCCGAGTCAGTTGAAATTTGGTACATTGTGCTAGTATATGGCCATTAACAACCATGCTTAACTAGGTCCATATCGGTCTATAGTTATATAGCCCTCAGATAAATCGATCCCCAATCACACAAAAATTGGTCCATATCAATTTCATAATTGTATATAGCCCCAATATAAGCGACCCCCATATATCAATTCTGGCTCTCCACGTACCGTGCAAAAGTCCATATCGATTCGTAATTATTTGTAGACTTACCTATACATACCTTTTTTTCTAGTATATGCCTCGTATGAACTTACTCCCAATTTAGAAAACGATGTTAAGAAGTTTAAAGATACGGCAACCCAAGTAATTCGATGGTGGATGATAGTCTTTCGTAGAAGTTTTTACGCAATCCATGGTGGAGGGTACATAAGCTTCGGCCTGGCTGAACTTACTGCCGTAAATACTTGTTTTTTTTTTTTTTGCTGAACGGTAACTAGGGCGTCCAAAAACCGACAGCGGTTAACCGATTAACCGAAACGAAATGGGATAGTGAAAACATTTTCATTTTCTGTTATCGCGGCCATTTATCACCTGCTTAATCAGCTCGTCGTCCAACAGTCCGGTTATATACTTCCAGATTGAGATTGTTAACAATCTCTTTAGATAATTTTTGAGATATTTGTAAACTCTCATGTCTTTAAATGGCTCTGTCTTGGAGGTTTCGTGCGGGAACTTCTTCCTAAATGAAAGACGCTCACCACATTCACGAAATTTTTAAATTATTTTTGAAATTTTTGATGTGATCATCGAGTATTTTTCACATAACTTTTTTTGGTTTTTAGTTTTTCGCAAGATTTAGATAATATCATTTTTGTTATTGAAGGAATTTCAATTAAAAAATTAATTGGATCAATTAATTTCGTGATTGAATCAGATATTGTGAAGTTTCCATTTTGTTTTTGCCAAAATTGGTAAATCTTCGTATATGCACAAAAAAAATGAACACGACTTTTCTACAAATTCTACATATCAGTGACCAAATCACCCCAATCGATAATAATCAAAATGCACCAAAAGCTACTTTCATGTCCTGAAAATCGAAAAGTCGTCAATGAAACATGCACTAAAACCGCTTGGCCGGTTCCAAAGATTTCGTTTTTACAGCAATGATTGCGGTAGTATGCAATTCCCTTTTAAATTTATGTTTAGCGTGCTTGATATTGCACAGAAAATGTCTATTCTTAAACTGATGATAATATTACTTTTTGTAAAAAAAAAAATAAAATAATGGCAAAATATGATACTAAAACTTTTAGGTTGCTAATTTTCAATAAAAGATCTTCTGTTACCGTATTAAATCTTTCTTTTATATATTTCATTTTTATTTATTCTTATTTATCCAATAAACTTATTGATGTGAAAAGATTTCTAATAAATTAAATAAACTAAAATAGTAATATCAAAACTATATATTTGAGTCTTCAAATATTTAATTAATTAATTTCTAAGCAATCTAAATTTCTCAAAACATCCATCAATGTTCTCCCAAACGCTTACATTAGAACCCCAGCACAATTATACCACTAGCTGTTTGTGTGTGTCATATCCGGCTTTAATACACTTCCGCATCCGTTATAATACCGTATGGCTCTAAGGCCACATACACACCCACATACTTACTCATAATACTACAAGCAATGAAGAGAAAAACACTCCCAAATGTACTCACTCTCTATCTCTCATTCTATGTGGTTGAAAACTTTGCGTGTTTTATTGTTGGTTGAGAGTAGTGAAAAACTTTGTACTATGTTTTTGTCTTTTTTTTTGCTTGGTTCGTAAAACTCAATGGGGTTAAAGTAGATTAATAGACAAAAGGTTCCAAAGAATTTGTGAATAATAGTTTTCGAAAATTGTTTTGAGTGTGTTATCACATGATACGAAATTTACTCTAAAAGAAGATTTTTTTCTGAGGACCGAAATTTTACACAAACAATGTTTTCTTCTGGGGGTACCAAAATTTCTTTAAACGAAATAATGTCATAAATTCGGTTTTATTTGCTCTTAATGAAAGTAGTTTATAAAAAAGGGGAAATTCGTACGTCTAAAAAAATTCAAAGGAAATTATTATACCCTCCACAATAGGATGGGGGTATATTAACTTTGTCATTCCGTTTGTAACACATCGAAATATTGCTCTAAGACCCCATAAAGTATATATATTCTGGGTCGTGGTGAAATTCTGAGTCGATCTGAGCATGTCCGTCCGTCCGTCCGTCTGTTGAAATCACGCTAACTTCCGAACGAAACAAGCTATCGACTTGAAACTTGGCACAAAATTTTATTTTTATGGATAACATTGTCAAAATGTTATTTCTATAGAAAAAATTTGTCAAAATTTTATTTTTATAGAAAATTTTGTCAAAATTTTATTTCTATAGAAAATTTTTTCAAAATTTTATTTTTATAGAAAATTTTGTCAAAATTTTATTTCGATAGAAAATTTTTTCCAAATTTTATTTTTATAGAAAATTTTTCCAATTTTACTTCTATAGAAAATGTTGTCAAAATTTTATTTCTATAGAAACTTTAAACTTAATTATATACGTATTTAATCGGCCTTTTTTAGTTTAATATATACTACGTATGGACTACCTTGTAATTTAGAAGACGGTGTTAGGAAGTTTTAAGATACCTTGCCATCGGCAAGTGTTACCGCAACCCAAGTAATTCGATTGTTGATGACAGTCTTCAGTAGAAGTTTCTACGCCTGGCCGAACTTACGGCCGTTTATACTTGTTTTTTTTTTTTTTTATTTTTTTATTTATTATTACACTGAAAAAACAGTGAACCCACCAGGAAAGAAAATTTTAGTTAATTGTTGAAAAATTTGATTAATTGTAGAAAATTTTAACTAAACAGTATTATAAACGCAGATGTCGCTCCGATTTCGCAAAAACAAGTAAAAAATTTTCGACAAATTTGAGAAGATTTATCAGACAAAATTATTATTTTTCACTTATTAAAGAAAATTTCGTAGTTTGAAGGAAAAAATTGGAGTTCAAAATTGCAAAAATGTCTTTAGTGCTATAGTTTAGTATAGTTCATGATGGGCGCATTATTGGTAAAATTTACAAATATTAAGGAATTCTGAACTATTTTGTGGGAGACACGAATTTAGTTCATTTTTAGACTTCAATTGTGTATAATTTTGTCTTCTGCTTTAGTTAAGTTAACTTACGTACGCAAAAAATTGTTAATGGCATGGAAACTTTCTTAAAACGTAATAATTCCATGAACTAAAAGAGAATTAAATCACCTTTAGTGAAATATAGAGTTCACTTTTTTTTGAGTGTTGTTTATTTATTTATACACTTTATTTCACTTCACACGCTAGGTATCCATTTTACCCATGGCACCCGGCACTAAAAAACCTGAACCCTCTATTACACTAAAGACAGTCTTCCACTTTTGAAATCCAATTCTTTCCTTAAAACTACAAAATCAAAAAAAAAAAAAAAATATTTATGACTAATAAATTTTCTTGAATTTGTCGAAAAACATTTACTTATGTTTGTGATATCGGGGTGATGTCAGCGTTTTTAATAGTGCTTATTTAAAATTTTCTAAAAATAATACAAATTTTCTACGCCAAAATCTATGTTCCTGGTGGGTTCACTATTTTTTCAGTGCAGCAAAAAATTTGGAAAATCTTTCTTATTTAAATTTATCCCCAGAAAAAAATTTGGATTTTTTTTTCTTAATTTAAATTTTATCTGACTTTTAGCGGCTATAATGGAAATTCCCAAAAAGTTTTGAAAATTAAACTGGAATTTGGAATATTTGCTAATATTATTCAAAACGTTTTTATGTAAAGATAAAAGTTGTTTTTAACTTTTTTTTAATATGTTTTTTTTTTTGTATTTAATTTTTCCGAAATAAAAAATTGCATATACACATACACGCAAAAAAATAATTCTTTCCTCCCAAACGAAATTTTAGACAAACAAAGTTCGTTTCTCATTTGCTTTTCGTTGAAAGGAAGTGTATTTGGAAGAAAAGTATATACTTTTGGTGATAAACGTTTATTCTTTTCCAGGATGTAAAAACAATGTCATAAAGACTAACGGGAAAAAAATTTCTGGCTAATTGCATTTTCCCTCACATCTTTCACACTTCCACGAAGTTTTTTAGTTCTTTAGCGCCTTTTTCTGTAATACAAACAATGTAAAAGAAATTATACGATTTTATAAACTTTTAAATTTTTGTTTACCTTTCGCCTGGACGGAGAATCGAGCCGCGGACTATGCAATTTGTAAGCCAACACACTATCCACTGAGCTTTGTAGCCGTTATTGTCATCAATAGTCAATTACCCATATAAGTTATATTTATATAGCATAGCTTGCGGCGCCCACGAGCCGATTAAACAAAGTTTATTTCACAGAAAAATACATTTAGTTGGGCACCATGGAGCAGTGGTTGCTACGTCTGACTTGCATGCCAAGGGTCGTGGGTTCGATCCCTGCTTCGACCAAAGTTTTTTTTTACGCATATTCCAGATATGTTAGGAAGATTCCGAAAAAATGTTCAACATTACATTGTAGTATATTAAATTTTGAACTGTAAAATGTGTCTTATTAAAGACCTAAAGTCAGAAAAGAACAGTGTTTGATATAAACGAAATAGACTGTGTTGTTGGTTCAAAAATAACTTTTTTTATTAAAAAAATTAACATTTTGTAACAAACGATTTTCTTTGGTGATAAAAGTGTATACTTTTCGAAGCAATTCAAAAAACTCTAACAATAGAAAAACGTTTTCGGTACACGTTTTTCAAACGTTTTTTTTCTTTGCGTGTATATTTTGAAAATTTCCGTCACTCCGCTAAAGTCTTAGGTCTTTAAAGTAGTTTGTCTTACTTCCCTTAGTAAAGAACAGCAATTGTAATTTAAAGAAATTTAATTTAATTTAACTGATAAATTGAGTTTTTAGTTTTAAGATAAAAACGCTTAAAATATAAGGCGAACATTTATTTTGAAGATTTTGCTTTTTTGGTTTAAAGTTGTTTTTGGAGTTAAGTTTTTCCCAGTTATAATATTATATGAATTGCAAAAACAGAAACAAACATTCGATAAAAGAAATCTGTATTCTAATTTTAAATCAATTGACACAAGATTTAAACCCAACTAGCTACCATAAAATGCCTTTATTTTCAAGAAGCTGCATCTTTGATTTGGAATCAATACCTAATACCTAAGGGTAGCACGTGAATAATATTTTTTTCCAAGTTTTTTGAGACGATCTGACCTCAGTTTAATAGAATTTTCTTCCAAATAGAGTAAAAAACAAGTGTATAAGGACGTAAGTTCGGCTAGGCCGAATCTTATGTACCCTCTACCATGGATTGCATAGAAACTTGTACCAAAGACTGTCATCCACAATCGAATTACTTGGGTTGTGGTATTTTAAACCTTCTTAACATCGTTTCTAAATTGTGAGTTAGTCCATACGTGGTAGAGAGCCAGAATTGAAATATGGGGGTCGCTTATATGGGGGCTATATACAATTATGAACTTGATATTGATCAATTTTAGTGTAATTGGGGGTCGATATATCTGAGGGCTATATATAGCTATAGACCGATATGGACCTAGTTAGGCATGGTTGTTAACGGCCCCATACTAGCACTATGTACCAAATTTCAACTGACTCGGATAAAATTTGCTCCTCCAATAGGCTCCAAAACCAAATCTCGGGATAGGTTTATATGGGGACTATATATGATTATGGACTGATATGGACCACTTTCGGCATGGCTGTTAAATATCATATACTACCATCACGTACCAAATTTCAACCAGATCAGATGAATTTTGCTTCTCCAAAAGGCACCGGAGGTCTAATCTGGGGATCGGTTTATATGGGGGCTATATATAATTATGGACTGATATGAACCAATTCCTGCATGGGTGTTTGGGGTCATATATCAACCATATAAAGGGTGATTCTTTTGAGGTTAGGATTTTCATGCATTAGTATTTGAGAGATCACGTGGGATTTCAGACATGGTGTCAAAGAGAAAGATGCTCAGTATGCTTTGACATTTCATCATGAATAGACTTACGATCTGCCACAACGTCGAATTTTCAGTGAATGGGCCCTAGAAAAGTTGGCAGAAAATCCGCTTTTTTAACGACAAATTTTGTTCAGCGATGAGGCTCATTTCTGGTTGAATGGCTACGTAAATAAGCAAAATTGCCGCATTTGGAGTGAAGAGCAACCAGAAGCCGTTCAAGAACTGCCCATGCATCCCGAAAAATGCACTGTTTGGTGTGGTTTGTACGCTGGTGGAATCATTGGACCGTATTTTTTCAAAGATGCTGTTGGACGCAACGTTACGGTGAATGGCGATCGCTATCGTTCGATGCTAACAAACTTTTTGTTGCCAAAAATGGAAGAACTGAACTTGGTTGACATGTGGTTTCAACAAGATGGCGCTACATGCCACACAGCTCGCGATTCTATGGCCATTTTGAGGGAAAACTTCGGAGAACAATTCATCTCAAGAAATGGACCGGTAAGTTGGCCACCAAGATCATGCGATTTGACGCCTTTAGACTATTTTTTGTGGGGCTACGTCAAGTCTAAAGTCTACAGAAATAAGTCAGCAACTATTCCAGCTTTGGAAGACAACATTTCCGAAGAAATTCGGGCTATTCCGGCCGAAATGCTCGAAAAAGTTGCCCAAAATTGGACTTTCCGAATGGACCACCTAAGACGCAGCCGCGGTCAACATTTAAATGAAATTATCTTCAAAACGTAAATGTCATGGACCAATCTAACGTTTCAAATAAAGAACCGATGAGATTTTGCAAATTTTATGCGTTTTTTTTTTTTTTTAAATTATCAAGCTCTTAACAAATCACCCTTTACTATATGGTTGATATATACTAACATCACATACCAAATTTCAACCGAATCGGATGAATTTTGCTCTTCCAAGGGGCTCCGGACGTCTAATCTGGGGATCGGGTTATATGGGGTCTATATATAATTATGGACCGATTTTGACCAATTTTTGCGTGGGTGTTTGGGGCCATATATCAACACCACATACCAAATTTCAACTGAATCAGATGAATTTTGGTCTTCCAAGAGGCTTCGGAGGTCAAATCTGGTGGTCGGTTTATATTGGCGCTATATATAATTATGGACCGATGTGGACCATTTTTTGCATGGTCATTAGATACCATATACTAACACCATGTACCAAATTTCAGCCGGATCGGATTAAATTTGCTTCTCTTAGAGGCTCCGCAAGTCAAATCGGGGGATCGGTTTATATGGGGGCTATATATAATTATTAACCGATGTAGACCAATTTCTGCATACTTGTTAGAGACCATATACTTACACCATGTACCAAATTTCAGCCGGATCGGATGAAATTTGCTTCTCTTAGAGGCTCCGCAAGCCAAATCGGGGGATCGGTTTATATGGGGGCTATATATAATTATGGACCGATGTGGACCAATTTTTGCATTGTTATTAGAGATCATATGCTGACACCATGTACCAAATTTCAGCTGGATCGGATGAAATTTGCTTCTCTTAGAGTCCCCGCAAGCCAAATTTGGGGCTCCGTGTATATGGGGGCTATACGTAAAAGTGGAGCAATATGGCCCATTTGCTATACCATCCGACCTACATCAATAACAACTACTTGTGCCTAGTTTCAAGTCGATAGCTTGTTTCGTTCGGAAGTTAGCGTGATTTTAACAGAGGGACGGACGGACATGCTCAGATCGACTCAGAATTTCACCACGACCCAGAATATATATACTTTATGGGGTCTTAGTGCAATATTTCGATGTGTTAGAAACGGAATGACAAACGGAATGACAAAGTTAAAATGTTGGTCATGAAAAAACTTCTAGGCTAAGCAAAGTTTGCATTCGTATTTTAAGGACATGAAATCTTGTTTTCAATTTCCGCACTAAGTTGAATTTTTTCAGCGCACCCCTTATAAATGTACCACACCCTAATGTACATATCCTTCTGTAATTTAAGTTTGAATTTCCATGTTATTGGTTTAACTCATGGAGTCCTACAGGGATCCTCTTGTACATGGTTTTTAGATTTTTAAGGGGTTTAAACTTTATGAACAAATTTTGTTGCTGATTTTCAAATGGACAAGGGAGGGGTTAATTTCCAAATATATAATGAAAAATTTAATTTATACTAAAATTATATTTTTTTCCTGCTTAATATCCAGATATCTCTGGATATTAAGCAGGATATTAAATAGTTTAAAAAAAAAACTTTCTAAAAATATTTGTAAACTACAGTTTACGATTTTTTCCCGGTTTCAAAGAGTTTGTATTCACCAAAAATAGTCTGTCGAAAACTGCGACATATTCGATATGCATTTACGAAATATTTTGCAATATGAAAATTTGCGTTTTACTTGCCCCGTTAAATCTTTCATTACCATCATAAATCATTTTCTCATAATAATAATAATAATAATTTTGTTTTATTTATTGTGTGATTTATGATCTCTTTTTGTATTGTTAGTAATTGCTACAAAATATCTCCATTTGTGGTTTCCTAACCAAAATTATATTAATGGTCATTTCCTTAATTTGAACTCCAATCAAATTGTTAAAATCCTTTCAATTTCAAACTGGATGTTTTGAACTTATTCATAGTGCAAAAACTTTAAGTGTTTGATAAGAGTGGAGGACGGGCCAAATGAATTGATTTCCTTGGCTGACGATTTTGTACATTTGTTTCGAAAGCACGTAATCTGCCTGGTTTAACTGAACTTTTTAAACAATTTCCCATCTATTCTATTAACTCAATGCTAAAGGAAATGTTAACACCCCATATAGTAAAAGTTAATCGACTGAAAAGTCCCAATATAGACTATGAGGAAACGAACGAGAGAGTGAGTTTGAGTAAGGGGTCTGCATGATTGGATTTTTGATAAACTTTTGGTTAAGAAAGATGAAATTAATGGATACTGAGGAAAATATTTTTTCATCAGGGCAAAAGAAAATGATGAATGTCTGAATGAAGATTTGATCAACAAATTCTATTAACGATCATGGATTGGAAAATGCTGGACCACGCGAAAATGTACACAGAAAAAAAAGTAAACTGTTTTATAGCAAGAATGAACTACCTCGTGCGAAAATTGAACTAAATTATATTCCACATATTGAGATTTCCACAAATCGTAGTTGAAACCAAGAGATTTACACCCTCTCATAGAAGAAAACATGAACTAAATGTAAAGAACAAAATCATGGCATGACCATTTTCGTTGATTCATATTGAACCTATATGTACGGTCACTGAACTTTATGCCCTAGTTTAGTTCAGAAAATGTTAGAGATATACTTAAAAAAATAAAAATATTCATTGGGCTGTGGAAAATGTCTTCTGTTTTATAAGAAGAATAAACTAACTCGTACGAAAATTGAACTAAATTTTGCTACACATTTTGAGATTTCCCCAAAGCGTTGTTAAAACCAGGAAAATTTAATGCCCTGTTGTACTTTTTAACTACAGTTCACGAAATTACACCCTATAATAGAAGAAAATGTTATCTAAAAGTTAAGAAGAAAATCATTGGCGCCAAATCATGACCATTTTAACCATAGTGTAGTTCATTCTTACTATTTTTGGGAATCGTACGAAAATTTTCATTTGCTTTAGTTCATATTGAACTTATGTGTACGGTCATCGAACTTTATACTCAAGTTTAGTAAATAAAATATTTGAGACATACTTAAAAAATCGAAAATTTCATTGAGCTGTGGAAAATTTCGCAAAAAGTAATAAAATTTAACTACTAACAAATAATTTTTTTACAATAAAAATAACTTAAATTTAACGTTAGTTTAACTACGGAAATTTTTTTCTGTGTACAAACAAATTATTTTTTGCAATATAAATAAATTATATTTGGCGTACATAAAGACACCATTATTAAATAACTGCATAAAGACACCATTATATGAGTGGAAAGACAATGACACTACGCTGAAAAAAGTATTGACCAAATATGAATTTAGGTTTCATAAATTTTAAGACAAAGTTCTTAAACGCTTATAAATTTTGCTTTAAGAATCTTTGACATTTGGGTCAATCCACTAAAGTCGTTTGTCTTTGGTGTAAGACAAATTTGCCTTAAAATAAATAAAAATGGGCTAATACTTATTTTGAGAATTTGCATCTTGGTTAAACGTTTTTTTTTTTTTTTTTTGAAATTAAGAATACGATTCTGCTTCTTTAAAATAATGTAATTTTAGGGATCCTTCTAGTTATGAATCTAGGCTATATAAAATTAAAATTAGGGTGCACATCACATTTGTTTAATTTTCGGTCTATTTTTTCAAACGTTTGCTTTTGGAAAGTCCAAATTAATATAACGATATGCGTCCGTCTGTTGAACAAAGACGTTTTTCCACATGTAAAGCGAACATCACATTTAAAAGTTTCAATTCTCTTAAAGTCTCAAATATACAAAAAACAAGTAAGGGAAGTCTAAAGTCGGGCGGGGCCGACTATATTATACCCTGCACCACTTTGTAAATTATTCTAAATTTTCGATACCATATCACATCCGTTAAATGTGTTGGGTGCTATATATAAAGGTTTGTCCCAAATACATTTAAATATCACTCGATCTGGACAGAATTTGATAGACTTCTACAAAATCTATAGACTCAAAATTTAAGTCGGCAATGCACTAGGGTGGAACACAATATTAGTAAAAAAATATGGGAAACATTTAAATCTGAAGCAATTTTAAGGAAACTTCGCAAAAGTTTATTTATGATTTATCACTCGATATTTATGTATTAGAAGTTTGGGAAAATTAGAGTCATTTTTACAACTTTTCGACTAAGCAGTGGCGATTTTACAAGGAAAATGTTGGTATTTTGACCATTTTTGCCGAAATCAGAAAAACATATATATGGGAGCTATATCAAAATCTGAACCGATTTCAACCAAATTTGGCACGCATAGCAACAATGCTAATTCTACTCCCTGTGCAAAATTTCAACTAAATCGGAGTTAAAAATTGGCCTCTGTGGTCATATGAGTGTAAATCGGGCGAAAGCTATATATGGGAGATATATCTAAATCTGAACCGATTTCAAACAAATTTGGCACGCATAGCTATAATGCTAATTCTACTCCCTTTGGAAAATTTCAACTAAATCGGAGCACAAAATTGGCCTCTGTGGTCATATGAGTGTAAATCGGCCGAAAGCTATATATGGGAGCTATATCTAAATCTGAACCGATTTCAATAAAATTTGGCACACTTGACTATAGTACTAATTGTTCTTCTTATGCAAAATTTTAAGTAAATTAGGGTAAAACTCTGGCTTCTGGGACCATATAAGTTCATATCGGGCGAAATATATATATGGGGGCTATATCTAAAACTGAACCGATTTCTTCCAAAATCAATGGGGATCTATTCTGAGCCAAAACACATACTTGTGCCAAATTTGAAGTCGATTGGACCAAAACTGCGACCTAGACTGTGATTACAAAAATGTGTTCACGGACAGACGGACATCGCTATATCGACTCAAGAGCCCACCCTGAGCATTTTTGCCAAAGACACCATGTGTCTATCTCGTCTCCTTCTGGGTGTTGGAAACATATGCACTAACTTATAATACCCTGTTCCACAGTGTGGCGCAGGGTATAAATATTGCATCTACACCCAGACCAATATTGCTTCAATTAAAATCTTAATTGAATTTGATGAAATAACAAGTATATACGGCCGTAAGTTCGGCCAGGCCGAAGCTTCTGTACCCTCCACCATGGATTGCGTAGAAACTTCTACGAAAGGCTGTCATCCACAATCGAATTACTTGGCTTGTGGCATCTTAAAACTTCTTAACATCGTTTTCTAAATTGTGAGTTAGTCCATACGTGGTATATACTAGGCAAACAAGGTATGTATAGGTAAGTCTACAAATAATTACGAATCGATATGGACTTTTGCACGGTACGTAGAGACCCAGAATTGAAATATGGGGGTCGCTTATATTGGGAGTCGATATGGACCTAGTTAGGCTATTAACGTTATTATTAACGGCCATATACGAGCACAATGTACCAAAATTCAACTGACTCGGATGAAATTTGCTCCTCCAAGAGGCTCCAAAACCAAATTTCGGGATCGATTTATATGGGGGCTATATATGATTGTGGACTGATGTGGAGCACTTTTGGCATGGTTGTTGGATACCATATACTAACATAACGTACCAAATTTCAACCGAATCGGACAAATTTTGCTCCTCCAAGGGGCTCCGGAGGTCAAATGTGGGGATAGGTTTATATGGGGGTTATATATAATTGTGGACCGATTTCGACCAAATTTTGCATGGTGTTTGGAGGCCATATATTAACACCACGTATCAAATTTCAACTGAATCAGATGAATGTTGGTCTTCCAAGAGGCTCCGGAGGTCAAATCTTGTGATCGGTTTACATGGGGGCTATATATAATTATGGACCGATGTGGGCCAATTTTTGCATGGTCATTAGAGACCATATACTAACACCATGTACCAAGTTTCACCCCAATCGGATGAAATTTGCTTCTCTTAGAGGCTCCGCAAGCCAAATCGGGGGATCGGTTTAATGGGGGCTATATATAATTATGGATCGATGTGGACGAATTTTTGCATGGTTGTTAGATATCATATGCTGACACCATGTACCAAATTTCAACCGGATCGGATGAAATTTGCTTCTCTTAGAGGCTCTGCTAGCCAAATCTGGGTATCGGTTTATATGGGGGCTATATATAATTGTAGACCGATATGGACCAATTTTGCCACGGTTGTTAGAGACCATATACTAACACCATGTACCAAATTTCGGCCGGATCGGATGAAAAATTGCTTCTCTTAGAGGCTCCGCAAGCCAAATTTGGGGGTCCGCTTATATGAGGGCTATACGTAAAAGTGGACCGATGTGGCCCATTTGCAATACCATCCAACCTACATCAATAGCAACTACTTGTGCCAAGTTTAAAGTCGATAGCTTGTTTCGTTCGGAAGTTAGCGTGATTTCAACAGACGGACGGACGGACATGCTCAGATCGACTCAGAATTTCACCACGACCCAGAATATATATACTTTATGGGGTCTTAGAGCAATATTTCGATGTGTTACAAACGGAATGACAAAGTTAATATACCCCCATCCTATGGTGGAGGGTATATAAAAAATTAAAAGATAAATTGATGCAATTAATTGTTTAATCCAAACATGGGTCCATCACAAAAATTAATTGAATGTGTGTAAATGTCTTTATAGTCTTGTTAGTTTATAACACTATCGTATTAAATTTTTTAAACATCTAAATTCCGCAAAATTTAAACAACAATTTAAATTATTTTTCTTTATCCAATAGATGCTAATTATCGTTATAACAAATCTTAATTTTAAATTATTTATTTTGATGCAACTGTCGGAAAATAAATAGAAGATCCAGCAAATGATATTTTCTCATAAATCACAAAAAAAACAAAAGCTTTCGTCGAAATTGAAATAATAACTTCAAAGGCAAGACAGTAACATAATAACGATAAGGAAAAAACAAAAAATATAGAAGACAATCACCGCTAGAGTATATCTAATGAAATCCAAATTTGCAATAAAACCAACCTGTAAAAAATAGGCTACAATAAAAGCCATTTTTTCTCTTTCTCTTTGTCTTATTGCCAGTCTGCAGCAAAATATCAATTATGAAAATTAAACACAAACACAATATGAAAGCATAGAAACGTTAGACAGACATTCAAACCATATTGCAGACAATTTTGTTAGCAATAACGAAAATTAAGGTTTTGTTTTTTTTTTTCGTTTGCGATTTTTTGAAACTCAAAATGAGTTTTATTTAATTTGTAAATCTCGCTATAAAAGATATGACATTCAACTAGGGGTTAGGTGCACACAAAAATATTTTAACTTGTGAAAAAACATAGTTTCCTTAAAAATTTAAAACTGAATTAAATAAGAAACTTTATATGCATACTTGGATCATTCAGTTCTGGCTCAATCGTATGAGAATTACAAAATACAAGTATATACGGCTGTAAGTTCAGCCGGGCCGAATCTTAAATACCCACCACCACCACCATGAATAAAATATAATAGTTTCCTTTGAAAATTCTTCGTCGTAGCGGTTTACTTGATAATATATAGAATTTCAGGGGGTTTTATGACAAATATTCTCCCAGGCAGATCAGTTCAACCAGTACGCTTCCCGAAGATACATTTAAAAATTTTACCTATGAAGACTAGATCAGATTCTGGATTTATAAGAACCAGTTTTTATTTGAGTTTTAGAGGAATCATAAACATCTCGTGTAAGTGTGCAAGCAAATGACTTAATAACGTCTTGATCTAAAATCTGTAGATTTTTACCCCCCATTATTTAAATGATTACGAGTAGTAAAATCTGGAACTCACTCAGTTTCAAGCCATTTCCATGATCAGTGCGCCTTCTATATCGGTCTATATGGCGGTTCTAGAATCTAGACCCCAAATCGGGGGCCGAGTTTTAAGTGGGCTATATCAAAACCTGCACCGATACACAATATATTCCGCACACCTAGTCCTAAAAAACCTACAGATTTTCAATTTCAGCCAAATTGGATAAAAACTACGGTTTCTTGAAGCCCAAGAGGTAAAATCGGGGGATCGTTCTATAAGGAGGCTATATCAAAACACGGTCTGATACTCACAATTTTTAGAAAACCTCTTTATGATCCTAAAATACATCTAGATTTTTAATTTCAGGCAAATTGGATAAAAACTACGGTTCCTACAAGCCCAAGAAGTAAAATCGGGAGATCGGTCTATATGGGGGCTATTCCAAAACATGGACCGATAATCACTATTTTCGGCAAACCTTTTTATGGTCCTAAAATACCTCTAGATTTCTAATTTCAGGCAAATTGGACAAAAACTACGGTTCCTAGAAGCCCAAGAAGTAAAATCGGGAGATCGGTCTATATGGGGTCTATATCAAAACATGGACCGATACTCGCCATTTTCGGCAAACCTCTTTATGGTCCTAAAATACCTCTAGATTTGTAATTTCAGGTAAATTGTATAAAAACTACGGTTCCTAGAAGCCCAACAAGTAAAATCGGGAGGTCGGTCTATATGGAAGCTATATCAAAACATGGGCCGATACTCGCCATTTTCGGCACACGTATTTGTGGTCCTAAAATACCCCTAGATTTCCAATTTCAAATTTGACAAAAACTACGATTTTTAGAAGCCCAAGAAATAAAATCGGGAGGTCGGTCTATATGGGAGCTATATCAAAACATGGACCGATACTCGCCATTTTCGGCACACATTTTTATGGCCTCAAAATGCTTCTAGATATCAAATTTGAGGCAAATTGGATAAAAACTACGGTTTCTTTAAATCCAATACACCAAATCGGGAGGTCGGTTTATATGGGGACTATATCAAAACCTGGACCGATATAGCCCATCTTCGAACTGGACCTGCCTGCAGACAAAAGACGAGTTTGTGCAAAATTTCACCACGATAGTTTCATTATTGAAGACTGTAGCGTGACTACAACAGACAGACAGCCAGACAGACGGACATGGTTACATCGTCTTGTTGTTGTTGTAACAGTTTATTGTGATTTCATCTTTTTTATACCCTTCACCACTACTGTGGTACAGGGTATAATAAGTTTGTGCATTTGTATGTAACGCCAAGAAGGAGTAATCATAGACCAACCTTTTAGTATACGGATCGGCTTAGAATTAAATTCTGAGTCGATTTAGCGATGTCCGTCTGTCTGTCTGTCCGTCTGTCTATCCGTCTGTCTGTCTGTCTGTTGATGTATTTTTGTGTGCAAAGTACAGCTCGCAGTTTTAGTCCGATTGTCCTAAAATTTGGTATAGGGTCCTGTTTCGGCTCAAAGACGATCCCTATTGATTTTGGAAAAAATCGGTTCAGATTTAGATATAGCTGCCATATATATTTTTCACCGATCTGGTCATAATTGGCGTGTATATCAACCGATCTTCCTCAAATGCCGTACATCCGAATATTTTATGAGTCTCGAAAAACTTGCAAAATATCAGCAAAATCGGTTTAGATTTAGATATAGCTCCCATATATAGCTTTCGCCCGATTTACACTCATTTGCCCACAGGGGCCAAGTTTTTGCTCCGATTTAGTTAACATTTTCAGAGGGAGTATAATTAGCATTGTAGCTATGCGTGCCAAATTTGGTTGAAATCGGTTCAGATTTGGATATATCTCCCATATAAAGCTTTCGCCCGATTTACACTCATATGACCACAGAGGCCAAATTTTAACTCCGATTTAGTTGAAATTTTGCACAGGGAGTAGAATTAGCATTGTAGCTATGCGTGCCAAATTTGATTGAAATCGGTTCAGATTTAGATATAGCTCCCATATATATGTTTTTCTGATTTCGACAAAAATGGTCAAAATACCAACATTTTCCTTGTAAAATCGCCACTGCTTAGTCGAAAAGTTGTAAAAATGACTCTAATTTTCCTAAACTTCTAATACATATATATCGAGCGATAAATCATAAATAAACTTTTTCGAAGTTTCCTTAAAATTGCTTCAGATTTAAACGTTTCCCATATTTTTTACTAACATTGTGTTCCACCCTAGTGCATTAGCCGACTTAAATTTTGAGTCTACAGATTTTGTAGAAGTCTATCAAATTCTTCCAGATCGAGTGATATTTAAATGTATGTATTTGGGACAAACCTTTATATATAGCCCCCAACACATTTGACGGATGTGATATGGTATCGAAAATTTAGATCTACAAAGTGGTGCAGGGTATAATATAGTCGGCCCCGCCCGACTTTAGACTTTCCTTACCGCTTTGGTACTTCAGCTTGTGGCCAGATCGAGGAACTCTGCGACTAAGGTCGGGTGCGTCCAGAGTGACCTGGCTGTAAGTCGGGTTGGTTTAGCTGGGCAAGAGAAAAGATGACGCGTGTCGTGTGGCCCTTGGTTGCAAATTGGACATACGTCAGCTACGCTGCTATCAATCACTGATAAATAGGAATTAAGGCGGCTGCACTTGCCTGATCTTAACTGGGCTAAAACTACCCTAGTCTGCCGTGGGAGGTCTCTTTCCTCCGGTGCTATAGGCGGTGGACGGACTCCGAGAACAGGATTAACCTTGTAGCTTCTCACCGCTTCAGCTACAGTATCCTCATGAAACCTGTTCAAACCTGCCTGGTACGCTGCTTGATCTAGAGGTTCTCTTTTGTAGCGCTGGATCTCGCGCTCTTGATTATGTATATCAACCCAGGAACGTATCCTGGGTGGTGGCTGTGCATCCATGAGATGGTGGTTTGGATGATTACTGCGATAACAACCCAGAGATACTGCTTTGACAACATGTAGTTGTGTCTTCGCACAGGGATGACCTTTGTCTCCACATAAAGGTGATCCAGGGGTGTGCTGCGGAGACACCCAGTCGCAGTTCTAAGGGCAGCGTTCTGACAGGTTTGAATGTTATTCCATTGCGTATCACTAGTCTGTGGTGTCCACACTGGCGCTGCATAGTTTACCACTGACCGGCCAATTGCCTTATAGGTAGTTAACAAGGTTTCTTTGTCCGCATCCCAAGTACTGCCGCCAAGTGACTTGAGGACCTTGTTTCTACCACGGAGCTTATTACAAATTGCAGTGGTATGGGCAGCGGACCTGAAAAGGCTGTCGAATGTGACCCCAAGAATCTTGGGGTAATTTGTGGTCGGAATTATTTCGCCATCGACACTAATATTCAACTGCCTGCGCACTTCTGCCGTCCATGTAGTGAATAGTATGGCTGAGGATTTGGTGGGGGATATCCTCAAGTTTTTCGCAGTGAAATAACTGGTAAGATTAGCTAAGTAGACATTTAAACGATCACAGATGTCATCAACGTTGGGCCCAGATGCCAAGATTGTACAGTCATCCGCATATGATACAATCTCGACGCCGTCAGGTGGGGGTGGAATCGAGGACAGGTAGAGGTTAAACAGTGCCGGAGATATCACCCCACCTTAGGAACTCCCTGTTTAACTCTACGGGGTTTTGACTTTTTGTCCCTGAATTCCACGTACGACTGGCGTCCACACATATAATTCAGCACCCAACGTTTCACTCCTGCCGGTAGGGACGTCTTCTCGATGTCCTCAAATAATGTGGCATGGTTGACCGTATCGAATGCTTTCGATAGGTCAAGCGCCACGAGGACCGTCCTATAACACGGCCTGGGCTGATTAAGTCCCTTATTGATATGTGTCGTGCCAGGCTGTCGTCGTACTGTGTACCTTACGGAATTCATGTTGATGGTGGGCAGCTGGAAAATTCTCCACAAGGCTAGGGAGGAGTAGTGCTTCAAGTCTCTTGGCTACTGGCGAGAGAAGGGATATCGGTCTGTACGATTCACCTTTACATGAATCTTTGCCTGGGTTCAGTAGTGGAATCACCCTTCCCATCTTCCAGACATCGGGTATAATGAGTGATTCTAAGGACAAATTGAGAAGTCTGGTCAGGTACTCAACTCCCAGTATTCCCAGATGCCTCAACATTAGCATTGAAATTCCGTCGGGGCCCAGCGCCTTAGATAGTTTCGCGCTGTTGATGACACTGGTAACTTCCGCTGCAGTAAATTGTGGTGTGTCGTCGGCACGGAGACCACGTATGCGACGTGTGGCTCTCCTTTTCGCTCTATCACTCTCGGGAGTCTCGACAAACTGTCGGTTGAAGTATTTGACCCATCTCTTCATGTCGCCAAAGGTGACTGAAAACCCATCATCCCTTGTAGCGTGGTTCGAGAGGGCTCTAACTGTTGACCACAATTTACCAGTCCCTGTGCCTAAGTTATATCGTCTTAGAATTTCTCCCTGATCAAGAATATATATACTTTATATAGTCGGACATCGATATTTCGAGGTGTTACAAACGAAATGACAAACTTATTATACCCCCATCACCATTCTATGGTGGTGGGTATAAAAATAATTCTTCTAAAGGTAAAATAATTATTAATAAATAAATAATTCATTAACTCATTAAAAAAGAAAAAATATTTGAGTTTTATGGCAAAAATCAATTAAATTGAACCAATTAAAAAATTAATTGAAATTGTCGAAAAAATCAAAAATTTCTTGTGTGCATGCCGGCTGTGACAACACAACTCGACCACTCGCTCGATTAGGGGTTAAACTGCGTCAAACTCTGCTCTGAAATGGTTTTACTGATGCGCTTTTTAGCCGAAGTTAGCAGACGCCTATTTGGTCTCACAAATATTTCGCAAATATATTCTTGATTTTATTTTTCACAATTGAGCTATATTTTTGCCCATTTTTAATTTTTAAAGAAATGTTAGTCCACCTAACCCCTAACAGTCACGTGCAGTAGTAGCCATCATTAATAATTCATGCCCAAAAATATAACAATTCGACGTTTTTAAAATATGCCACCGTAGAGCTTCAAGCTTTCCTAATTGAAAATCTTCATAATCCGGCTGTTACAATGACCACCATACTGCTGGCGGTGGAGTTAAATCGTAGCATTAGTTATGCTTGCAAAATAATTTCAATGGCTCCTGTTGTAGATGATGCTGGATGGTGCTATAATCTATCATATTTTTTTAGTTTTCTTACAAACGAGATATGCATTTTAAGCTGAAGATAAATTAGTTTTCGCCATGATCTATGATGCTGAAATAGCCACCAGTAGACGAAACGGTGCTAGCCAAACATTAATGTCGAGCAAAGTGAATGTCAGCAAAACTGTCATGTCGAATATTGCTTGAAATGTTCCATTTGCCCCACTACTTGTTATAGAGTCAAATCACCTGACTGACTGAATGCTCTGATATATATAATTCGTTAGAGATTTTTGTTTTATTCAGTCAATGACTTTGGTGGAACAGGTTACTTGATGCCATGCCACATGGCTTGGCAGTATGTCATGCAATAATATGCAATAATGTTGCGAACTCACTTGCCACATGATACCCAGCCAACCAGCCAAACACGCCAGCAACGAATCAAGCCTAGTCCTCGCCTCTGCCACAATATTTTGAAGGTAATTTTTTCACCCATTAGATTTTGATTCATGTTGACGCCAATGCGAACGGGTGAATGGATATTTCACCTTTCGGTTTTGATATCACAAATTTAGATTAGCAAATATGCAGTTTTATTATTACTATATTTTTTTTGTATTATTTTTATTATGGTGATTGATTTAAATTGATAGGATTTAACCCATGGAGTATAGTGGTATAATTTTATTTATGAAAAATTCCATTTAAGATTATTGTCGATAGAATGGGAATGACATACTGAAATTTCAAGTTTTTTTTAAGATCTCGAGTGGATTTGGAAAAACAGAAGCAATTGACTCTAACATCTATATCAAGGACATTTGTTAATTTTTGCTTAAGAAAAAAGGCTCCACTTTAAAAGAAGAGAATTCAAATAGGACTAAAGGGTGATACGGTCAAAATTTGGTCAAGGAAAAACGCGTGTAAATCGGTGAAATCGTTTATTTAAAAAATCAAATTAAATTTCTTTTTCAAGTTCAATTAGTATAAAATTCAGGAAAAATATTCAGTTAGGCTTTCGCTTTTCCAAATCCGAATTGCCGGGCCTCACGCTTGACACCTTCTATCCGATTTTGTACAGCCACCTTGTCCACCTTCTTCGCCGCAGAAAGCCAGTTTGCCTTGAACTGCTGCTCGTCCTTAGCAGTTTTCTTGGTCTTCTTTAGGTTCCGCTTGACAATAGCCCAGTATTTCTCAATTGGGCGGAGCTCTGGCGTGTTGGGAGTGTTCTTGTCCTTGGGAACCACCTGCACGTTGTTGGCGGCGTACCACTCCATGGCCTTTTTACCGTAATGGCAAGATGCCAAATCCGGCCAAAATAGTACGGAACAACCGTGTTTCTTCAGAAAAGGCAGCAGACGTTTATTCAAACACTCTTTCACGTAAATTTCTTGGTTGACAGTCCCGGAAGCTATGAAAATGCTGCTTTTCAAGCCACAGGTACAGGTGGCTTGCCAAACCAAACTTTGCGAACTTTGACAGTTTTATGTGCTTGAAAATATCTGCTACCTTTCCCCTTCCTTTTGCCGTATAAAGCTCCTGTCCCGGAAGCTGCTTGTAGTCGGCTTTGACGTAGGTTTCGTCGTCCATTACCACGCAGTCAAACTTCGTCAGCATCGTCGTGTACAGCCTCCGGGATCGCGCTTTGGCCGTCGTATTTTGTTTATCATCGCGATTTTGAGTCACTACCTTCTTGTAAGTCGATAGTCCGGCTCGATTTTTGGCTCGATTTTTGGCTCGATGCACGGTTGTTGACGATACACCCAGCTTATTTGCGTCATCTCGGAGAGAGAGGTTAGGGTTTCGCTTGAAACTACCGGCAACTCTCTTTGTCATCTCAGCGGCTTCCGGTTTTCGATTTCCCCCCGATCCAGACTTCCTGGCTGTCGCCAAACGTTCCCCCAACACTTTAATTACATTTGTAACGGTTGATTTGGCAACTTTCAGCGATTTTGCCAGCTTTGCGTGCGAGTAGCTCGGATTTTCGCGATGCGCGAGCAAAATTTTGATACGGTGTTCAGGTTTTTTAAATGCCAAATTGAAAGAAATACGTCAAGTTTATATTGACCAAATTTTGACCGTATCACCCTTTATTGAAAAGAAACAAGTATATACGGCAGTAAGTTCGGCCAGGCCGAATCTTATGTATTTACCCTCCACCATGGATTGCGTAGAAACTTCTACGACAGACTGTCATCCACAATCGAATTACTTGGCTTGTGGCATCATAAAACTTCTTAACATTGTGACTTAGTCCATACGTGGCATATATTAGACAAAAAAGGTATGAATAGGTACGTCTACAAATCGATATGGACTTTTTCACGCTATGTAGAGAGCCAGAATTGAAATATGGGGGTCGCTTATATGGTGCTACATACAATTATGAACTTAATATGGACCAATTTTTGTGTGATTGGGGATCGATTTATCTGAGGGCTATATAACTATAGACCGATATGGACCTAGTTAGGCATGGTTGTTAACGGCCATATACTAGCACAATGTACCAAATTTCAACTGACTCGGATGAAATTTGCTCCTCCAAGAGGCTCCAAAACCAAACCTCGGGGTCGGTTTATATGGGGGCTATATATGATTATGGACTGATATGGACCACTTTTGGCATGGTTGTTAAGTATCATATACTACCACCACGTACCAAATTTCAACCAGAGCGGATGAATTTTGCTTTACCAAAAGGCATCGGAGGTCAAATCTGGGGATCGGTTTATATGGGCGCTATATATAATTATGGACTGATATGAACCAATTCCTGCATGGTTGTTGGATACCAAATACTAACATCACGTACCACATTTCAACCGAATCGGATGACTTTGGCTCCTCCAAGGGGCTCCGGACGTCAAATCTGGGGATCGGTTTATATGGGGGCTATATATAATTATGAACCGATTTCGACCAATTTTTGTATTGGTGTTTGAGGCCATATACTTATATCACGTACAAAATTTCAACCGGATCGGATGAAATTTGCTTCACTTAGAGGCTCCGCAAGCCAAATCTGGGGATCGGTTTATATGGGGGCTATATATAATTATGGACCGATGTGGACCAATTTTTGTATGGTTGTTAGAGACCATATACTAAGATCGACTCAGAATTTCACCACGACCCAGAATATATATATATATATATATATATATATATATATATATATATATATATATATATATATATATATATATATATATATACATATATATATATATATATATATATATATATATATATATATATATATATATATATATATATATATATATATATAATATATATATATATATATATATATATATATATATATATATATATATATATATATATATATATATATATATATATATATATATATATATATATATATATATATATATATATATATATATATATATATATATATATATATATATATATATATATATATATATATATATATATATATATATATATATATATATATATATATATATATATATATATATATATATATATATATATATATATATATATATATATATATATATATATATATATATATATATATATATATATATATATATATATATATATATATATATATATATATATATATATATATATATATATATATATATATATATATATATATATATATATATATATATATATATATATATATATATATATATATATATATATATATATATATATATATATATATATATATATATATATATATATATATATATATATATATATATATATATATATATATATATATATATATATATATATATATATATATATATATATATATATATATATATATATATATATATATATATATATATATATATATATATATATATATACTTTATGGGGTCTTGGAGCAATATTTCGATGTGTTACAAACGGAATGACAAAGTTAAGGTATAAATACAGCACAAGCAAAAAGGTGGCTTGATGACAAGTTGCACTAGGAAAATCAAGGTTTCTACCGACACTTTAAATTTCAAAGAGATCAAGAATATCTACAATCATAATTTGCAAGACGAGACTAATGATTGACCTAAAGAGCAGCATTTGTTATGAGCAGAGAATGAAGCCGACTCATTTTTGTCGGCTGCGGCTGACACTAAAATTTTACCTCTGGCGACGGCGGCTTGGCTGCTAAGCCGATATAAATTTGTCCATTCGGCGGCGCACAATCATCCATTATAAAATCAATTTGAAGTTATTCGAATGGTAATGAGATTAGTTGTACAACCAATCTTACAATCAAATTTACATTTAGTTAAAATTTTCTGAGCTAAATATTTGTAAAAATGTTATAGCAGTTTGAAATTCATTGATTGTGGATGGAAGGTTCAACATTTTGGCAAAAATACTACAATTATTATTATATTTTTCTGATTTAAATCGATATTTTTGATTAATTGGCGGCTTAATTTGAGTCGAGATGAGTCGACATATTCGGCGGCGGCGGCGTCGATTGGCAAAAAATGGTCGGCGGCGACTGAAATCAGCGGCGCGACTCGGCGGCTTCATTCTCTGGTTATGAGTATGTGATTTTATCGACATCGGTATCGTTTTCTTCTTATTGTGACATCAAAATTAATCAAGATAAATCGGAGGATAAGTAAGTCGTATTGTTTGGTGGACCATCGTGAGACACCCAAATCATATGTCGAGAATAAATACGACTGCACTTATTTATATGATAGGCGCTATGAGGACCACAGCCACTGATGGTATAAGTCCCATCAGTACCTCGATGGGAGTTATCCCACTCGATTTACACGTAAGGAAAACAGCAGAGGTGACACCTATGAGACTTAAGAATTTGGACACGCTGGAGAGTACTGCCTGCAGGCATACTGAAATTCTTGTCGGGCAATATAGAGAGACGGATCATATCGCCTCGGAGCATGCTTATCATCACAAACCGACATATATTATACCATGAATGGAGGAGTGGGAAGACAGAAGGATACCCTTCGAAATCCTAAACATATATACGGAGGGATCAAAGATCCCAAGGAACGGGCAGCGGCATTTATTGCAGTGAACTTGGAATAAGGGAGTCTTACACACTAGATAGTGATTGCAGAATTTTTTAGGCTGAGATTTCTGCGATCATAAAGGTTTTCAGAAGCGATATCAGGTATTTCATCGACAGTCAAACAGCTATAAAGGCATTATGCAGTACTGACATAAGGCCTAAGGTAGTCAGTCGCTGTCGTAGAGAACTCAAGGTTCTCACTGAACGTCATAATAACATATAACTCTGTGCTGGGTACAGGGGCACTGTGGGTTAGGTTAGGTTAGGTAACTAACCACTGTGGGATAATAGGAAATAAGGAAGTGGATGTGCTGGCAAAGGCGGGCGCTCGTGGAATGAATAATATCCTAGCGGACGTTTTTCGTCAACTATATTCTTATCACTGCAGAGTAGAGGCCAAATATTATGAACTTATGAAGACGCTGGGTCTCTTCGGATGGTTGCGAGCAAACCAAGTTGATATGGGATGAAAATAACCGAAGGAACTGCGTAATTTTAATGTCGATTATGTCGATTCTGGCCTTTGATTTGCATCATAACAGGGCATAATACACTTGGCAAACACATGGTAAGAATAGGCCTTAAAGATGATGGCATCTGTAGATGATGTCTGGACTCAGAAGTTCGTACCACTACCTGTGTCAGTGCCCAACATTGTCCTTTAGAAGAAAGAAGATACTGGGCACCTTTATCTTTCAGGCTCTCACTGATCTGCGGGAGTGCAGCTTAAGGAACATACTTACACCTTCATTAAGGCCTCTGGTTGGTTGTTCTACGATTTTTTTTAAGAAGACGGGCAAGTTCGGACAAGTTCTGAGACTATTTCAAAGGGGACCACAGCGAAAGGAAGAAGATGGCAAGATTACATCGAGGAATCACAAAGGACCTATATTTATCTAAGTGGACATCAATTTAACACAAAATTTATGTCATACTCTACAACCTAACCAAAGTCAGTATTTTCCGGCAAAAAACAACATAATATAGCGGAAAGCATAGAACATTTCCAAAAAGACTTATTTAGGAAATAAAATGCATACCTGAATGTGCTATAAAACGATTTTTTGGGGTGTACTTATCTGAAAATTCATGAAAATATCCTACGGGAAATAGAACACCCACAGGACCGGTACAGGACTAGTCCCTGGTGTGTATGAACCAGTCCCAGTTCTGGTCAAAATGTATACAAGGGACCGGTCACTTTAACATGGGTTTGTCATTGACGGGGTAAATTTAAACTTTAGGACACGTCTTGGACTCATTCCAAAGGACACGTCCTGGGACAATTTAGCAGGAGCACTCCATAGACAGGTCCTCAGAACCCACACTCGGACAAATTCTTAGAAAACTGTTTCAGTTGGGGCATCCGAATCGCATTCGAACATTTAAAAACATTTGAAATATGTCGAACAATAGGTTATTCTGATAATTTTATTTCACCAAATGTCCAAAAAGAGTTTAATATTAAGCGAGTACAGAAATCAATAAATTACGACTATTTAAAAATTGCAACTAACTGGAGAATCGGTACCAGTTCTGTGATGGATCTGTCAGTGGCAATTTGCACCAATTTCCCGTAGGGTAACTATGAAAATATTTTTATTTAAAAAAAACTTTTTCCTTAATATAGCGAAAATGGTGTCTCAAAATATTTATAATAATTTTTTTTTTATTATTTTGAATGAAGTAATAGACGTATTTCAAAATTTTAGATTAGATTAGAGAATCCAAAGCAAGCACGAGAATAAACTTCATACACAATTTCCTCTTAATCGAATATCTTTTTTTACCACCATAATCCACAACAACCATCCATAAAAACAATATAAATTTTATTTCATTGAAAGGCCCATAAGAAGTAATTTTTTGCTTATTTTTATCTGTGTTGCAGGAAAATTGTTCCGGTCTTTTTGTTTTGTACATACAAAAATGTGTCAGGAATTTCCTCTGGTTCCTGGTTACATTCAGGATATCTACTCAAATAGAGTTTCACTTATTTTTATTTGCCATGGATAAAGTTTTCGCATTGTCTCACGTAGGCAATGAAACAATATCCTCGGAATATCCTCGGAAATAACGATATAAAACATGTATCCTGGACAAAATATATGCACACACTTATATACACAAGCTCACAGATATTTTGTTATGGGTGGGGGTTACATTCCTTACAAAAGGATACTAATAATGTCTATTCAATAGTGATTTCCCTTATATATGATTTTTTTTTTTATATCCTTGTTGTTCACTCATTCGCTTGGCTTGAATTGGTCAGGATATAGCAATGGCCAATTTTATGATGATGTAGCAAAATTTGTTGAAAAGACACAAGACGGACAGACGTTAAAATTCTCAGAAACAAAAAACGGAATATCTGAGTAGTAAGTATTATGTCCTAGGGAAAAATGAAAAGGAAAATAAAAACCATAAGGACATATCCATCGGGTACCAACTATAAACATCGTTTTTTTGGTATTTCCTTTTGCAAAAAAATATGTGTCCCGAGCTTCCAAAAATTCTACAAAAACACCAAGCATTTCCCATTCCTTTGATTTCCTATCTTGTATACCTTCTATTCAATATTTGCGGATAATTTCCACTTGGTATAGCTTTTAGTAGTAAATAAATACAATCCTTTTTTTCACTTCGAACATTCCTATTCCATATTTTAGATTTTCTACTCTGCCATATTTGCTTTTATCGATTGTTTTCTTACACAAATAGAACATTCTGTGTTTCCACTAAGAATTCATTTAATTTTTTTTGGTTATTGGATACAAACAAATTGAAATACTCAGCTGGATTACCCTTCTCTCTGTCTCTGTCTGTGGGTATTGTGCAAAATTTATAAACCCCAAAAGGATTAAATGTATTGACCAAGAGGCAATGTTAAATAAATTGTATTAAAATCTACGATTGTTTAGGGTCTGGCACAACTCTTAGTTTAAATGTGACAATAAAATAAATTGAAAATGTTTACTTTTTAAAATTGATTTTAGCCAAGCTTCTTATTTTTGAAAAGGGTTTCAATAAAATGACATAAACACTAGGGTGAGAAATATGAAGAATAATGTAGAGAATATTTGAGTTATATATAAGAAATTGGTCAGAGTAAAGGTTCGATGTTCGTTTTATGTCTTGAAATACTTAAACAAATTAAACTAATGAGAATCTTTCAAGAATTAAGTACGGGGAAGGGATTCTTAAAGTTAAAGTTGTCGCCCCTAAAAGTATGCTATACTTTTATAGATTCAATTTATTTTGCCAATAGGATGGAGCGCGATAGTATGTTTTCCATTCCATTTGTTACATCTTCATATCTCGAATTCGGGCCATACAAAGTATATAAATTCTTGATCTTGATATATACACCGGTCTCCAATTTGATTAATTCGCCGTATTCAGTGTGGCTAATATCTATTGCAAATCTATTGCTCGTCTGACGGTTGGCAGATTTATTCCAGTGACAGTTCATTTTATTGCTTACAAACTTACGAGGGCGGTTCGGAAACTTCTTAGCCTATCAATGAAAGAGAATAGTTAGATTTTCAAAAAAAATCTTTTTCAATATAATCTCCTGAAACTTCAAGTCGTACATTAATTCGTTGATTTTAGCCATTGTTAAAACACTCTTGTGCTCTGGTGCTTTGTCTTGATGAAAAATTATTTTTTTGTGTTGTAAGCCAGGACGCATATCTCGAATTTGTACATTTAATTGATCCAAAATGTTGCAATAGTACTCTGAATTTATTGTTTTACCCTTTTGCAGATAGTCAATCAATAAAATACCTTTGAAGTCACAAAAAATCGTTGCCATAACCTTACCAGCCGATTGAATTGTTTTTGCCTTCTTTGGGGCACTTCCTCCAGATTCAGTCCATTGTTTGGATTATTCTTTTGTGTCTGGAGTATAGTGGTGGATCCATGTCTCATCAACAGTTATGAAACGATGCTTAAAATCCATTTTATTTCTCTTAAAACGATCCAAACAATCTTGAGAATTGTTCATTCTTATGCGTTTTTGATCGACTGTTAACAAATGAGCACCCATATTGCAGAAAGCTTTTTCATCTGTAGTTCTTCATGCAAAATTAAATGGACTCGATAATTTGAGATGCCCATGATATTAGTAATTTGACGCACTTTTATTTGTCGATCATTTAATACCATATCATGCACTTTGGCTACAATTTCTGTTGCTGTTTTTGGACGTCCACTACGTGGTTCATCTTCAATGCTTGTACGACCACGTTTAAATTCAGCAACCCAATTTTTTACTGTTGCATATGAAGGAGCACTTTCATCTAACACATTCACCATATCATTATGAATTTCTTGTCCCGATAAACCTTTTTTATGTAAATATTTAATGACAGCACGCATTTCTAATTTTTCCATTGCAAAAAATTGCGGATGCGTCTTTTTTGAACACCTGTTCCTATATGAAGGAGATGCCAGATCGTAGCAAAATTTAACGTGTGTTCATAACAGAGATGGAAGTTTCCAAAACACTTAGTTTTTTTCTCTTTATACCGCGCATTTTGTGCTAGGCTAAGAACTTTCCGAACTGCCCTCGTACACTGCATTGCATTCAAAAAAAAGTTATTCGTGATGAATTTCAAGCGTGATACTTCGATTGCCCTATATTTGATTGGAAAACCATAAGTGACCATCGTTAGAATTCTCCAGTATTTAAATGTTAATAAATCTTTTGTTTTTCGTACCGACTTTGATTTTTTCTTATGAGAAGCCATTCCAAGTAGAGTAGTTTGTGAACAAACGAAATGATCGGGTTTACTTGCCAACGAGGTCAGCTGAAAATGTACACCCTTGATTGGTCACCAGAATTCAAGCGCCGCCGTAACGGCCGATGGTCGCTGGACACACAACATTTTTTTCTGATTCAATCACTTAATTGATCCAATTACTTTTGTAATCACAGAAATGACAGTATCAATTAAAAAGTTAAATGAAAGTCAATTAATAAATTAGTTGCTACTATTAATTTTTGTGATGCATTGTTGTTTCAATTAAAAAGTTTGTTGAATCAATTACATTTTTAATTGCATAGTTTTTAAAACTCAATTAAGACTTTAATTGGAACAAGTGTATACGGCCGTAATTTCGGCCAGATCGAATCTTATGTACCATCCACCATGGATTGCGTAAAAACTTCTACTAAAGACGGTCATCCACAATTGAATTACTTGGGTTGCGGCCTATAGCCAGGCATCTTAAAACTTCTTAACATCATCTTCTAAATTATAAGTTAGTCCATGCGGGATATATAGTAGACAAAAGAAAGGTCGATTAAATACGTATATATTCAGTTCTTGACCGGTGTATATAGGAAAGAAATAAATACGAACCGATATGAAATTTTGTGCGGTAATTATAGAGCCAGATCGCTTTATATGGGGGCTATATACAATTGAGTCTACCAAAAATAGCAGAATTTTTACTGTTTGGTAGATTGGCAGAATTCTTGATGTTTCGAAAGATTTTGCAAAATTTACCTCTCCAACTACTTCTGCTTCATAAATTTTCTATAGAAATAACATTTTGACAAAATTTGCTACAGAAATAAAATTCTGAGAAAATTTTCTATAGAAATTATATTTTGACAAAATTTACAATAGCAATAAATTTTTGACAAAATTTACAATAGCAATAAATTTTTGACAAAATTATATTTTGACAAAATTTCCTAAAGAAATAAAAAAAAATCCTAAAGAATAATAACATAAATTTTCTATAGAAATAAAATGTTGACAAAATATTCTATAGAAATATAAAATTGTGACAACATTTTCTATGGCAATAAAATTTTGACAACATTTTCTATGGCAATAAAATTTTGGTAGATTATTTTTGGCTAGAGTGGCAATCGTGATTTTTCTGTGATTGGGAATCGGTTTATCTAGGGGCTATATATAACTATAGATCGATACGGACCAATTTTAGCATGGATGTTATTGGCCATATACCACCATCATGTTCCAAATTTCATTTAGATCGCATGAATTTTGCAACTCCAAGAGGCTGCGGAGGTCAAATCTGGGGATAGGTTTATATGGGGGCTATATATTATCGACCAATATGGACCAATTTTTGCATGGTTGTTAGCGACTATATACTTACACCAAGTATCACACTTCAAACGGATCGGATAAATTTTTCTCCTCCTAGAGGCTCCGTAGTTCAAATCTGGGGATCGGTTTATATGGGGGCTATATATAATTATGGGCCGATATGGACCATTTCTGACACGGTTATTAGAGACCATATACTAACACCACATACTAAATAATACTAAATTTTTCTTCTCCAAGAGGCTGCGGAGGTCAAATCTGGGGATCGGTTTATATGGGGGCTATATACTCGTATAATTATGGACCAATATGGAATAATTTTTGCATGGTTGTTGGCAACTATATACTTACACCACGTATCACACTTCAAACGGATCGGATAAATTTTTCTCCTCCTACAGGCTCCGGAGGTCAAATCTGGGAATCGGTTTATATGGGGGCTATATATAATTATGGACCGATATGGACCAATTCTGGCACGGTTATTAGAGACCATATACTAACACCACATACTAAGTTTCAACCGGATCGGATGAATTTTGCTCCTCCAAGAGGCTGCGGAGGTCAAATCTGGGGATCGGTTTATATGGGGGCTATATATAATTATGGACCAATATGGACCAAGTTTTGCATGATTGTTAGCGACTATATACTTACACCAAGTATCACACTTCAAACGGATCTGATAAATTTTTCTCCTCCTAGAGGCTCCGGAGGTCAAATCTGGGAATCGGTTTGTATGGGTGCTATATATAATTATGGACCGATATGGACCAATTTTTGCATGGTTGTTAGCGACTATATACTTACACCACGTATCACACTTCAAACGGATCGGATAAATTTTGCTTCTCCTAGAGGCTCCGGAAGTCAAATCTGGGGATCGGTTTATATAGGGGCTATATATAATTATGAACCGATATGGACCAATTTTCGCATGGTTATTAGAGACCACATACTAACAGCACGTACTAAGTTACAACCGGATCGGATGAATTTTGCTCCTTTAAGACGCTCCGATATGGACCAGTTCTGGCACGGTTGTTAGAGACAATATTCTAACACCATGTACCAATTTTCAGCCGGATCGGATGAAATTTGTTTCTCTTAGAGGATCCGCAAGCTAAATCAGGGGAACGGTTTATATGGGGTATATAGACCCCATATAATTATGGGTCGACATGGACAAATTTTTGCATGTTTGTTAGATACCACATACACCACCATGTACCAAATTTCAGCTAGATCGGATGAAACATGCTTCTCTTAGAGGTTCCGCAAGCCAAATCTAGGGGGTCCGTTTATATATATGCGTAAAAGTGAACCGATATGGCCTATGTGCAATACCATACATCAATAACAACTACTTGTGCCAAGTGTAATGTCGACAATTTGCGTCGTTAGCGTGATTTCAACAGACTGACTGGCATGCTTAGATCGACTCAGAATTTCACCACGACCCAGAATATATATACTTTATGGGGTCTTAGAGCAATATTTCGATGTGTTACAAACGTAATGACAAAATTAATATACGCCCCATCCTAGGGAGGTGGGTATAAAATTTTGAATTTTTTTCTGTGTATAACATACATCACTTACCAAATTTAAACGGATCGAAAGAATTTTACTCCTCCAAGATCTTATCTATTGCCTTCAAAGCATACTTTTAGGCTAAGTTTTATGGAAATCATATAGCAAACATTTGAGGTGCAGTAAACATGTGTATGGTCTCTATTGAAGCTCAATTTTATATGTCGGTGAACCAAAATATATTTTCGCCTATGTGTAGAGTCTAAATTTTATCTATCCATGGATTGCTTTGATAAAACATATTCTCTGAACCTGGATGTGTGTCCCACACACCGAGCATTTGTACTTCATTCGATTGTAAAAAAAATATCAATTGATATGATTTCACTAAAAAACCTTTTATACCTTAAATTTATATTTTTTTCTATTGTAATTAAAGCCTACTTTTAGGCTTAGACTTTATGGAAATCATGAAGCATACATTTGAGGGGGCTGTAAAAATACTTCAACACTTCATTATGTTTTCAATTTTCTTGTACTTTACACCATTTTATATTCTTCCACTCACACTGCACAATCACTTAAGCCTATTAGGAATTGTGAAATGTATACTTATATACCTATACATTCGCATTGCTTATTGCTTAACAATAACATCATAGCTGCCAAGGTTTAAATGACGTCTAGACATTTATCGGAGACATACACAGGGGCACGCACCTGCTTATGTCGTGTTAAATTCTATGACGCCATCCGGCATAAGTTTTACTACAAATGCAATATGGCCGAGGTGATGTCATGGGAATAGAGTTTTGATAGGGGGTTGAGGTTCACAAAAGGTGATTAGCTGGAAATACAAACAAATATGGGTAATATTCAAAAGAAACACTGAACTTATAAAGCTATACAATCGGATTTAATTTAGAACTGCAAATGTTAATATGAGTTTATAAGCTTAAAGATATGGACTTTAAGGTTTTGAGTTGGATTTTAGGAAACATAACTTATAGGATGTATATTGTAAAAGAAAAAGTCATAAGGTCAAAATAAAAGATAAATATTGTTATGCATTTATTTTTAAAAATTATTTTGATATTTCTACTGTAGGTGGAACCACAAAACTCTTATTTAATTCTTACATCTGTCTATTGAAAATAATCTTCACATCAAATATGCTTAGCAAACGTCTTTTAAAATAGTATCACCCTTTTTTTGTTATAACATTTATAACGTATTTCTTTTTCAAATCTGTTGAAATTCATTGCATACTTTAGGAAGCTTTTAACCCTAACACACATATTTACAAATTCTAATGGCTGTGCTATCTAATGTTGTCCTTTGTTGACTTAAATGTTGAAAATTCAATAAAAATCTATTAAGCTGTCAGACAAACAATATTTTTATTGGTGTTGTTGGCAACGAACGATTTCATTTTATGTCTGTAAATAAACATTCGACAAAAATAGACAAGGTTTGGTGTATGTGGTGGGAAGAATACAATAATAACAAGTATATACGGCCGTAAGTTCGGCCAGGCCGAATCTTATGTACCCTCCACCATGGATTGCGTAGGAACTTCTACTAAAGTCTGTCATCCACAATCGAATTACTTGGGTTGCGATAACACTTGCCGATGGCAAGGTATCTTAAAACTTCCTAACACTGTCTTCTAAATTGTAAGTTAGTCCATAAGGGGTATATATTAAACAAAAAAAAAGGCCGATTAAATACGTATAATATAATTCAGTTTGACAAAATTTTCTATAGAAATAAAATTTTGACAAAATTTTCTATAGAAATAAAATGTTGACACAATTTTCTATTGAAGTAAAATGTTGACAAAATTGTCTATAGCAATAAAATTTTGACAAAATTTTCTATAGAAATAAAATGTTGACAAAATTTTCTATAGAAATAAAATGTTGACAAAATGTTCTATAGAAATAAAATGTTGACAAAATTTTCTACAGAAATAAATTTTTTACAAAACTTTCTATAGAAATGAAATTTTGACAAAACTTTCTATAGTAATAAAATTTGACAATTTTTACACGGCTGTTAGAGGCCATATACTAACGAAATGTACCAAATTTCAACCGCATCGGATGACTTTTGCTCCTCCAAGAGGCTCCGGAGGTCAAATCTGGGGATCGGTTTATATGGGAGCTATATATAATTATGGACCGATATGGACCAATTTTTGCATGGTTGTTAGAGACCATATACTAACACCACGTACTAAATTTCAATTGGATCGGATGAATTTTGCTCATCCAAGAGGCTCCAGAGTTCAAATCTGGGGATCGGTTTATATGGGAGCTATATATAATTATGGACCGATATGGACCAATTTTTGCATGCTTGTTAGAGACCGTATGCTAACATCAGGTACCCAATTTCAAACAGATCGGATGAATTTTGCCCCTCCAAGAGGCTCCGGAGGTCAAATCTGGGGATCGGTTTATATGGGAGCTATATATAATTATGGACCGATATGGACCAGTTTTTGCATGGTTGTTAGAGACCATATACTAACACCACGTACCAAATTTCAATCGGGTAGGATGAAGTTTGCTCCTCCAAGAGGCTCCGGAGGTCAAATCTGGGGATCGGTTTATATGGGAGCTATATATATTTATGGACCGATATGGACCAATTTTTGCATGGTTGTTAGAGACCGTATACTAACATCAGGTACCAAATTTCAACCGGATCGGATGAATTTTGCCCCTCCAAGAGGCTCCGGAGGTCAAATCTGGGGATCGGTTTATATGGGGGCTATATATAATTATGGACCGATATGGACCAATTTTTGCATGGTTGTTAGAGACCGTATACTTAGACCTCGTACCAAATTTCAACCGGATCGGATGAATTTTGCTGCTCGGGAAGGCTCCGCAAACCAAATTTGGGGATCGGTTTATATGGGGGCTATACGTAAACGTGGGCCGATATGGCCCATTTTCAATACCATCCGACCTACATCAATAACAACTACTTGTGCCAAGTTTCAAGTCGATAGCTAGTTTCGTTCGGAAGTTAGCGTGATTTCCACAGACGGACGGACAGCCGGACAGACGGACGGACGGACGGACATGCTTAGATCGACTCAGAATTTCACCACGACCCAGAATATATATACTTTATGGGGTCTTAGAGCAATATTTCTATGTTACAAACGGAATGACAAAGTTAATATACCCCCATCCTATGGTGGAGGGTATAAAAATAAATTGTATTTGGAAAGAAATTTAATTAAAATAAGAAATAAGTAAAGAAACAGATTTGAGAGAGAGTGTGTGTGTGTGGGGTTTTTTTTTCAATTAAATAAATTCGTCCTTAAATAAATTAGAAAAATTGGGTCCTCATAGCTAGACAAATAAAGTTAAATCGTGCATGCCTGATTTAAATTCGTAACTATTAAGTTTTCACATCAAGAACAATGTCATTTTATCGTTACCTGATTGACACCATTCATGTTTTCCACCTGCGAGTTGATTCACTTTCATGAACGGATCATTTTGAAACGTGTACGTCGTGATTCAGGATTTTTTTCTATTGGTGTAGACCAACAACAACGATTTATTTTTCTGTAAATCAAACATCTCATACTCATTTATATCTGCGTTAACTTTCAATATTTGTTATTTACTGAATGTGCCCCTTTTTTGCAATATCCGGGTAGCAGCCAGTAAACTTCTGCAGCTTAACTTTTTCTACCTGAGTTTGCGTTACACTTCATTTGTGAAGCTCTTTTTTTCCTTTTTTTTTTACTCTCCTGAAGAGTTCTTCTACGTTTTTAACCCCCGGAATTTGAAGAATTCATTCGTTCATTATTATATCCGTTTGTAAAAGAGAATGCTAAAAAATAAGGCTCACTTGAATTATTTGCACATCGATATTTAAAAACCACTTGAGTTTTGCTTGATTGCTTGATGGAGTATGACGCTCTGCAGGATGCGTGTCCTTGCATATGAGAATGCTATGATGTCGATGAATACTGAAATAACCTGGGCTTTATTTACTTTATAATTGTTATGGTATGGGGAACAATGACAGCTCTAAGTTAAGGCAAATTTCCCTTTTTTCATCCAATGAATTAGAGTAAAAAACAATAATTTTTGTCATTGGACTGAAATCGACATACGTAGAAATATTCTATGATTTCGTTTTTAAATGAGTATGTTAATGAAGAAAATTTTGTATTGTGATGTCGCCTTAGATACATATTTACTTATATAATATAAATGAGACGACAGACTCCACTCATCCTGTCTCTAACTTCTGGTCTAATATGAATTTTCTATCAAAGCAATAAACAGTATATTGGAAAATATCAAGCCTAGCAGCAAAGCTTTTCCGATATTCAAGGTTGGGTTAGAATATGTTTAGGCTAGGTTAGGTCACAATAAGATTTGGACCATGGTCACCATACAAAAATAACATTTTGCTCTTGAAACATGTTTAAGGTGATCATATTCCTTCTCTGCGTGCCATTGAAATTAACCAGAGTCCTTGGATCTAGCACTTGCATATACTCATGATCTAGACGGTATGTCTCTCGTTTTTAATTAATGTTAAAGTAGCTTCCCAATTCACCGATCGTCATTAAAATACCTCTGGTCAATAGGCCCATGTCGAGCGATGCCGTTGTGCCACTTTAGTGGAAAATTTTTCACTTTTTTAAGCCGTGATACTTTTTTTGCCACCAAATGTGATACATTTTACATTTTTGTGCTACGTCTTCGTCATACTGTGACACTTTTAAATATCATTTATTTTTAGTGTAAGACCATTTTATACATTATGGTCGGGGTCTACCAATCGATTACTATATTTAGGACCTATTTCTGCTTCTGTGTCATAACGTTGTCAGTGGGCAAGAGATCCGCCTAAAAGTATGCAAAGCAAATTTCCTATAAAAGAAAATTTGCCCACTGTATCTTTTGAGATACAACAAGAAAAAAATTCTTACATCTTAAATTTTTACGCGAATTCTATGAAATTTTGTTGCATTGAAAACATCATAACTTTTTTTTTAATATTTTTTCGGAAAATTTCTAGAAATTTTGAGTAATCTGCAGTCGAAATCGAAAATCAAATTTTGACCAAAAATACAAAAAACTTCAAACGTAAAGTTAATAATATTTACCATATTTTAAAGTAATGTTGGCAAAAAAACTGTTGTATGCAGATGTTTTTTAACCATTTTGCATATTAACATATATATTGTTTTCGGAGGAATCATTGGTCTTGTGCATTTAAGGGTTTATATTCCCAGGAATAGTCTTAAACGAAATAGCAATAAAATTATTGTGAGGTTAGTGAGTATTTATTTTTTTCACAATTCTAAAGGGTGATACGGTCAAAATTTGGTCAAGGGAAAACGCGTGTAAATCGGTGAAATCGTTTATTTTAAAAATCAAATTAAATTTCTTTTTCAAGTTCAATTAGTATAAAATTCAGAAAAAATATTCAGCTAGGCTTTCGCTTTTCCAAATCCGAATTGCCGGGTCTCACGCTTGACACCTGCCATCAGATTTTGTACAGCCACCTTGTCCACCTTCTTCGCCGCAGAAAGCCAGTTTGCCTTGAACTGCTGCTCGTCCTTAGCAGTTTTTTTGGTCTTCTTTAGGTTCCGCTTGACAATAGCCCAGTATTTCTCAATTGGGCGGAACTCTAGCATGTTGGGAGGGTTCTTGTCCTTGGGAACCACCTGCACGTTGTTGGCGGCGTACCACTCCATGGCCTTTTTACCGTAATGGCAAGATGCCAAATCCGGCCAAAACAGAACGGAACAACCGTGTTTCTTCAGGAAAGGCAGCAGACGTTTATTCAAACACTCTTTCACGTAAATTTCTTGGTTGAGAGTCCCGGAAGATATGAAAATGCTGCTTTTCAAGCCACAGTTATAGATGGCTTGCCAAACCAGATATTTCTTTGCGAACTTTGACAGTTTTATGTGCTTGAAAATATCTGCTACCTTTCCCCTTCCTTTTGACGTATAAAACTCCTGTCCCGGAAGCTGCTTGTAGTCGGCTTTGACGTAGGTTTCGTCGTCCATTACCACGCAGTCAAACTTCGTCAGCATCGTCGTGTACAGCCTCCGGGTTCGCGCTTTGGCCGTCGTATTTTGTTTATCATCGCGATTTGGAGTCACTACCTTCTTGTAAGTCGATAGTCCGGCTCGTTTTTTGGCTCGGTGCACGGTTGTAGACAATACACCCAGCTTATTTGCGGCATCTCGGAGAGAGAGGTTAGGGTTTCGCTTGAAACTACCGTCAACTCTCTTTGTCGTCTCAGAGGCTTCCGGTTTTCGATTTCCCCCCGATCCAGACTTCCTGGCTGTCGACAAACGTTCCCCAAACACTTTAATTACATTTGTAACGGTTGATTTGGCAACTTTTAGCGATTTTGCCGTATCACCCTTTATATATGATACACTGATATAAAATCGTTTATTTGTCACTCCCCTGCAAGCATTTGTGTGATTGTTTTATCGTCTTTCGCTAAAATGTCACTACTTCGGATCGCCAGGAATTTTTCTGGTAGTAAAATATCAAGCAGAACAACAATAAAAACAACCATCGCGTGGGGTGTTTCCGTTTCGAAACAAATTCGACTCTAACAGTGATCAAAAATCTAAATATAGACCCCATACATCGACATAGGTAATTTTTCAATAGCACCTCTTTGAGAGTACATGTGTGTAAAAAGCCGCTATCAACCAACGAGCGTGGGTAGCACAGATGGAGAGCCTCGGACTTAAAAACGAACGGTTCAAAGTTCAACGCTCGGTGCAGCCGATCATCATTTTTATTTTTGAAAAAATAACTATCGCTTTTTTGACTTCTTTTAGTCACTGGTTCGATTCCCCGAGAACACTATCGCGTAGTGGGACATTTGTTCCCGAACGGGGACACTAACTCGATAAGAAAATGATATCGCTTATGAATGTTTTATCTTCCAGGGCGAAACTACTTCGATAAACTTTCGATAGAAAATGTTTGCAGGGACTTTCTTGATGAAAAAGTGTATCAATTTTCAGAAATGCTCAACGGTAAAGCTGCTGATGATCTATGAACAAAATTGTATATTCTAATCATTGGTCTGTCTGTCCGTATATTTAATTTTTTGTTGGATATGTAGGCGAACATTTTCAGAAAACCTCATATATGTAAAACCTCGTTCAATCCATTGTATTTCATACAATAATATTTGAAAAACCATTACTAATATTATTTACCATTACTAAAATTATGATTGGAGGGTTGATGTGCTGCTTTAATTATAAATTAGGCACAATATGATTTTCAGTGTAACGTACTATATCTTTACACCTTAAAAATATTTCTAAATTTGATAACGATTACTTTAATCACAATGAAGCCTTTAACCTCGACCTTCAATAACTGAAATTTTTACTTTAACTTAAAATTCCAATTATGTATGGTACTTGTGGTGGTTCAAACCACATGCAAGGGTTTTCCACCTCATATTCCAGACTAATCCCAATAGACCACCAACATGCATGAATGAATTTTTTGAAATATTCAATAAAATATTTTTTTGCTGGGTGTGTGATTTAGAATGCCAGCCTATATACATGAGTGTGTCGCACACTCAATCTGGCAAACAAATCGAATGGAAAACGTGTAGCCACTTGAAATTTTGTGAATTTTCTATTTGTTCTTCTCCTGCGTACACTCACCAGCCAAGCGGCCATCATCCTTCATGCAATTTCCCTGACACACAATCAGCGAACATTTTCAGAAAACCTCATATATGTAAACCTCGTTCAAACTATTGTATTTTATATTTGAAAACCATTACTAATATAAATAGCACCTAAAATTATGATTGGAAGGTTGATGTGCTGCTTTAATTATAAATTAGGCACAATATTTTTTTCAGTGTAATGCACTTTATCCTTACTACACTTTTAAAATATTTCTAAATTTGATAAAGATTACTTTAAGCCTTTAACCTCGACCTTCAATAACTGAATTTTTTACCTTAACATAAAACTCCAATTATGTATGGTACTGGTGATGGTTCAAACCACATGCAAGGGTTTTGTAACTCACATTCCAAACTAATCCCCAATAGACCACCAACATGCATGAATGAATTTTTTGAAATATTCAATAAAATATTTTTTGCTGGGTGTGTGATTTAGAATGCCAGCCTATATGCATGAGTGTGTCGCACACTCAATCTGGCAAACAAATCGAATGGAAAACGTGTAGCCACTTGAAATTTTGGGAATTTTCTATTTGTTCTTCTCCTGCGTACACTCACCAGCCAAGCGGCCATCATCCTTGGGTCCTTGGGTCAATAGAGAGAAAAGTTATCGCTGCTTGGAATTCTATTTTGTATCCTCCTTTGTTGAATGTCTGTGGCGGCTGTTAATAAACTGAGTTCCAAAGATTAAATTGAATATGGGCAACAATTCAAGTTGAATATTTGCCTTTGAAGGGATGCTTGAGATGAAACTTTATAGACAAAGTTTTTGTGATTTTTTCTGGAAGCTCAAACACACATGCATTTCCCAATACTCTGCTTGAGCACAATTTGATTTATGAAAATTGATGATTAGTTGGATATCAAAGTAAGAAAGAAAGCTTTTTTGTTTGTAAGAGTTTTACTATGTGAGGATCTGAATTGAATTCCAGACAAACACATGGTCGCTGTCTCTGTCAAAGGGCCTATAGGTTAAAAGTTTTTATTTTTTTTTTCTTTTATTTGAGGTCTACAAAGTTTATCCAAGTTTGCCGCTTGTCGAAGCAAATAATTTATGAATTTAACCTTAACCATTGTAATATCTATTAATTTCGTTTTTACAGGGACAAAGTGGACTTTTAATATGATTGCGGTTAGTTTGCTATTGTTGCAGAATGAGAATAAAAATTAAATGAAACAAGAAGTTAATTACAAAGGATAAACTTTATGTGTGGGTATAATGCTTTGATCTACACACAAAGAAAAAAAACGTTTGGAAAACGTGTACCGAAAACGTTTTTCTTTTGTTAGAGTTTTTTGAATTGCTTCCAAAATTTTAAACTTTTATCACCAAAAAAATTCGTTTGTTACAAAATTTTTATTTTTTCAATAAAAAAAGTTATTTTTGAAAAAACAACACAGTCCATTTCGTTTATATCAAACACTGTTCTTTTCTCACTTTAGGTCTTTAATAAGACACATTTTACAGTTCAAAATTTAATATACTATAATGGAATGTTGAACATTTTTTCGGAATCTTCCGAACATATCTGGAATATATGTAAAAAAAAAAAAAACAAAAAAAAACTTTGGTCGAAGCAGGGATCGAACCCACGACCCTTGGCATGCAAGTCGGACGTAGCAACCACTGCACCACGGTGACAAACTAAATGTTTGTTTCTGTTAAATAAACTTTGTTTATTCGGTTCGTGGGCGCCGCAAGCTATGCTATATGAATATAACTTATATGGATATTTATCTATTGATGACCATAACCGGTACATAGCCCAGTGGTTAGTGTGTTGGCTTACAAAGTGCATGGTCCGCGGTTCGATTCTCCGTCCAGGCGAAAGGTAAAAAAAATTTTAAAAATTTATAAAATCGTATAATTTCTTCTACATTGTTGGTATTACAGGAAAAGGTGTTAAGAACTAAAAAAACTCGTGTATGTGAAAAAGATGTGAGGGAAAATGCAATTAGCAAGAAAACAATGTTTTTTTTTTTTTGAGTTTGTCCTTATGAAATTGTTTTTACATCCTGGAAAAGAATAAACGTTTATCACAAAAAGTATATACTTTTCTCCCAAATACACTTCCTTACAGCGAAAAGCAAATGAGAAACGAACTTTGTTTGTCTAAAATTTCGTTTGGGAGGAAAATATTATTTTTTTGCGTGTACGTGGAAAATAAGCTACCGCCTTCTCATGCAAAATTACAAAAAAAATTCCTACATGCAAAAAAATAATTATTTCCTCCCAAAGGAAATTTTAGATAAACAACTATCGTTTCCCATTTGCTGTAAAGAAGATTATTTGGAATAAAAGTATATACACAGAAAAAAATTTCACGAAAATTTTTCCAATTAAAATCTTAATTGAGTTTAAAAAAATATTTTTTTTATTTCTTTATTAATGCATTCTATCTTATTAGCGATATTTTCATTATTTAATTGATTATTAATACAGTTATGCTAATGGTACCCACCCAGTGATGAGCCCATTTTATATTAAATATATGTAATTAAAATTATTATATTTTCAATATTTGTTTTCCTCAATCTTCATGTTTATGGTTTTTTAATTGTTTAATCTAGTGAAAGTTTCCACATTTGCCATTAAATTTGTTGCTAACGGGTTTGGATGATTTTCTGTTCTTATTTTGTAACTTTGAAGTTTTCATATTCAGTTCTTCATGTATTTGTCTATTTGTTATGTAGTAAGGAGCAGCAGTTATTTTTCTTAGTATATTAGATTCAAATTCCTGGACTTTACGAAGGCTTTTGACAGAGTGAATCACAGAATACTATGTGAAAAACTCAAGTACTATTTTGGTTTCGGTGAGTCATCTCTTAGTCTTATGAGGAGTTACCTCTCTGGTCGGGCTCAAAAGGTTGTAGTAAGTGGTCTGGAATCCCGTCTTAGGGCAGTCTCTATGGGAGTTCCGCAAGGTTCAGTGCTGGGCCCACTTCTGTTTAGTATCTTTATTAATGACGTATTCTCGGTATGTAAGTATTCGAGGACACATGCCTACGCGGATGATATACTATTGTACATAACTAAGGAGGCATTGGCTATAGACGATACCGTTGAGATGTTGAATGAGGATCTGCAGTTAGTGTGGGATTGGGCGAATTCAAATGGTTTGTCGCTCAATCCAAACAAATGTTCGGTTTTACCTATAAGTAGATACCATATTGATACACGCAAAAAAATAATTCTTTCCTCCCAAACGAAATTTTAGACAAACAAAGTTCGTTTCTCATTTGCTTTTCGCTGTAAGGAAGTGTATTTGGAAGAAAAGTATATACTTTTTGTGATAAACGTTTATTCTTTTCCAGGATGTAAAAACAATTTCATAAAGACAAACTCAAAAAAAAACATTATTTTCTTGCTAATTGCATTTTCCCTCACATCTTTCTCACATCCACGAGGTTTTTTAGTTCTTAACACCTTTTCCTGTAATACCAACAATGTAGAAGAAATTATACGATTTTATAAATTTTTTTACCTTTCGCCTGGACGGAGAATCGAACCGCGGACCATGCACTTTGTAAGCCAACACACTAACCACTGAGCTATGTACCTGTTATGATCATCAATAGATAAATATCCATTTAAGTTATATTTATATAGCATAGCTTGCGGCGCCCACGAACCGAATAAACAAAGTTTATTTAACAGAAACAAACGTTTAGTTTGGCACCGTGGAGCAGTGGTAGCTACGTCCGACTTGCATGCCAAGGGTCGTGGGTTCGATCCCTGCTCCGACCAATGTTTTTTTTTTTTTTTTTTACATACATTCCAGATATGTTCGGAATATTCCGAAAAAATGTTCAATATTACATTGTAGTATATTAAATTTTGAAGTGTAAAATGTGTCTTATTAAAGACCTAAAGTCAGAAAAGAACAGTGTTTGATATAAACGAAATGGACTGTGTTATTGTTTCAAAAATAACATTTTTTATTGAAAAAATAAAAATTTTGTAACAAACGAATTTTTTTGGTGATAAAAGTTTAAAATTTTCGAAGCAATTCAAAAAACTCTAATAAAAGAAAAGCGTTTTCGGTACACGTTTCCCAAACGTTTTTTTTTTTCTTTGCGTGTACGGATAATTTCCCAATACTCAAACTTGGTTGTTCGAATCTGCAATATGTTAGGAAGGCGAGGTACTTGGGGTTTTACATTAATTCATCCTTGACGTGTAAGGATCATATAAATAGTGTCATATGTAAGGTATACTGTTCACTTCGTAACTTGCGTGTTTCATCTAATCATACACCGACAGAGCTCAGACGTAAACTTGTCATTTAGTTGATTCTGCCTTTAATAACTTATTCTGCCGAAGTATATAGTAAACTTGACGCTGGTTCAATGCATAAGTTACTGGTATCGTATAATAATGCGACTAGATATGCATATGGTCTGAGTCGCTTTACTAGTATCTCGACATGGCGCAAAATGATTCTTGGTATTGACCTAGAGGATTATTTGTCGTATAGGAATTTGGTTTTCTTGTATAACCTATTGTACTCACAGAAACCTGGTTACCTATATGAGAAAATAGTTTTTGGTTACTCAACGAGATGTCGGACTATTATAATACCAAGATTCAGGTTTACCAACACCAGCAGATTTTTTTTCGTTAACTCGATCAAATTGTGGAATTCATTACCGCAACGTTTAAAAAATGTAACAAGAAAAAACAGTTTTAAGTTTGAAGTATTTCAATATCTTTTAAATTGCTGAGTTCCTTTTTTTCTCTTACTTGCTTGATATTTCTAAAACTACATATAACCTAGACCAAATTTTTAATTTTAAATTTTGTTGTATTGTGTAATAAATATAAACCTTTATTGTTATTTAGCTTAGGATTTGATAATAATGACATACTAATTCTTAGAATTAAATTACAATTAATGACTTTCTTTATGATGTATACATTGAACTAAAAAAGAAATACCTTCTTATTGTTCTAATGTGATAAATAAAATAAATAAAATATAAAATAAATATTTTGATAGCTGTATTGGAAGCTGTGACCCATAGCTGGATACCATATGTCCAGATAGGTTTTATTATACATTTATATATCAGTATTTTATTTTCCAAAGAGAGTTTCGAATTGGGACCAATTAGAAAGTTCATTTTATTGGCTTGGATATCAAATCCTTTTCGTTTCGTTTTGATATGGGTTCCCCATTTCAGTTTGCTATCTAAGTACAATCCAATAAAAAAAATAAAAAAAATATTCAATTCAAAACTTAATTGATTCAACAAATTTTTTAATTGAAACAAAAATCAATCACAAAAATTAATGGTATCAATTAATTTTTTAATTGGATCAATTAATGTTTTATTTGACTTTCAAATAATTTTTTTAATTGATACTATAATATTTGTGATTGAAGACATTTCAATTAAAATATGAATTGGATAAATTAAATTGAATCAGAAAAAACATTATTATGTGTAATTTTTGTGATAAAAGCTTATTCTTTTACAGGATGTTAAAAAATTTTATAAAGACTAACCCTAAACAAGTATATACGGCCAGGCTGATGCTTATGTACCCTCCACCATGGATTGCTTAGAAACTTCTACTGAAGACTATCATTCACAATCGAACTACTTGGGTTGCGGTAACACTTGCCGATGGCAAGGTATCTTAAAACTTCCAAACACCGTCTTCTAAATTGCAAGGTAGTCCATACGTGGTATAAATTAAACTAAAAAACGCCTATTAAATACGTATATAATTAAGTTTGACAAAATTTTTTAAAGAAATAAAATTTTGACAAAAGTTTCTATAGACGTAAAATTTTGACAACATTTTCTATAGAAGTAAAATTTGGATAAAATTTTCAATAGAATTAAAATTTTGGCAACATTCTCTATAGAAATAAAATTTTGACAAAATTTTCTATAGAAATAAAATTTTGCCAAAGTTTTCTACAGAAATAAAATTTGAGAAAATTTTCTATAGGAATAAAATTTTGACAAAATTTTCTATAGGAATAAAATTTTGACAAAATTTTCTATAGAAATACAATTTTGACAAAATTTTCTATATAAATAAAATTTTGGTAAATTTTTTTTGGCTCGAGTGAACCGATATGGACCAATTTTTGTGTGATTGGAGATCGGCTATATATATAACTATAGAGCGATATGGATCACCACGTACAAAATGTCAACCGAATCGGATGAATTGTGCTCCTCCAAGAGGTCAAATCTGGGGATCGATTTATATGGGGGCTATACATAATAATGGACCGATATGGACCAATTCTTGCGTGTTTGTTAAAGAGCACATACTAACACCACGTTCCAAATTTCAACCGGATCGGATGAATTTTGTTCCTGCAAAAGGCTACGGAGGTCAAATCTGGGGATCGGTTTATATGGGGGCTATATATAATTATGGACCGATATGGACCAATTTTTGCATGGTTGTTAAAGAGCATATACCAACACCCTGTACCAAATTTCAACCGGATCGGATGAATTTTGCTCCTCTAAGAGGCTTCGGAGGCAGCGTTGCCAATTTAGCTTTTTTCCCGCTAGATTTGGCTTTTTTTGAAGACGTTTAGCGGGGAAAAATGCATTTAGCTTTTAGCTTTTTTTCTGGCTTTTTTTCATGATCCTTTTAGCTATTTTTGGCTTTTTTTATTTTCGACATGTTCCTATAGAAATATGGATAAAACTTCGTTTTTTGTCTAAGTCTTGCTGCCAGAATAAGGTTTTCCACATATTTCGAAGCTCAATTAATAATTATTCCAGCCATTATGCGGGCATTTTTGCAGCAAATACACCTTCTTGTAAAGTTTTTTCCTCGTTATCGTAAACTTTAAATCTACTATTACCATACAAATTCCTTATATAAACTGTCAGTAAATTATTAGGAATAATAGCATTTGGCTCGTTTATCCTTTTTATGTTACGGATTCTAAAGTTATTATGATATTACTAAATTAAAATAGTAGATGTGAATTGCTTTGTACACTGTCTGTAAACTGCTTTGTTCATGTCTTTAAAATACGGGCGCGAATTTTGGTTATAATAGCATTTGTGAATTTCTCTTATATAAACTGTTTTCCTTGTCCATAAGCCGATAAAATTGTCCTTATAGTTAAGTGGTTCAACTTAAAAATGGGTATCTTTTCATGAAAGAAGGCTAGGGTCAATTCTACAAAATTCTTAAAATTAATTAAATAGTCTTTAAATTTGTGGAGTTTTTGTATGTTGACCACAAACCAAAATAGCGTTCAAAAATAGAAGAGGTTTTTCATTTTATTTTGAAAACGTATACACAGAATAATTTCTACTTAAAGTCGAGTCGGAATTTGGAAATTTAAGTTGTCGTTAGCACATTTTTAAAGCACTGTGATAGCTCATGAATAAAAAGTTGAAAAAAAACGAATAAATTCAAATTTGACTCGGAATCAATACCAAAATCATTAGTGTACAAAATATTTGGAACCGAACATAGAAATAATTAAAGAAATAAAGTTTTGAATGTGGTATTATTTTTTTAACATCAAAAAAAAAAAAAAATGCAATAAAAAAAATCGTAGTGATAGGATCAAAACAAATCACTATTTATTAATGGAATGGATTTACATTTACGAAAATTGGACAACAATAGGTTTGTATGGGAAGTTTTCCAATAAAATTTATTCAGTATAAACTTGCAAGACAGAATGGGCTTTATTCTCTTGGGTAATATTAGGAGAAGTGTACACGTTCACGAATTTATCATTAATTCAGTTCAAACGAAATATATTGATATTTCTAATGCAGTTCTATGAGACATTGGACTTGTTGATGATTAACCAGCTGATAATTGCAAGTTTACCGGGAAAAAAGTTTTTACTAGGAAATATAAATGAAGGAATTCCAGTAAAAATTTGTGATAGTAATCAAAATGTATCGAGTACGCACACAGAGCTAATATGACTTAGATTTTCCTACAGTCTCACAGAAATGGAAGTAAAATGAATACAATTAAAATAATATGCATTTTAGGTGAAATAAAGCCTTTAAGTTTGTTAAATTTCAATCAAAAATGTGACTTTTGATACCAAAAAATTTAGCTTTTTTTCTAGCTATTTTTTAACATTTTTTAGCTTTTTTGGCTAGTTTTTTGGACAACTCTAGCGGTTTTTTGTGAAACAATTCTGGTAACGCTGTTCGGAGGTCAAATCTGGGGATCGGTTTATATGGGGGCTATATATAATTATGGACCGATATGGACCAATTTTTACATGGTTGCTAGAGACGATATACTAACACCAAGTACCAAATTTCAGTCGGATCCGATGACATTTACTTCTCTTAGAGGTTCCGCAAACAAAATCTGGGGATCGGTTTATATGGGGGCTATATATAATTATGGACCGATATGGACCAATTTTTGCATGGTTGTTAAAGAACATATACCAACACCATCTACCAAATTTCAACCGGATCGGATGAAATTTGCTTCTCTTAGAGGATCCGCCAACCAAATCTGGGGATCGGTTTATATGGGGGCTATATATAATTATGGACCGATATGGACCAATTTTTGCACGGTTGCTAGAGACCATATACTTACACCATGTACCAAATTTCAGCCAGATCAGATGAAATATGCTACTCTTAGAGGCTCCGCAAGCCAAATCCGGAGGTCCGTTTATATGGGGGCTATACGTAAAAATGGACCGACCTACATCAATAACAACTACTTGTGGCAAGTTTCAAGTCGATAGCTTGTTTCGTTCGGAAGTTAGCATGATTTCAACAGACGGACGTACGGACGGACATGCTTAGATCGACTCAGAATTTCACCACGATCCAGAATATATATAATTTATGGGGTCTTAGATCAATATTTCGATGTGTTACAAATGGAATGACATAGGATATACCCCCCACCATAGGATGGGGGGTATATCCTATGGTGGAGGGTATAAAAATTTGACTTTTCTGGCTAATTGAATCCTCCTTCATATCTTTCTCACTTCCACGACGTTTTTTTAATTTTTAGCACATTTTTCAGTAATAAATACAAACAATGTAGAAGTTATTATATTTTATAAATTTTTTAAATTTTACCTTTCGCCTGGACGGAGAATCGAACCGCGGACCATGCAATTTGTAAGCCAACACACTATCCACAGGACTACGTACCCAGGAAAAAAATTTGGAAGTTCTTCCAAAGGCACAACATTAAAAACACTTCCAGAGATGCACTCCCCATGATGTTCTTTATTTTAACTACCCAGGAAGTTCTTTTAATTCAACTTTTTATAACTTCGTTTTTTCATACTTTTCATGGGTAATTTTGACTTTTGTTGTTTCAAATAGTTTAAAAACAGAGTAAGAATTCATAAAATGATACAAATCATTTAAATTTTGTCGAAAAAAATGCTAAATCCATTCTAGAAAAATTGTGAATTTTTGAAAATATTTGAGGTCAAACGTTTCCGACAAGCGTTAGAATCCATTAAAAATTATAAAAAATTTTAAAAATTATTTGTTTGACAAAATATCACTGAATATTTTAATTTACATCCACAACATTGAATTCGGATCACACCTAAAGAAGTGATGCAAATTCAGTGCAACGGCTGTTGAAATGGAGGACTTCCGTCCCATGACAAGCCCATGTTAAATTCATCGCTTCTGCGTCAATTTTGCACTACTTCCGGATCCAAAAATAACATTTTCATTACTTTTTTGGCGACGCTTTTTTTGCTGGGTAGCTGTTATTGTCATCAGCAGACAATTATCGCTATAGCCATCAACGCTCAAGCAACGCAAACAGTCATACAGTTATATTTATATAGCATAGTTTTCGGCGCCCACGAACCGATTAAAGAAACTTTATTTAACAGAAACATACATTTAGTTGACCACCGTGGATTATTATTGGATTAAAAATTATTCTTTTTTCAAACATCTATTGTTATTTTTGGGCTTTTAGATAGATGTTTGAAAATAATTAAAAAGGTCGAATCGAAAATAAAATTATTCTTTTTTATTGGAAAAATAAAAATTTTGTATAAAAAAAATTTTGGTGAAAGAAATTAAAAAAAACTAACAAAAGAAAAACGTTTTCCAAAATTTTTTTTTATACTATTTGAAATTTTTTAAGAGCCGAAAAGTTGTTATAAACAAATCGAAAGTAGGATTAAAACAAATTTTAAAAATTCGGCTTTGCTTTGCGATATTCCAAAAATTTAGAAAAATAAAAATTTCCAAATTTTAAAAGTATTTTTTTATTCCAAGTTCCTTTTTTCCCCAGACTATTAAAACTGACTACGAAATTTATATTCATGTTAAGCTCTCACATTTCAATTAGCAACTTTCCTTTTGTTAAAAAAAGGAAGGCTTAATTAAAATTTCAAAAAATGAAAAACAAAAACCCCAAGGACTTTTGCTTAGTTAACGCTTGTCGATACTTGATGTGACGACCTTTCCTCATACACGTACGCTCCGATTCTCTTACATTAACCTTTTCCTTTCGGACGCGTAAACAAAAAATATGAACAATAAGTACGCGTATATTTTCAGTTGCCAACACAAAAAAACAACAAAATTCTAAACAAGTCGTCCATGTTGAAAAGGATGTTAAGGACGTCAATGATGAGAACAAACTAAACACTTGACGAAACACTTTAAAAGCAGCAAACGGTGGAAAGTGGGTTGAAATGTACCACCTATCGCTTGTTAGCCACACTTCAGCGAAAGAACACAAAAAAACTCCTTGCACAAGGAAGAGTTATATACCCTTTTATGTTGGATACATTCACGCTTCCCACTCCCCCGTCTATATCATATTTTTCCATATTTTCTATTTATTTTTCCTGTTAAATTGTCTTCCGTTTGTAATTCCCCTATTCGTAGTATCCTTTGCAAATAACACACGCGATTTTGCAATTTTCCTGTTTATTGTTTTGCAATTTTGTTGTAGTGTTCTTGTGGTGTAATCCTTATGTGACGCATTGTTCCTGTTATGCTACGACCATAGTCCAGACAGTCCTTAGTCCAGCCTTGTATATGAAATAGGTATACGGGCTTTGGAACAACTGTAGTTTACTGGTCGGTGCTAATGACTTTTGTTGCGTGTTTTTGGCCGCTTTCATTGTCCTGTTTTGAAAACACTTGTTTTTCTTTCATTTGTGTTGGTATGTGTGAATGAATGTTTGTATTGCATTTAAGCTGAGTGCACTTTACTTCCGTTTCCGGTTTTATTTTAAGACTTAGAAAATAAATTGCTGTTGACATGTTTTCCAGTTTTTTTCCTGCGTCCAAAAAACACGAAACCTATATTGAGTAATAAATGGAATGGAATTGCTGTTTATAGTCTAAGTAATTTTTTATATACTTTTAAGGTATTTATGATTGCATTTATGGTATTTACTCATTCAGGGTTGGTTTTATGAATTGTCCAAACTTTCAAATAAACAAATACAGTAGTAAGTTCGACCGGGCCGAATCTTAAATACCCACCACCATGAATCAAATATAATAGTTTCCTTTGAGAATTTCAGGGGGGGTTTGATGACAGATATTTTCCCAAGCAGATCAGTTCAACCAGTACGCTTCCCACAGATAAATGTAAAGATTTTACCTATGAATACTAGATCAGATTCTGAATTTATAAGAACCATTTTTTATTTGAGTTTTAGAGGAATCATAAACATCTCTTGTAAGTGAAAGAAAATGATGAAATAACGCTTTGATTTGAAATCTATAATCTGTGAATTGTCATCCCAATTATTTAAATGACTACACCCTCAAAAAAAATCGCTTCTTTAACATATGTTCCAAACATATTTTGCAGGAACCACATATATTATTGCATACTGCCGAAACATTAATATGTTTGTTTTATGTGAACATATTATATGTTTGGAAGCATTTTGAGCCAAAAATATTATATGCTTGGAAGAATTTTTTCCAAACACGATTGTGCTCATTCCCTAACATACTCGTAATTTTCAAATTTTTTAGTTATTGGCACCTTTTTCTGTAATACAAATAATGTTGAAGAAATTATTCACTTTTATAATTTTTTTAAATTTTACCTTTCGCCTGCACGGAGAATCGAACCGAGGACCATACAGTTTGTAAGCCAACACACTATCCACTGGGCTACGTAGCTGTTATAGTCACCAGTAGATAATTATCGTTTTAAGTTACATTTATATAGCATAGTTTGCAGCGCCCACGAGCCCATGCAAACATTACATTATTTAACAGAAACATACATTTGTTTGCCACGTGGAGCAGTGGTTAGCATGTCTGCCTTGCATGCAAAGGGTCGTGGGTTCAATCCCTGCTCCGACCGAACATTTTTTTTTTTTTTTAATTTACACATTTATATTTATACTATATTAAATTTTTTTTAAATGAAACTTCGAAATGTGCGTTATTAAAGATTTATAGTCAGTAACAGTGCTTGATATAAACGAAATTGACTGATTTTTGGATAAAATATTATTTTTTATTGCAAAAATAACAATATTGTAATAAAAAACTGTTTTTGGACAAAACTTTAAAATTTGGAAGGAATTCAAAAACTAACAAAAGAAGAACGTGGAGTCGAGTATAAACATACATACATAATTTTATAATATAAACATACATTTATTTAGGAGTGAACAGTTTTTTACTAGCATTTAACACCATCGCTCTAAAATTCCTTTTATTTTTCTTTAATAATTCATTTTAAAGAAAATAAACTTTTTAAATTGTTTTAGCTGTAAAACTCGAACTTAATGCCCGCTTTTATATTTGATGGTGTACGTCAACTCCTCGTGGACTACTAAAGAGGAACTAAAGTTTGTTTTTTTACATTTTACTGTGTAATTTTTCACTATTTCCTCCTTATTTCATTTTACTGTCCCAACTCTAAAAAGTGTATAATGCCCTTTCGCTATTTTTATGAAGACCCCTGATTTCTTTTAACGAACCAAGAAAAAAATTGTGCCCATAATGCCAAAATGATAAACAAAACACATGTCCATACATACATAAAATGCTGCTCTCAAGGCGAAAACATATGCTGTTTGTTTTTCAAATGTCTATTCTCTTGGTTCCGAATGTCTATTCTCTTTATTCAAATTAAATAATATTTAGACTTAAGCAAATCAAATTTTTGGCCTTATCATAAAACAGTTTTCCGAAACAACATACAAGCGGTTTCACAGAAATTGTTCTCTTTTGACTCTTTTGCTGTGTTATATTGATATCTTTCGTCAACTCTCCCGGTTTCCATCTCTATTTCTCTCTATACTCCCTCTGTCGCTTTGAATAAAATATCACAACATATGTATGTTTAGTCGAAATTTGTAAATTTATATATGTTTGTATTCACACATATGATTTTTATGAAACATTCATGCCCCAAACATAATATATTCCAACATATTAACATAGATGTCCCAAACATTTAGTGTTAGTTTAGGAACATTACATGTTCGCACTTAAATATATTGTGGTTTAAAATCGTGCCCGAAACACATTTTGTTTATATCGGAACATATGAAAAACATATTTTTCTAACAGTGTACGAGAAGTAAAATCTGGAAATTTTGCATTCAGTTTCAAGCAATTTTCATGATCAGTGCGCCTTCTATACCCTCAATAAGTGAAATCAGTCTATATGGAGGCCTTACCAAATGGACCGATAAAACTAAATCGATATACACTTTGGTATGGGTCTAAAATGCCAATATATTTTCAATTTGTGGCAAATCAGATAAAATCTACAATTTCTAGAAACCCTAGGATTTAAATCGGTAGTTCGGTGTAATGTGGGCTATATCAAAACATGGAATAATACACATAATATTCAGCACATTTAATTGTAGTTCTAAAACCTAGACCCCAAATCGGACGGCCGATTTATAAGGGGGCTATGTCAAAAACTGTACCGATACTCACTATATATTCGGCACACCCCTTTATGGTCCTAGAATACCTCTAGATTTGCAATTTCAGGCAAATTGGGTAAAACCTACGGATTCTAGAAGCCCAAGAAGTAAAATCGGGAGATCGGTCTATTTGGGGGCTATATCAAAACATGGACCGATAATCACCATTTTCGGCACATCTTTTTATTTTCCAAGAATACCTCTAGATTTCCAATTTCAGGCAAATTGGGTAAAAACTACGGATTCTAGAAGCCCAAGAAGTAAAATCGGGAGATCGGTCTATATGGGGGCTATATCAAAACATGGACCGGTACTCACCATTTTCGACACATGTCTTTATGGTCCCAGAATACCTCTAGATTTCAAATTTCAGGTAAATTGGATAAAAACTACGGATTCTAGAAGCCCAAGAAGTAAAATCTGGAGATCGGTCTATATGGGGGCTATATCAAAACATAAACCGGTACACAACACCTCATACCTCTTTTTGGTCCTAAAATACCTCTAGATTTGCAATTTCAGGCAAATCGGATAGAAAATACAGTTTCTAGAAGCTCAAGAAGCATAATCGGGAGATCGGTCTATATGAGGGCTAGGGAGCCACCGTGGTGCAATGGTTAGCATGCCCGCCTTGCATACACAAGGTCGTGGGTTCGATTCCTGCTTCGACCGAACACCAAAAAGTTTTTCAGCGGTGGATTATCCCACCTCAGTAATGCTGGTGACATTTCTGAGGGTTTCAAAGCTTCTCTAAGTGGTTTCACTGCAATGTGGAACGCCGTTCAGACTCGACTATAAAAAAGAGGTCCCTTGTCATTGAGCTTAACATGGAATCGGGCAGCACTCAGTGATAAGAGAGAAGTTCACCAATGTGATATCACAATGGACTGAATAGTCTAAGTGAGCCTGATACACCGGGCTGCCACCTAACCTAACCTAACCTAGACCTGTACTCAACATTTTCGGTACACGTCGTTAGGGTCCTAGAGTATCTCTAGATTTCAAAGCGCAAGTAAATTGGATTAAAACTACGGATTATAGAAGCCCAAGAAGTAAAATCGAGAGATCGGTCTATATGGGGGCTATATCAAAACATGGACCTATACACCCCATTTTCGGCACATCTCTTTATGGCCCAGGCAAATCGGATAGAAAATACACTTTCTAGACGCCCAAGAAACAAAATCGGGAAATCGGTCCATATGGTCGCTATACCAAAACATGGACCGATATGCACAATTTTCGGTACACTTTTTGATGGTCCTAAAATACCTCTAGATTTCCAATTTCAGGCAAATTGGATAAAAACTACAATTTTTCTAAGCTCAAAACCCCAAATCAGGAGGTCGGTTTATATGGAGACTATATCAAAACTTAGACCGATATAGCCCATCTTCGAACTTGACCTGCCTGCAAACAAAAGACGAATCTGTGTCAAATTTCAGGACGATAGCGCCATTATTGGAGGTTGTAGCGTGATTATAACAGACAAACATACGGACAGACGGACATGCTTATATCGTCTTAAAATGTCTCACTGATCAAGAATATATATACTTCATATAGTCGAAAATCGATATTTCGATGTGTTACAAATGGAATGACAAACTTATTATACGTCACCATTCTATGGTGGTGGGTATAAGTATTTATATACAAATGAAGTACAGAATTTTACTGAATTCGAAAATCTCACAAAATAATTCATATTTTTCTATTTCTGAAATTATTTTTAATATATATATATATTTTTTTTTTAATTTGACAAGAATTATTCACTTATTATGATACAAATTAGGGACTAAGTTTTGTCAAATATACAATTTGTAAATTATTTTATTTAAAATTTTCTAAAATAAAACTACATGTTCTTTTATAGTGGGTCTCTTCTTTAAAATTCAAAGAAGAAATAAAATTTATTAAATTTTTGTTGAATTTAAAATTCATTATCTTTGCTTTACAAATTGTTTTGATTCCGCCTAAAGAAATTTTTAGGGATATATCTAACTATAAATCTATGATCAATAAAATTAAAATTAAGATAAAAATTTTATTTATCGAATATTCATTTTTATTTGCAGTATATTAATATTATTTGCAGTATATTAATATTCACGTACAAACAAATGCCAGTCTAAAAATTCAAATTATAACAATTAGTTCAAAATAAAAAATATTTTCTTAATTCAAAAATAAATAAAATAAAAAATAAAGATGTAAAATCCTCAAAATAAATCTTTGCCTATATTTATTAAGTCTAAAGATTCAATATACCAGTTTAGTTAAAGACGATTTCTTTAAATCGAAAATGTTTTTCATTAATTTAAGGAAATTTTGCCTTACTTCAAAGAAATACGATTTTATCGGAGACATGCAAATTTCCAAAATTTAATTAACAAAAATCATAAACTTTTGTTGTGTAAATTACACTCAAAAAAAAGTGAACTCACTATTTCACTAAAGCCAATTTAACTATATTTTAGTCCATGAACTTATTATATTTGGTGAAAGTTTCATTTACTCTAATAATTTTTTGCGTACGTTAGTTAAATGAACTAAAAGACGGGAGAAAATTATACACAAGTTAAAGATAGAGATTTACTAAATTCGTATTTGTCATAAAATAGTTCATTATTTCTTCAAATTTGTAAATTTTACTACAAAAGTGTCCATTATGAACTTCGTATGTCACTAAAGACATTCTTGCAATTTTGAACTCCAATTTTTTCCTTCAAACTACAAAATTTTCTTTAAAAAGTGAAAAAAATTATTTATGTCTAATAAATTTTCTTGAATTTGTCGAAAAATATTTACTTATTTTTGTGATATCGGCGCGATGCCAGCGCTTGTAATACTGTTTAGTTAAAAATTTCTAAAAATATTCAAAATTTTCTAAAATTACTCAAAAGTTTTCTTCCTGGTGGGTTCACTGTTTTTTCTGTGTACCTGTTCTAAGATTTAAATTGCATAATCTTTGAACTAATATTTTGAAATATAAATTCCAAAATAGTCTTCCCAGTTTCTATATATGTAGATGGTCCAATATATCCAGGACACGATAAAATTATTATATTGTGCATTTATGTTTATACAATTTGTGTTTGGAGGTTTACATCAAATGCCCTATTACTCTCCATATCATCGCTAACAACATACACCATTTGACACTTTTAACGACCAACCTGTCTGGCTAGCTTACTGAGTTGGTCACATAAAATAACCACAATCCTTTGGGGATTTTATTAGCGAACATTTAAAACAAATTGATTTTTAAATCTAATCTCCATCAGCCACTAAAAACAAAACCAAAGGCCAAAGGGTTTTGTTATGGAACAATTGTACCAGCGCTCAACTAGGCCTCCAATAAATCCCCAAAAATATGATTAAAAATTCTGCAACATACCAAAGTCTATGCAATAGGTTTGGAGTGCTATTTAAGCTCTTGGGATTTACATATTGAATTAGTTAGACTAGTCTATAACATGGCGACAGTAAATTTCTGTGAAATAATCTGCCTATGTGCCAATTGAAATTTATGAAAATTTTATTTTTATTTTACACTACATAATCCCTGAAGTGCATTCTAAAGGGCAATGTAGCCATGCAAGTGTATACAGGAAAACTGTTATGGGAGATTGGGGAAACAGTCAGTTAAAAACAGTATTAACGTTTACATTATATTTTAATATAAAAAAATTTTTAAAAGTTAGTTTCATTGAAAGAGGGCTATTCCACGATATAACATAATGAAATCTAATCAAATATTAAAAATTCTATAATTACAAATATTTAATTCAATGTTTTTATTTCTTTCTTTTCAGGTAATTTTTCAAATAATTCAAGAAAAATGTCAAAACGCAAAAAAATACGTAAGTATGATATGGTACAAATAAGGACTGTAGATCGTAGAATATAAACTCGATCAATAAGGCAACATTATTTTGTTGAATTAAAATTATATTAAAATATAAATAGTAATATAATTAAAATTGAAATAAGATTCACGATAAAAATTTCCATATAATCTATAGCATTGAAGTCATAAAAATGTTGGGAAGTTGAAAAAGTTTTTTCGTATATTTCGTTAAAGTTCATGTCATTTTTTGTCCTACTAGTAATGAACTTTATTCCAACCAACAAATTTCTTTTTTTGGTCAAGCACCCAAGCAGAAAAGGCATAACCAAATATAGTGAAAATGTACTTTTTGGACCGGGAAGTGGTGCACAATTGGGACAGAAGCAATGAATTTAACAAGGGTTTATCATAAGATGGATATCCACCTTTTCATTTCTTAAGGTGTGAGCACAAATATTTTCGAAAATGTTAAAATTTTCTATACCAGATTTCGCACTTTTTATACCCTGCGCCACACTGTGGAACAGGGTATAATAAGTTAGTGCAACACCCAGAAGGAGACGATATAGAGACATGGTGTCTTTGACAAAAATGCTCAGGGTGGGCTCCTGAGTCGATATAGCCATGTCCGTCTGTCTGTGAACACATTTTTGTGATCAAAGTCTACATCGAAAAAAAGTGAACTGTTTTATAGGAAGAATTAACTACCTCGCACGAAAATTGAACAAAATTTTACACCACATTTTGAGATTTCCACAAAGCGTTGTTAAAACCAGGAAATTTTAATGCCCTGTTGTACTTTTTAACTGCAGTTCACGAAATTACATCCTCTCATAGAAGAAAAAATTAATTAAAGTAAAGACGAAAATCATTGGCGCCAAGTCATGACAATTTTAACCATACAGTAGTTCATTCTTACTATTTTGAACTTATGTGTACGGTCATTGAACTTTATACTCACGTTTAGTTCATAAAATTTTTGAGACATACTTAAAAAAAGTAAGATTTTATTAAGCTGTGGAAAATTTCGATAAAAATAATGAAGCAAATAAATTTGTTCCAATAAAAATAATTTAAATTTAGCGTTAGTTTAACTAAGGAAATTTTTTTTTGTGTAGGTTGCAGTTTAGTCCAATCGACTTCAAATTTGGCACAAGTATGTGTTTTGGCTCAGAATAGAACCCTATTGATTTTGGAAGAAATCGGTTCAGATTTAGATATATCTCCCATATATATCTTTCGGCCGATATGGACTTAAAGGGTGATACGGTCAACATTTGGTCAATATGAACTTGACGTATTTCTTTCAATTTTGCATTTAAAAAACCTGAACACCCATCATTTTGAAGGTTATCAAAATGCCGTCCAAGAAAGAAGAGCAGCGTATCAAAATTTTGCTCGCGCATCGCGAAAATCCAAGCTACACGCACGCAAAGCTGGCAAAATCGCTAAAAGTTGCCAAATCAACCGTTACAAATGTAATTAAAGTGTTTGGGGAACGTTTGTCGACAGCCAGGAAGTCTGGATCGGGGGTAAATCGAAAACCGGAAGCCGCTGAGACGACAAAGAGAGATGCCGCAAATAAGCTGGGTGTATCGTCTACAACCGTGCATCGAGCCAAAAAACGAGCCGGACTATCGACTTACAAGAAGGTAGTGACTCCAAATCGCGATGATAAACAAAATACGACGGCCAAAGCGCGAACCCGGAGGCTGTACACGACGATGCTGACGATGTTTGACTGCGTGGTAATGGACGACGAAACCTACGTCAAAGCCGACTACAAGCAGCTTCCGGGACAGGAGTTTTATACGGCAAAAGGAAGAGGAAAGGTAGCAGATATTTTCAAGCACATAAAACTGTCAAAGTTCGCAAAGAAATATCTGGTTTGGCAAGCCATCTGTACCTGTGGCTTGAAAAGCAGCATTTTCATAGCTTCCGGGACTGTCAACCAAGAAATTTACGTGAAAGAGTATTTGAATAAACGTCTGCTGCCTTTCCTGAAGAAACACGGTTGTTCCGTACTGTTTTGGCCGGATTTTGCATCTTGCCATTACGGTAAAAAAAGCCATGGAGTGGTACGCCGCCAACAACGTGCAGGTGGTTCTCAAGGACAAGAACCCTCCCAACACGCCAGAGCTCCGCCCAATTGAGAAATACTGGGCTATTGTCAAGAGGAACCTAGAGAAGACCAAAAAACTGCTAAGGAGTTCAAGGCAAACTGGTTTTCTGCGGCGAAGAAGGTGGACAAGGTGGCTGTACAAAATCTGATGGCAGGTGTCAAGCGTGAGGCCCGGCAATTTGGATTTGGAAAAGCGAAAGCCTAACTGAATATTTTTCCTGAATTTTATACTAATTGAACTTGAAAAAGAAATTTAGTTTGATTTTTTAAATATTTAAACGATTTCACAGATTTACACGGGTTTTCCCTTGACCAAATTTTGACCGTATCACCCTTTATATGGCCCCATAAACCATAGTTTTAGCCTAATTTGCTTAACATTTTGCACAAGAAGAGCAATTAGTACTATAGTTAAGTGTGCCAAATTTTATTGAAATCGGTTCAGATTTAGATATAGCTCCCATATATATGTATAGTTCGCCCGATCTGGACTAATATTGTCCCAGAAGCCAGAGTTTTACCCCAATTTTATTGAAATTTTCCACTAGGAATACAATTAGTAGTGTAGTCAAGTGTGGCAAATTTTATTGAAATCGGTTCAGATTTGGATATAGCTCCCATATATATCGTTCGCCCGATTTACACTCGTATGACCACATTGGCCAATCTTTTACTCCGATTTACTTGAAATTTTACACAGGAAGTCGAATTAGCATTGTAGCTATGCGTGCCAAATTTGGTTGAAATCGGTTAAGATTTAAATATAGCTCCCAATATGTTTTTCTGATTTTGACAAAAAATGGTCAAAATACCAACATTTTCTTTGTAAAAGCGCACTTTCCGCTTAGTCGGAAAGTTGTAAAAATGACTCTAATTTTCCTAAACTTCTAATACATATGTATCGAGCGATAAATCATAAATAAACTTTTGCGAAGTTTCCTTAAAATTGCTTCAAATTTAAATGCTTCCCATATTTATACCCTGCACCACACTGTGGAACAGGGTATTATAAGTTAGTGCATATGTTGGTAACACCCAGAAGGAGACGAGATAGACACATGGTGTCTTTGGCAATAATGCTCAGGGTGGGTCCCTGAGTCGATATAATCATGTCCGTCTTTCCGTCCGTCTGTGAACACATTTTTGTGATCAAAGTCTAGGTCGCAATTTAAGTCCAATCGCCTTCAAATTTGGCACATGTTCCTAATTTGGGTCAGAATAGAACCCTATTGATTTTGGAAGAAATCGGTTCAGATTTAGATATAGCTCCCACATATATCTTTCGCCCGATATGCACTAATATGGACCCAGCAGCCAGAATTTTATACCGATTTGCTTGAAATTTTGTACAAACATAACACTTAGTCGTATAGTCAAGTGTGCAGAATTTGATTGAAGTCGGTTCAGATTTAGATATAGCTCCCATATATATCTTTCGCCCGATATTAACTAATATGGTCCAAAAAGCCAGAGTTTTGGCCCAATTTGGTTGAAATTTTGCACAGGGAGTAGAATTAGCATTGTAGCTATGCGTGCCAAATTTGTTTGAAATCGATTCAGATTTAGATATAGCTCCCATATATATCTTTCGCCCGATATGCACTTATATGGACCCAGAAGCCAGAGTTTTATCCCGATTAGCTTGAAATTTTGCACAAGGAGTACAATTGGTAGTATAGTCATGTGTGTTAAATTTTATTGAAATCGGTTCAGATTTAGATATAGCTTCCATATATATCTTTCGCCCGATATGGACTAATACGGTCCCAGAAGCCAGAGTGTTACTCCGATTTATTTGAAATTTTGCACAGGGAGTAGAATTAGTATTGTACCTATGCGTGCCAAATTTGGTTGACATCGGTTCAGATTTAGATATAGCTCCCATATATATGTTTTCCTGATTTCGACAAAAATGGTCGAAAAGTTTTAAAAATTACTCTAATTTTCCTAAACTTCTAATATATATATGTCGAGCGATAAATCATAAATAAACTTTTACGAAGTTTCCGTAAAATTGCTTCAGAGTTAAATGTTTCCCATATTTTTTTACTAACATTGTGTTCCACCCTAGTGCATTAGCCGACTTAAATTTTGAGTCTATAGATTTTGTAAAAGTCTATCAAATTCTGTCCAAATCGAGTGATATTTAAATGTATGTATTTGGGACAAACCTTTATATATAGCCCCCAACACATTTGACGGATGTGATATGGTATCGAAAATTTAGATCTACAAAGTGGTGCAGGGTATAATATAATCGGCCCCGCCCGACTTTAGACTTTCCTTACTTGTTATAATTTGCTTTTATTTTATTATTTATTTATTTTTGTTTTTTGAAATATAGCGGTTTTTTCATAACTGGCGATCTATTTTTATTGACCAGCTATATCCTTTTTAGACATTTTCAGAATTTAATTATTTTTTTTTTTTTGTTATTTCACAAAACGTGTCTAGTGGTCATTAATAATGAACTAAAAAGCGATAGTATATAAATTCGTTCACATATTAAATTCACAAAAACATAGTTGCAACAAATCTCTTTTTAGCTTGTTTTCTTCACAGAAATATTGCACATGATTTACACAACCTAAAGAAAAACTAATGAATTTAATAAACCATTGAAAGGCAAAAAACAACCTACCACAAAAGGCTTGCAGTTGGTTGGCACCTTTTAATAATTGCTCAATACCACTGGACCTCTTATTCACCCACTACATAAATCTATCCATTTATGGAAATAAACTCTGAGTAACGTAGGAAATCAAATATTTATTGTTTGGATTAACTGAACGGTCGTTTCAAAAAACAAAAATGAAATAAATACAAAAATATCAATAACAGCAAAAACTCACCAACTTCATCGGCATTTTCCTCTAACAGCATATTAAAAGTGCGGAAATTTCAAATGAAAACAGTTTGACTACGTGCCATAGCAATATTGATATGGTTATGAATCGATATGAGGCTAGAGATTACATACACAGAAAAAAACTTCCCTAGTTAAACTAACGCTAAATTTAACTTATTTTTATTGCAAAAATATTATTATTATTTTTTTTTTTTGTAGTTAAATTTTATTATTTTTTGCGAAATTTTCCATAGCTTAATGAAATCTTACTTTTTTTAAGTATGTCTCAAAAATTTTATGAACTAAACGTGAGTATAAAGTTCAATGACCGTACACATAAGTTCAATATGAACTAAAGCAAACGAAGATTTTCGTACGATTCCCGAAAATAGTAAGAATGAACTGCTGTATGGTTAAAATGGTCATGATTTGGCGCCAATGATTTTCTTCTTTAATTTTAGTTAATTTCTTCTTCTATGAGAGTGTGTAATTTCGAGAACTGCAGTAAAAAGTACAACGTGGCATTAAATTTTCCTGGTTTTAACAACGCTTTGTGGAAATCTCAAAATGTGGAGTAAAATTTAGTTCAATTTTCGTACGAGTTAGTTTATTCTTCCTATAAAACAGTTTACTTTTTTTCGGTGTACATAATAAAAACTCGATGTTTTCAAAAATTTCAGAATTGAGAATAAATTCGTTCATGTTTTTTTCTTATATTGACAAGTTGACTTTTAGCATTTTTCAAATTTTAAATTTCTGAAGAACTAATTTTAAGAGTTTTGAAAAACTTGGTAGCAAATGTTTGTGTAGATTTTTTTATCGATCGATTAATTTTTTATTTTGTTTTAATATAACAGAAAGTTGTTTTTTTCGTATAAGAATAGCACTAAAGTCTATTAGAACCATTTATTGTTCAAAAGTCGAAAGGCGGATTGCGACTTTGAGATCTCTATTTGGCACCCACTGACTCGAATAAATTATTTATTTATTTTTTTTTTTTTTTGTTTGAAAAACTTTATATGTTTTATACATATCCATGGGGGGGTTAGAAAATATCCAAACAACAATAAATAGAGAACTTTGAAAACATTCATCATAACACACTCCCACACCCATAATTGTCGTGATAAAAATGTCCCAATTGATGGCGTTTGAAACAATCGCTTGCAGAACCACAACTACCAACGATTTTGGATTTGTCCCAACAACAATTTTGAGATTGTGACAAATTTTGATAAAAATATCCATAGAAATAGAATTTGGATAAAATGTGCTAGAAAATTGAAATTTTGACAACATTTCGTAGAGAAATGAGATTTTGACAAAATTTCGTAGAGAAATGAGATTTTGACAAAATTTCCTTTAGAAATTAAATTTTGACAAAATTTCCTATAGAAATGAAATTTGGACAAAATTTCATATGAAAATGAAATTTTAACAAACTTTTATATAGAAATTAAATTTTGACAAAGTTGCCTATAAAAATTGAATTTTGCCAAAATTTCCTATAGAAATTGAATTTTGACAAAATTTCCTATTGAAATTAAATTTTGGTAAAATTTCTATTCTGTAGGAAATTTCGACAAATTCTTTTGTACAAATGAAATTTTGACAAAATTTCCTATAGAAATGAAATTTTGATAAAATTTCCTAAAGAAATAAAATGTTGACAAAATTTCCTACAGAAATGAATTTTTGACAAAATTTCCTATAGAAATGAAATGTTGACAAAATTGTCTATAGTAGTCAAATTTTTCCAAAATGTTCTATAGAAGTGAAATTTTGACAAAATTTCCTATAGAAATGCAATTTTTAAAAAATTTCCTATAGAAATTAAATTTTGACAAAATTTCCTATAGAAATAAATTGTTGACAAACTTTCCTACTGAAATAAATTTTTGACAAAATTGTCTATTGAAATGAAATATTTTAAAAAATTGGCAAAATTTTCTATAGAAATGAAATTTAGACGAAATTGCCTATAAAAAAGAAATTTTGACAAAATTTCCTATACAAATGAAATTTTAACAAAATTTCCTATAAATGAAATTTTGGCAAAATGAAATATTGACAACATTTCCTGTAGAAGTAAAATTTTGACAAAATGTCCTATATAAGTGAAATTTTGACAAAATTTCCTATAGAAATGATATTTTGACAAAATTTCCTATGGAAAGGAAAATTTTATAAAATTTCCTATTGAAATAAAATGTTGACAAAAATTTCCTATTGAAATGAAATTTTGATAAAAATTCCTATAGAAATGAAATTTTGACAAAAATTTCCTATTGAAATAAAATTTGGACAAAATTTCCTATAGAAATAAAATTTTGCCAAAATTTCTTATAGAAATGAAATTTTGACATAGTTTCCTATAGAACTGAAATTTTGACAAAATTTTCTATAGAAATTAAATTTTGACAAAATTTCCTATAAAAATGGAATTTTGCCAAAATTTCCTATTGAAATTAAATTTTGACAAAATTTCTTATTGAAATTAAATTGTGGCAAAATTTCATTTCTGTAGGAAATTTCGACAAATTCTTTTGTAGAAATGAAATTTTGACAAAATTTCCTATAGAAATTAAATTTTGTTAAAATTTCCTAAAGAAATAAAATGTTGACAAAATTTCCTACAGAAATAAAATTTTGAAATTTCGACAAATTCTTTTGTACAAATGAAATTTTGACAAAATTTCCTATAGAAATGAAATTTTGATAAAATTTCCTAAAGAAATAAAATGTTGACAAAATTTCCTACAGAAATGAATTTTTGACAAAATTTCCTATAGAAATGAAATGTTGACAAAATTTTCTATAGTAGTGAAATTTTTCCAAAATGTTCTATAGAAGTGAAATTTTGACAAAATTTCCTATAGAAATGCAATTTTTAAAAAATTTCCTATAGAAATTAAATTTTGACAAAATTTCCTATAGAAATAAATTTTTGAGAAACTTTCCTACTGAAATAAATTTTTGACAAAATTGTCTATTGAAATGAAGTATTTTAAAAAATTGGCAAAATTTTCTATAGAAATGAAATTTAGGCGAAATTGCCTATAAAAAAGAAATTTTGACAAAATTTCCTATACAAATGAAATTTTAACAAAATTTCCTATAAATGAAATTTTGGCAAAATGAAATATTGACAACATTTCCTGTAGAAGTAAAATTTTGACAAAATGTCCTATATAAGTGAAATTTTGACAAATTTTCCTATATAAGTGAAATTTTGACAAAATTTCCTATAGAAATTAAATTTTGACAAAATTTCCTCTAGAAATTATCTTTTGACAAAATTTCCTATGGAAAGGAAAATTTTATAAAATTTCCTATAGAAATGAAATTTTGACAACATTTCCTATAGAAAAGAAATTTTTGACAAAGTTTCCTATAGAAATGAAATTATGACAAAATTTCCTATACAAATGAAATTTTGACAAAAATTTCCTATTGAAATAAAATTTGGAAAAAAATTCCTATAGAAATGAAATTTTGCCAAAATTTTCTATAGAAATGAAATTTTGACAAAGTTCTATAGGAACTGAAATTTTGACAAAATTTTCTATAGTAATTAAATTTTGAAAAACTTTCCCATAGAAATGGATTTTTGCCAAAATTTCCTATAGAAATGCAATTTTTAAAAAATTTCCTATAGAAATTACATTTTGACAAAATTTCCTACAGAAATAAATTTTTGACAAACTTTCGTATTGAAATAAATTTTTGACAAAATTTCCTATTGAAATGAGATATTTTAAAAATTTTTACAAAATATCCTATACAAATGAAATTTAGACGAAATTGCCTATAAAACAGAAATTTTGACAAAATTTCCAATACAAAATAAATTTTAACAAAATTTCCTATAGAAATGAAATTTTGACAAAATTAAATATTGACAACATTTCCTGTAGAAGTAAAATTTTGACAAATTTTCCTATATAAGTGAAATTTTGACAAAATTTCCTATAGAAATGATATTTTGACAAAATTTCCTATGGAAAGGAAAATTTTATAAAATTTTCTATTGAAATAAAATGTTGACAAAAATTTCCTATTGAAATGAAATTTTGATAAAATTTCCTATAGAAATGAAATTTTGACAAAAATTTCCTATTGAAATAAAATTTGGACAAAATTTCCTATAGAAATAAAATTTTGCCAAAATTTCTTATAGAAATGAAATTTTGACATAGTTTCCTATAGAACTGAAATTTTGACAAAATTTTCTATAGAAATTAAATTTTGACAAAATTTCCTATAAAAATGGAATTTTGCCAAAATTTCCTATTGAAATTAAATTTTGACAAAATTTCTTATTGAAATTAAATTGTGGCAAAATTTCATTTCTGTAGGAAATTTCGACAAATTCTTTTGTAGAAATGAAATTTTGACAAAATTTCCTATAGAAATTAAATTTTGTTAAAATTTCCTAAAGAAATAAAATGTTGACAAAATTTCCTACATAAATAAAATTTTGACAAAATTTCCTATAGAAATGAAATGTTGACAAAATTGTCTATAGTAGTGAAATTTTTCTAAAATGTTCTATAGAAGTGAAATTTTGACAAAATTTCCTATAGAAATGCAATTTTTAAAAAATTTCCTATAGAAATAAAATTTTGACAAAATTTCCTATAGAAATAAATTTTTGACAAAATTTCCTATTGAAATAAATTTTTGACAAAATTTCCTATAGAAATGAAATTTAGACGAAATTGCCTATAGAAAAGAAATTTTGACAAAATTTCCTATACAAATGACATTTTGACAAAATGAAATATTGACAACATTTCCTGTAGAAGTAAAATTTTGACAAATTTTCCTATATAAGCGAAATTTTGACAAAATTTCCTATTGAAATGAAATTTTGATAAAAATTTTCTTTAGAAAAGAAATTTTGACAAAAATTTCCTATACAAATGAAATTTTGACAAAAATTTCATATTAAAATAAAATTTGGACAAAATTTCCTATACAAATGAAATTTTGACAAAATTTCCTATACACGCTCACAAAAAATCGCTTCTGTAACATATACTCCCAAACATATTTTGCTTCAAGCATATACATTTTTGGGTATTGCCCAAACATTTATATGTTTGATCTCTTCCAATATATAATATGTTTGAAAGCATATTAGTCTAAACAATATATGTTTGGGTAGTTTAAGTTTCAAACATTTTGTATTTTTGCATCCAAATTCAATAATGTTGTCTTCCAAAAAACAATATGTTATTATGTGAACATATAATATGTTAGGAAGCATTTTGCACCCAAAAATATTATATGCTTAAAAAAATTCTCCCAAACAATATTGTGCTCAAAATTTTATTTATTTATTTATATATTTACAATCATAACGAATTATGAAAATAAACAGGTAATATAGGTGCTAACAACATAGGTTTTCGACCTGAATGCTCAAAATTTTGTTTCTGCCCAATTGTATATTCCCCAACATCTTTCTCACTTCCACGAGATTTTTTAGTTCTTAGCACCTTTTTCTGTAATACAAACATTGTAGAAGAAATTATTCAATTGTATGATTTTTTTTTATTTTAAATTTACCTTTTGCCGGACGGGGATTCGAACAGCGGACCACACAGTTTGTAAGGATCAAAGAAGTAGCTGATCAATTGCCCAGGGAAAAATAAAATGTTAATTTTGTAATAACAAGCAACAACCACCAACTTAATTCAATATCGCTCCCTGTTAAATAGCGCTCCAAGCTACTGAACACATATATGTTTATAGGCTATTTCTAAATTAATATATGTTTGCATCCAAACATTTTATATTTACAAACATTTTATGTCCCAAACATAATATGTTCTAACATATTAACATATATGTCCCAAACATGTTATGCTAGTTTATGAACATTATATGCTTGCACTCAAAAATATTGTGTTTAAAAATTTGTGTTCCAAACATATAATGTTTATAGCCAAACATATGAAAAACAGCCTTTTTCATCCGTGTAGAAATGAAATTTTAGCAAAATTTCCTATAGATATGAAATTTTGACTAAATTTCCTATTGAAATAAATACTTGACAAAATTTTCTATAGATATAAAATTTTGACAAAATTTTCTATAGAAATAAACAAAATTGCCTATAGAAATAAAATTTTTACAAAATTTCCTATAGAAATAAAATTTTGAAAATTTTTTTTATAGAAATAAAATTTTGACTCAATTTTTTATAGAAATAAAATTTTGACACAATTTCCTATAGAAATGATATTTTGAATAAATTTCCTATGGAAAGGGCAATTTTATAAAATTTCCTATTGAAATGACATTTTGACAAAAATTTCCTATTGAATTGAAATTTTGACAAAACTTCCTATAAAAATGAAATTTTGACAAAATTTCCTATTAAAATGAAATTTTGCCAAAAATTTTTTATAGAAATGATATTTTCACAAAACTTCCTTAGAAATGAAATTTTGACAAAATTTCCTATAGATATGAAATTTTGAAAAAATTTCCCTAGAAATGAAATATTGACAAAACTTCCTAAGAAATGAAATTGCTATATGAAATGAAATTTCTATGTTCGTTGGGTTTTAGCCCGCATATAAATGACAATGTTATGACACTTCACGACAAACAATACCTACTGGCATATGTGTTTGTCTGACTATTTGTCCGACAGTATGTGGTTTAAAGGTAATTGAGTTTGACTTCGAATTTATTTGATTTTTTTTTTGTCACAACTCTTGTAATTGGATTTCTTTGCCAAATATAATAAAATTGAATTTTTATTTCCTTTTTGGTAAACTTTTTGGGGGGATTTGGCCATTTAGCTAAGAGTACTCCATAGTACTTAGTGGTAAAAACGCATTCGTGCGTATTGACCTGTTATGGGACTTTTTGTGCAAATATGTATTTCCAAAAATGTATTTCTACTCAACGCCCATGGAAAATATGTACTCGCTTGCAGACGTATGTGCAAATGGAAAATGAAACGTTCAAGACCACTTAATACTCCTAGACGAATTTGAATTTCTTTTAGCCTTTTCCATGGCACACCATAATTTGTTGTCCACTTTTTTTAATGTCGTGATTGTGAACAATGGGTGGTAATACCAACATTTATACGCCTTGGTTAGGTCATATGTGCCACGGTCCTTGGCCCGGAATTTTAAATAATTTTCTTGCTTATTTAACAAATGCTTACATGACATTAACATTTACTCGAGTCCAAAGCAATAAAGTCATTGACACCACATAGTTTCAGCTATGCAACTATAGGGTTCCTTTAGCCAACACGACAAAGTCTGGTTAATTATATATGCAAGTTATATGGTATACTCTCGTGATGGTCATGTCCTAAAACTTTGGTGTGAGCTTGGGATACTGTTAGGGATTCTATTGTTGATAGTATACATCATTTACCCATGTGAACAACGTTGAATTGGACTTCAACAATCATCGGGAAAGATTTCAGGAGGAGTCAGCAAAATTGTTAAAAAAAACTATATTTTTAAAAACATTTTGCTGTGAGCCACTGTAAAGTTATGCATAGAACCTCCGATCCCAATTTTTTACCAAATCGCGCATAACGGAATGAAATATTGTGGTCGCTTCATATGGCTACTGTATAAAATAACTGACCAATTTGAGACAACTTCAGAAGTGAAATCAGGGGGATTCGTATATATGTGGGCTATATACAAAAACCAGCTGGTATAAAACATATTCACCTCATCTCTTAACAGTTCTCAAGTACTACCTGATGGACAATTTCAATCCCGATATAGACCATCTTTGATGTGGGTTTGGGAGGACCAATGTTTACGAAATACTTATCTTACAAAAGTCGAAAATCAACTTTTCGACTAATCGACTTTTTGTCAAAAAGGCAGCCCGATTTATTTCAGATTCACATATACTATTCAGTCGACTTATAGCAATCTTCAAATTCGACTAATCGAGCCAAAATAACTAATCGAATTCTGATATTGGCCAAAATCGACTAATCGATTTTTGTTAGCGACCAAGATCGTCTGTTTCACTTGTAGCGAAAAAATCAAACCGACGAATTTGAATTGAAAGCAGAACGTAATGTACGGTTTTTTGCCAACAACTAATCGAAAAGTTGAAAATAGCGACGTCAAAAGTCGACTTTACAATAATCGCTAAAGTCGAATATAGGCTTTTTGGAAATTTAAAAAAAAAAACTAAAGTTTTAAGAAGGGCTAGAAATCGAGTTTATTCTCAATACCACCCTAGTACCGTAAAGTCGACTTTGCTAGACTTTAGCTACATTCCTGCTCAGACCATCATATTGCTGCGTGATTTAGCACTTGTAGTATTTCATTATCCTCCTTTCTTTCTGTTTGCTTTGCAATTCATTGTTGGCTTTTATGTAAATTTATGTTAATTTTTGTTTGGATATCCTTTTGGTTGATAATAGAGAGGAATGTTGAACCGCACACAAGGATTATATAAAAATCTTTGCATGTACTATAAAAACAATTTTTTTTTTTAGAATTTATATGTTGATGGATGAGTGAATGAATCATATGTCAACTGTTTGGAATTCATTGAATTTTAAATAGAATTTTTTAAAATCATGAAAATTATAATTTTGATATTGTTGAATTAATTTTAGTGGTATTTTAAATGAGTTGTTGTGATTAGGTAACGTCTTACTTATCACGCACTATTAAAATCCATAGTAATACCCTTGATTCAATTTCTTTATTAACAGGCAGTGCTGATTGATTTTATGTTTAGCTCATTAATTATGGTCCAATCTGAACGGCAGGATACAAAATTGGAAGCTTTGGTACACTCGGAAGCACTACTGTGATGAAATAGCAAAAATAAAATGGTGCAATTTGTACTCTTAGCTAAAAATGAAGCATGTCTGCATATCACTAGAACTAAAATAATAAAAAGAAATAAAATAGCTAAAGATGCTGCTAATGTCATATTGCATCTAACGCTATCAGGTTTTTAATTGGAGCAACAAATTTTAAAGTACATGAAATAGCGTTTTAATCGGAAAAAACAGTCCTCAAATCCAATCCTCAAATGGATCCTAGATCTGTTATAAATTTCACTGAAGATCTAAGTTAAAAGGTTAATTGTATGTGTCGACTTGGCACATAGGTAGCTTGAAATGTAGATGACAATATTTAAAAATCGACAAATTATTTTGATAGGCCATAACATGAAATTGAATGAAATAAAGACACACTCTAAAGAATATTCACATGTATTTGCGTAGAAGGTAGATGTGTGGAAATTAGAAGGTGCGATTGTTCGATTTTTCCAAAAACCAATGATGCGAATAGGCTTCGGTTTGGACATGACTCCACCATTGTACTCCCAAGCTCATTCCCCAGTCATCCATTTTGACTTCAATCACTTCCTGAATCAAGTCCGAATATCGCTCCATAGTATTTTGTTTTGCGAATTCTTTCATTTTGTTTTCATTCTCTCAATCAGACAAGAACTTTGAAACCAAAGGATGTTTCTTCTCTTATTCATCCTTCTTGCCACTGGGAGTGTTTGTAGAAAATGGCAAAAATTTTCGCTTTGTAGACATCTTCGACTATTAACTTCAAATTTAGTACTTACACTTCCTGAATCAAGTCCGAATATCGCTCTTTAAATATCCTTGTGTTTTCATGCCAGATAGTTTCCAATATATCAACCAACACCTTTTCCGATTCAACTTTTATCACGCGAATGGGGTGATTGCAGAATGATATTGCTTGCATTTTTTGTACTAAATGGTCCCGAAGAATGAGTACTGCACTCGTGACACGGTGCTTTATAGTGAAATACAAAGGTTTCAAAATAAAGTGAGAAGAAGCACAGTATGTCCGAAATAGTGACCTCCACCGAGACATAAGAATGAACACAATCATAGAGGAAATCTCTAGACTTGAAGAAAAATATCTTATCCGCCTCCAAAATCATACTAATCGCGAAGCCCGTAATTTACTCCCAACTTCCAATCAACCTAGAAAATTGCGCCGTTTCAAACCACATGATGTATTAACTCGCTTTAATATATGAAAGCCTCAATTCCAATGAAAATTTTACAATAATTTCCCTAGTTCAATTATATGGGCCTTTGGATATTTTAAATTCTATAAATCTACTGATGCCAATAAATAAACTATTGGTAAGTTACTTCTTCATGGGAGCCACTGTGGTGCAATGGTTAGCATGCCCGCCTTGCATACACAAGGTCGTGGGTTCGATTCCTGCTTCGATCGAACACCAAAAAGTTTTTCAGCTGTGGATTATCCCACCTCAGTAATGGTTAGGTTAGGTTAGGTGGCAGCCCGATGTATCAGGCTCACTTAGACTATTCAGTCCATTGTGATACCACATTGGTGAACTTCTCTGTTATCACTGAGTGCTGCCCGATTCCATGTTAAGCTCAATGACAAAGGACCTCCTTTTTATAGCCGAGGAGGTCCTGGTGACATTTCTGAGGGTTTCAAAGCTTCTCTAAGTGGTTTCACTGCAATGTGGAACGCCGTTCGGACTCGGCTATAAAAAGGAGGTCCCTTGTCATAGAGCTTAACATGGAATCGGGCAGCACTCAGTGATAAGTGAAAAGTTCACCAATGTGGTATCACAATGGACTGAATAGTCTAAGTAAGCCTGATACATCGGGCTGCCACCTAACCTAACCTAACCTAGTCACTTCTTCATTATGGAGAAGATGGTTATATTATAAGTTAAGCATCAAATATGTATTTGCTTTAATAATGAAAAAATCAGTATTCAAAACATTTTGTCCAACATATGATTTGAATTTATGGTTATTATTAAAATTATTTTAAAATAATAACAATTGTTTTTTCTAAAGTAAAAAAAATATATACAATTTTACGGCAGTTATAGTAACTGCATGAAATTTCCAATATTATCTTAACAAATAACCTGCTATGATATAGTCTACAATTGTAAATGCAACTAAGGAATATCCGGCTGAACAACTCGCCATGATTTATTTTCACCAATGAACATTGGTTTCTCAAACCAATTGGATGTATATTTTGTTTCGTTTTTTTGTAAGTTTTGTTTATGATGCAAAAATGTTTCACAGCATTTGTAACATTTAGACGGAAACGTACACAAATAACTTGTTTCCTTTGGCAGAAATTTAAATTTCCGCTTTAGCCAAATGGCAATAAATGATTTATAGATTTCACACAAAATACCACCCATAGTATTTGCGAGGTTTGTTTTGCGAATTCTTTCATTTTGTTTTCATTCTCTCAATCAGACAAGAACTTTGAAACTAAAGGATGTTTCTTCTCTTATTCATCCTTCTTGCCACTGGGAGTGTTTGTAGAAAATGGCAAAAATTTTCGCTTTGTAGACATCTTCGACTATTAATCAACGTTTATTTCATCGATAAATAGACATGTAGAAGTCTATGTAGTTTTGTATCCTTTCTGAAGTTCGGGGTACAGCGATACATCATTGGCATTTTTATACCCAGAAAAAAAAACAACACTTCATGACATGTAATGGCGATGGTGATACAGTGTACACTAGTGTTAAAGCTCAATGTGTTGGTGGTATCCACAACAATGTCACTGATGTAAAATATGAAATGTGGTATTGGTTTAAAAATGTCGGTTAGAAAAAGTATTCGAAGATCAATATTTTAAAATATCTATCTATTAAATTAAATGTTTTATTGGTTCAATGTTCAGATCTATATAAATCGAACTACAAATAAATTGACGTATTTGGTTCCATTCTTGACTTGGACAGAACAAAAAGAAAATTTAGAACAGAGGTTAAGCCTCTCAGAAATGGTGGTCAGGGTTAAACTTGCACCACTTAAGAGACTTTTTGTGTCACTTGTTTGTTGTGCCACTAAACACCATACTTTTTTCCCTTTTTGTGACTCCTTTTGGTCAAGTTGTGCTACCAATTCCTTCTACACTGCAGTATCTTTTGATAGCAATTTCCGGTCCTTCAACATATAACCCAATTCGCATCCAATCATCTTTTCTTGAGTACTTTTTTATGTAATTAAAGGGAAGCAAACTGGTTTGGGTTAGATTAGATTTTAGAGGATAGCATAAATTCTTGAATTGATGTCCACATAGACCTCTATTGGTCCACTTTCTCCACTTCTTCCTCATGTGGTGTTCTCCTTTAAAGTCGCCCAAGAACTTCCATGCTTAAAATATCTAGCCAGATGCCCTGATGACAGCGAGTATGTTCCTCAAGTGAAACTCCCGCTGATCGGCTAGATCCTGAAAGAAAAATTAACCTATTTCTTCCAAAGGATAACAGGTTGGCTGATAAGTCCCCGGTCTGACACATAGATGGCGTCGCTAGTATTAAATGCATGTTATTTTCATATAGTACCAACCTTCAAATGATTCGTGTCAAAATTTGATGTCTATAAGTCAATAAGTTTGTGAGATAGAGCGTCTTTTGTGAAGCAACTTTTGTTATTGTGAAAAAATGGAAAAAAAAACAATTTCGTGTTTTGATAAAATACTGTTTTCTGAAGGGAAAAAATACGGTGGAAGCAAAAACTTGGCTTGATAATGAGTTTCCGGACTCTGCCCCAGGGAAATCAACAATAATTGATTGGTATGCAAAATTCAAGCGTGGTGAAATGAGCACGGAGGACGGTGAACACAGTGGACGCCCGAAAGAGGTGGTTACCGACGAAAACATCAAAAAAATCCACAAAATGATTTTGAATGGCCGTAAATTGAAGTTGATCGAGATAGCAGAGGCCTTAAAGATATCAAAGGAACGTGTTGGTCATATCATTCATCAATATTTGGATATGCGGAAGCTCTGTGCAAAATGGGTGCCGCGCGAGCTCACATTTGACCAAACACAACAACGTGTTGATGATTCTGAGCGGTGTTTGCAGCTGTTAACTCGTAATACACCCGAGTTTTTCCGTCGATATGTGACAATGGATGAAACATGGCTCCATCACTACACTCCTGAGTCCAATCGAGCGACCGACGAACCGTCTCCGAAGCGTGGAAAGACTCAAAAGTCCGCTGGCAAAGTAATGGCCTCTTTTTTTTGGGGATGCGCATGGAATAATTTTTATCGATTATCTTGAAAAGGGAAAAACCATCAACAGTGACTATTATATGGCGTTATTGGGGCGTTTGAAGGTCGAAAACGCGGCAAAACGCCCCCATATGAAGAAGAAAAAAGTGTTGTTCCACCAAGACAACGCACCGTGCCACAAGTCATTGAGAACGATGGCAAAAATTCATGAATTGGGCTTCGAATTGCTTCCCCACCCATCGTATTCTCCAGATCTGGCCCCCAGGGACTTTTTCTTGTTCTCAGACCTCAAAAGGATGCTCGCAGAAAAAATTTGGCTGCAATGAAGTGGTGATCGCCGAAACTGAGACCTATTTTGAGGAAAACCGAAGGAGTACTACCAAAATGGTATAAAAAAAATTGGAAGGTCGTTATAATCGTTGTATCGCTTTTGAAGGGAACTATGTTGAATAATAAAAACGAATTTTGACAAAAAATGTGTTTTCCTTTTCCAACCTGTTACTCCTGGACATCGTACCACATAGGATGTGGTACGAGTCTACCGTAACTTCCTAGTTCAGATACAATCTGAAGATGTTATTATCTTTAAAGTCTATTCTTACCATATGGGTTATGTCCAGATATAAAGCCAATTAAAAGCAGCAATTCCTCTTTGTTCATTTCCAACAGAATTCCAAATTTCTACGGTTCTTTTCGTCCCATATCAACTTGGTTTGCTCGCAACCTTCCGAAGAGACCCAACGTCCTCCTCATAGTTCATTATATTTGAAATGAACCCTGCAAAGATATGAATACAGTGGAGATAAAACGTCATCAAGGACATTATTCGTTCCACGAGCGCCCTCCATCTGCTTTTTGATTTCCCATTATTCCACAGAGCCTAGGTACCCAGAATAGAGTTATGTTGTTTAGTAAGAACCCTAAGTTCTATACGACAGCGGCTGAATACTTTATATCCCCATTGGCCAGGGTGATATTGCAACAGCGTCTCAGCGGCTTTTGTGATCGCAGAAATTTCCGCCTGAAAGATACTGCAATTTCTATCTAACATTTGAAATTTCGTATTTCTAGTTCACTGCAATAAATGCCACTAACAGTTCCTTTATCCATTTTCTATTTGTCTGTATACATATTCAGAGTTCCGAAAGGTATCGTCCTTTCCTCTCATTCTTCCATACTTGGTATAAAATATGTCGACTTATGCACCCTCAAAAAAAAAAATCGCTTCTGTAACATATACCCCAAACACATTTTGCTTCAAGCATATGTATTTTCAGGATTGGTCCAAACAAAATATTGTTTGCATTGTTCAAATATATCCAATATTTTAAGTCTCACGAGAGAAATGTGATGCGGATTTTTTTTGTAGTGTTTTCAGAAAGCAATAGTAAAAAATAAAAATTCCAAATTTTTATAAATTCAAAACATCGAAATGTAATACTTTTTTATTCTTATTTCCCTTTTTGAAATTTCAAATATTAATACCAGCACCTATTTCGATTGTGATTATTATTCACATCACAAATATGAGATTTTTTAAAAGTCTGTATATCTTTGAATACTGAAGTAAATTTTATTATATTGCAACGTTTTCATAAAATTAGACCACAAAAAAACTTTTAAATGCCACCTTTTGTGCCACTTTTTCAAATCCCAAATTCCAATTGCGATTACTAATGAAAATTTGTTTAAATTCATTTTAAAGGCTGTCCACAGTCGTAAAACGATGGTCCGATAATTATTTATGTTACTAAAACCAATAAAACACTTTGAAAAATTGGCGATTTTTAAGGCTTGGTAAATAGGCCACTGTGACGCCTATAACCGTTTTCGGCCACAAGAACTCAAGCGCCGCCAAGTGTAATGGTGTTCGTCGATCGTCCATTGACGTTGGGGTTAAAATAAATATCGAATGAAATCGTGAAATGTACTAAAGGCATTATTAAAGCACTGGGCTGGGACCATGGACATACCAACCAGCGTTGCCAGTATTGGGGATTTTCCTCCAAATGAGAGATGGGGACATGGGGACTTGGGGGGAATTTCCATAAATTTGGGGATTTTTTTTTCCAAGAAATCGTTTTAATTTTTTCAACAAAATTTTATTTCTATAGGAAATTTGGTCAAAATTCTATTTTTATAGACAATTTTGCCAAAATTTTATTTCTATAGAAAATTTTGTGAAAATTTCATTTCTATAGAAAATTTTGTCAAAATTTTATTTCTATAGAAAGTTTTGTCAAAAGTTTATTTCTATAGACAATTTTGCCAAAATTTTATTTTTATAGAAAATTTTGCCAAAATTTTATTTCTATAGAAAATTTTGCCAACATTTTATTTTTATAGACAATTTTGTCAAACTTTTATTTCTATAGGAAATTTTATTAACATTTTATATCTATAGGAAATTTTGTCAAAATTTTATTTCTATAGAAAATTTTGTCGAAATTTTGTTTTTCTATAGAAAATTTTGTCAAAATTTTATTTTTATAGAAAATTTTGTAAAAATTTTATATCTATAGAAAATTTTGTCAAAATTTTATTTTTATAGAAAATTTTGTCAAAATTTTATATCTATAGAAAATTTTGTCAAAATTTTAGACCTATAGAAAATTTTGACAAAATTTTATTTCTATAGAAAATTTTGTCAAAATTTTATTTCTCAATCGAAAAATCTACAATTTCTGGTAGAATTCTACCAATTTCGGCAAAGTGTCTACCACCCAATTTTACTACTTGTACATTTAAAAGTTAATTTTCGTTCCTAAATATGTATAGAACATTTATTTCGATAAAGAAAATTTTGTCAGAAATTTATGTCTACACTGTTAGAAAAATATGTTTTTCATATGTTCCGATATAAACAAAATGTGTTTCGGGCACGATTTTAAACCACAATATATTTAAGTGCGAACATGTAATTTTCCTAAACTAACACTAAATGTTTGGGACATCTATGTTAATATGTTAGAATATATTATGTTTGGGGCATGAATGTTTCATAAAAATCATATGTGTGAATACAAACATATATAAATTTACAAATTTCAACTAAACATACATATGTTGTGATATTTTATTCAAAGCGACAGAGAGAGTATAGAGAGAAATAGAGATGGAAACCGGGAGAGTTGACGAAAGATATCAATATAACACAGCAAAAGAGTCAAAAGAGAACAATTTCTGTGAAACCGCTTGTATGTTATTTCGGAAAACTGTTTTATGATAAGGCCAAAAATTTGATATGTTTAAGTCTAAATATTATTTAATTTGAATAAAGAGAATATACATTCTGAACCAAGGGAATAGACATTTGAAAAACAAACAGCTTATGTTTTCGCCTTGAGAGCAGCATTTTATGTATGTGTGGACATGTGTTTTGTTTATCATTTTGGCATTATTTTTTTCTTGGTTCGTTAAAAGAAATCAGGGGTCTTCATAAAAATAACGAATGGGCACTATACTCTTTTTAGAGTTGGGACGATAAAATGAAATAAGGAGGAAATAGTGAAAAATTACACAGTAAAATGTAAAAAAACAAAGTTTAGTTTCTCTTTATTAAAACGTAGTCCACGAGGAGTTGACGGACACCATCAAATATAAAAGCGGGCATTAAGTTCGACTTTTACAGCCAAAACAATTTAAAAAGTTTATTTTCTTTAAAATGAATTATTAAAGAAAAATAAAAGGAATTTTAGAGCGATGGTGTTAAATGCTAGTAAAAAACTGTTCACTCCTAAATAAATTTATGTTTATATTATAAAATTATGTATGTATGTTTATACTCGACTCCACGTTCTTCTTTTGTTAGTTTTTGAATTCCTTCCAAATTTTAAAGTTTTGTACAAAAACAGTTTTTTATTACAAGATTGTTATTTTTGCAATAAAAAATAATATTTTATCCAAAAATCATTCAATTTCGTTTATATCAAGCACTGTTACTGACTATAAATCTTTAATAACGCACATTTCGATGTTTCATTTAAAAAAATTAATATAGTACAAATATAAATGTGTAAATTAAAAAAAAAAAAAAAAAAAAAATGTTCGGTCGGAGCAGGGATTGAACCCACGACCCTTTGCATGCAAGGCAGACATACTAACCACTGTTCCACGTGGCAAACAAATGTATGTTTCTGTTAAATAATGTTATGTTTGCATGGGCTCGTGGGCGCTGCAAACTATGCTATATAAATGTAACTTAAAACGATAATTATCTACTGGTGACTATAACAGCTACGTAGCCCAGTGGATAGTGTGTTGGCTTACAAACTGTATGGTCCTCGGTTCGATTCTCCGTGCAGGCGAAAGGTAAAATTTAAAAAATTTATAAAAGTGAATAATTTCTTCAACATTATTTGTATTACAGCGAAAGGTGCCAATAACTAAAAAATTTCGTGGAAGTGAAAATTACGAGTATGTTAGGGAATCGTGTTTGGGAAAAATTCTTCCAAGCATATAATATTTTTGGCTCAAAATGCTTCCAAACATATAATATGTTCACATAAAACAAACATATTAATGTTTCGGCAGTATGCAATAATATATGTGCTTCCTGCAAAATATGTTTGGAACATATGTTAAAGAAGCGATTTTTTTTGAGGGTGTATAAAAAATCTCTTTGCAAAATTTACCAAAACGTCAAAACGTATACCAATCTACAAAACAATAAAAAACTACAACTTCTGGTAGAATTCTACCAACTTTGGCCACACAATTTTACTATTTTCAAATATTTTTTTTTTTTTTTTCAAAAAAACTTGTATAGGGGATTTTTATGAGGAATTTAAATTTAAATTGGGGATTTTTGGGGACGAAAATATCATAATTTGGGGGCAAGAGACAGAAAAATACTGGCAACACTGATACCAACAGGACTCAACACGATCACACTCACCACACGTCACCACTAATGGCTTAAAAATTAGGTTCCTGGCTTCATTTCTATTGCGCAATGGCCACCAAAATCTCCGCATACAAATCATTTGGGCTTTTGAGCCTTGGGCATTTCGGGGTGAAAGGTTGGCACCAACAAATACCATAGTGACGATCATCTCAGGGGGGCGCCTCGCCGGAAATGGGCCAATATACCGCAGCACCAATTTCAGGCAGGGTGTGATAGCTTCGTCGGCCGTTTGAAGGCCATAATACGTACAGAAGTTAGCGGACAAATCTAAACTAATTCCCAAAACATTTATTTGTTTTGTTGCATTACATATAAGCCACCATGTATCTCCCCTAAATCACTGTAACCCACCTCGTAGTAGTTGGGAAAGTTCAAGCAAACTTGCAAGTATTTCAACGTACGTGCTTAAAGTTAAGTCTGATGATGTTACATTCACGTGCAGTAAATTAATTCCCTGACTCTACCTGGCCAAAATGCATCGCAGTGATGATGCTGATGAGGATGATGACGATGATGGAGAAAGGGTTCATACCACACAAAAGCAATCAATTAAACTACATCGATATATCGAACGAGAATGGTGTAACGGAGCAACGAAACCAAAATATCAACAGCGACATCATAGTCAACATTGGCAATAGCAAAGAGTCCTGCATCCTTTTTCGGAATGATTTTATTGTACACTTTACTCTTTGTCTGGATTCTGAAGTTCGATTATTATAAATGGGTTTTGGTCTCTAACACACACCCACACACACACACATACGATTTTATAGAGGGAGTGATTTGTGTTTACAACGACGATAGAAGTTTTGATTGTGTCTAGAGGGTGGGAGGGTAGATGATTCGTTGGTCGTTTGTTTGAAACTCTCGATCCGTGTACCTTTGCCATAAAGTTTTTAACTGTTTTCTGTCTGAGCATATGTCCTGCCACAATCATTTGCATTTTTGCCATATTTCTTCCCCCAACAGCAACAAAAGCAAATACATAACGTGTCGACAATGACAATGGCGACAGCAGTTCATGATGATGCCCGGGTGTTTCATTCATATTTGAGGTATTTGAAATACCTGTTTGGTATTCACTCATAACTTCGTCCAAAGCACCCAAGGGGTGTGATGGGTATAAAACCATTTTCAGGACTCCACAACAGGAAAACTTCAAAACTCAAATTATAATATCCCCATAGAAGAAAAACACAAAGGGTTGGCTGCTTATGACCGCGCTTCAATCATTAGATTGCGTGTAGAATTTTATTTTTTTGCGTTATGCGATTTTTATGTTTGACGCTTGACGCTCATCGAGAAGGGCGGGGAATGGGGAAGCAGCAACCGCTACATACCTTATCAATTTTTCTAAATCGTTTGTGTTGTAATTAAAATAAACATTTGCATATAAGCACGTTTCACCACTGGCATTTTGCCCGCTATCCAGTCCTCATCCATTATGGCCAATGCAATATGCTGGTGATTGCGACGGTGTCGGCATCGGCGTCAGTGACAAAACATGCAATTATTTAAGTCTAAATAAACACCAATAACTCAGCGCAAATATTATGAAGCGCTAGCATAAAAATTGCAGTAATAATTTTTCTCTTTCATTTCGCCTGGACAAAATAAGTATGATGTCAAAATTTTGATAAGCTTATTGTAAAGGCGTGAGTGTTTGTCTAATGGCTAAATAATTTGACTATTTTATGTTTGTTTGCTTGCTCCAGGATACTTACTTTTCGTTATTGACAATCAAAATATGGGTTTGGTTTGAAAAGTTTTTTTTTTTTATATCGCTTTGAAAGAACAATAGCAAATACGTTTGTCATATAAAGGGAAGGGGTTCGAAGACTAGGGTTTTAAAATGTTGTACACTCAACAAAAATTTTAATTAATTTAAAAGATTTTGACTTCAATGATATTGGCATTAAAATTGATATACAAATTTAAGGAGAAACGTATACCCCTTTTTTCTTATATATAATCCGGCCTAAATGTAGGGTGGTTAGTTCACATATACTCAAAAAAATTTACTTGGATCCACAGATTTTGCCTTCCCTTAAGGATGTTATAGTTTCAGAGCCAATGATGCCGCTTTCTTAACCCTTAATTGCGCAATGTATCTTTTAAGATACAACCAGAAAAAAATTCTTACGTCTTAAAATTTTCTGAAATTCTATAAAATCAAGTTTGTTGTATCTACTACATCGTAACGCTATTTCTAAAAATATTTTTTCGGGAAAATTTTTTGTACTTCTGAGTAAACTGCAATCAAAATTAAAAATCAAATTTTCAACTAAAATTCAAATTGGAAGTTAATAATATTTACCAGAGATGAAAATAATGTTGGTAAAAAAAACTGTGCAGTGTAAAAATATCTCTATCCTCTACTAAATAGGAACATAATTTAATGCGCACTATCTTGTTTAACATACAACCACGATTTAAAAAAAAACTCATATTTTTTGGAAAAACTGTGGTATGCAGATTTTCTTTATTTGCCATTTTGCATATTATATATTTTTTCGAAGGAAACGGTGATCTTGTGCATTTAAGGTTTGGTAAAATCTACACTCAAAAACAAGTTTACTTGAATCCCAAGATTTTGACCTCCCTTTAAGGATTTGGGTATTGATTCCGAGCCAAAGATGCGGGTTCTTTAAAATAAGGAAATTTTTTGCGACCTACCAGGCTTTAAATCTAGGATCTATAAAATTAAAATTGGGATACAGATCTCATTTATCGAATTTTCATTCCATGTTTCCGGTATATTAATAAAACTATTCACGTACAAACAAATGCCAGTTTAACGCTTTCACTACCGAATTAACCCTAATGTAAAAAACTTTCATTTTTCCTCTGTTTCTACTTGTACTAACAGCATGTGGAAAGGAAGGCCTTCCTCAATTATTTATAAAGATATATGTCTTTGTTCTGAAAATTTAATTCTTGAATTGTGACCAAATGATCATACGAAACTAAATGCTATTTGGCCTGTAATATCTGTTGAAGTGTTGGAAAAAAATCAAAAAAGAATCTGAAATAATATAGGCTATAGTTTTTATATGAATATCCATTTACTAGAGACGTACAGTAGAAAAATTGTCTCAAAATTGTGTATTTTTTGTTTATTGTCACGAAATGTTATGAAAATACAATTTAGTGTCCAGCAATATGGAAAATATTTATAGCTTATTTAGATAAGAGCCTCTTCTTTAAAATATCATCGAGAAATAAATCGAAACTAAGTGGGGAGTTAGAGTTTGGAGTCGTTTTCGAATGTCCTCTGTAGTGGACATCGGTAGTGAAAGGGTTAAAAATCCAAATTATGACGGATACTTCGAAGTAAAAAATATTTTCTTAATTCCAAAAAACTTTAAACCAAAGATGCAAAATCCTCAAAATAAGACCTATATTTGAAGTGTTTTTAACTTAAATCTAAAAATTCAATATTTCAGTTAATTTAATGACAATTTCTTTAAATCAAAAATGTGTTTCTTTACTGTAAGGAAAATTTGCCTTAGTTTAAAGACGTGCAACTTTAACGAAGAGACACAAATTTTCAAAATGCGTGTCCTAAATTTAATAAAAAAAAATGTTGAAGCAAAAATTATAAACTTTCTTTTAATTAAAATATCATTATTTTAAAGAAATTTTTCCTTAATAGTGTGTAAATTCCGCATCCTAAAATTGAGGTTGCGTAATCTTTAATATCACGTTTATATTTTTTTCAGTGTATGCTGTATAAAATTAAAATTAGGCTACACATCTCATTTACAAATTTCATTCTCTTTTTTGTGCTATATTAACGTAAATATTCACATAAAAAAATGTCAGTTTAGAAATTTAAATTAAAACAGCTGAATCGATCCATTTTAATGCCTACCACTATAACAATTTATTTGAAATATTTCGAACAATCGATTTTATTTTTTTATTTTATTTTATGACCACATACCTCTATACATATGTTATGTCGAATATATGACAGAAAATTCTCTGAAAATTTATTTCTATCGAAAATTTTATCAAAATTTTATTTCTATCGAAAATTTTGTCAAAATTTTATTTCTATCGAAAATTTTTTCAAAATTTTATTTCTATAGAAAATTTTGTCAATTTTTTTTTTTATATACAAAATTTTGTCAAAATTTTATTTTTAAAGAAAATTTTATTAAAATTTTATTTCTATACATAATTTTGTCAAAATTTTATTTCTATAGAAAGTTTTTTCCAAAAACCTTGTAAAAATTTTATTTCTCTAGAAAGTTTTGTCAGTATTTTATTTGTATAGAAAATTATGCAAAATTGTATTTCTATAGAAAATTTTATAAAATTTTATTTCTATATAAAATATTGCAAAATTTCATTTCTATAGAAAATTTAGTCAAAATTTCATTTCTATAAAAAAATTCGTCAAAATTTTATTTCTATAAAAAAATTGTCAAAATTTTATTTCTATAGATATTTTCTTGTCAAAATTTTATATCTACTAAAAGTTTTCTCAAGATTTGAAATATTTGAGATTTTATCGAAATGTAGATCTAAATACAAAGTTGTGCAGTTTATATTATAGTCGGCCCCATCCAACTTCAGACTTTCCTTATTTATTGTTTACTAAAATTGTGTTTCGTCCCATAATGATTTCGACAAAATTGTAAGTGTATACAATTTTGTCTAAATCGTTTCAGGTTCAAATTCATGCATAGGGGAATATAAACCTTTATATAGCTCGCATTTACGGTACCCTCCACAATAGAACTACAAATTAGTGGTATTAAAAGGAGATTTAGTTACATTACCCGGAGTCGACTCTGGAGTCGGAGTCGGGTGTCGAGGCTAATGAAGAATGCCGGAGTCGGATTCGAGTAAAATTGGCTCGACTCCATAGCCCTGATGAAAACTGTTATCAACTCCTATATAGAGCATTCAATATTGGAGTTATCGTGCTGAAACTTCATGCAGATCTGTTTTATGCATGCCGGCAGGTCAAATAGATGATGGATATACTTTGATACATGCCCAATATCGACCGATCTTCCGGTTTGGATTTTCGATAATCTTGATGCCAGAATTTTTGTCAGATTTGTGAGAAATGCCAAATATGGCATAAGAAGTCGTACGATGGGGTCTAACATTCCTCCCCGGCAAAACTCTAATTCGCATTTAGGTCCTTAGGTGTTGCTCAGTCGTAGTATTCTCATGACTCGCTCTTCCTTTTGAAAGAAATCATGAGAATCGGTCTCCAGTTATAACAGGGTTGCTGATATGCATTTGTACTAAAGTGAAGCGCTATATTTATACCCTTCACCACTACTGTGGTACAGGGTATAATAAGTTTGTGCATTTGTATGTAACGCCAAGAAGGAGTAATCATAGACCAACCTTTTAGTATACGGATCGGCTTAGAATTAAATTCTGAGTCGATTTAGCGATGTCCGTCTGTCTGTCTGTCCGTCTGTCTGTCCGTCTGTCTGTCCGTCTGTCTGTCCGTCTGTCTGTCTGTCTGTCTGTCTGTCTGTTGATGTATTTTTGTGTGCAAAGTACAGCTCGCAGTTTTAGTCCGATTGTCCTAAAATTTGGTATAGGGTCCTGTTTCGGCTCAAAGACGATCCCTATTGATTTTGGAAAAAATCGGTTCAGATTTAGATATAGCTGCCATATATATTTTTCACCGATCTGGTCATAATTGGCGTGTATATCAACCGATCTTCCTCAAATTCCGTACATCCGAATATTTTATGAGTTTCGAAAAACTTGCAAAATATCAGCAAAATCGGTTCAGATTTAGATATAGCTCCCATATATAGCTTTCGCCCGATTTACACTCATTTGCCCACAGAGGCCAATTTTTTGCTCCGATTTAGTTGAAATTTTGCATAGGGAGTAGAATTAGCGTTGTAACTATGCGTGCCAAATTTGCTTGAAATCGGTTCAGATTTGGATATATCTCCCATATAAAGCTTTCGCCCGATTTACACTCATATGACCACAGAGGCCAATTTTTAACTCCGATTTAGTTGAAATTTTGCACAGGGTGAAGAATTAGCATTGTAGCTATGCGTGCCAAATTTGGTTGAAATCGGTTCAGATTTAGATATAGCTCCCATATATATGTTTTTCTGATTTCGACAAAAATGGTCAAAATACCAACATTTTCCTTGTAAAATCGCCACTGCTTAGTCGAAAAGTTGTAAAAATGACTCTAAATTTCCTAAACTTCTAATACATATATATCGAGTGATAAATCATAAATAAACTTTTTCGAAGTTTCCTTAAAATTGCTTCAGATTTATACGTTTCCCATATTTTTTTACTAACATTGTATTCCATCCTAGTGCATTAGCCGACTTAAATTTTGAGTCTATGGATTTTGTAGAAGTCTATCAAATTCTTCCAGATCGAGTGATATTTAAATGTATGTATTTGGGACAAACCTTTATATATAGCCCCCAACACATTTGACGGATGTGATATGGTATCGAAAATTTAGATCTACAAAGTGGTGCAGGGTATAATATAGTCGGCCCCGCCCGACTTTAGACTTTCCTTACTGGTTTTTTAATGAGTTTATTATTCAAAAGAAAAATGTCGGAAATAACAAAATTTTAGAACCAGTTTCGATTTTTTCGAATTGACCACCTTTGGCACGAATTATGACTTTCAAACGGCCAGTAAAAAATCATCTGTGGAATTTTGACCCATTTCCGGCGAGGCGCCAACCTTATTCTCCAAAGGACGCAAAAGTTCAAAGGATTGAGATCCAGAAATTAGCTAGAAATGAAGCGAGAAACCTAATTTTTAAGCGCGATGGTGCTGTTGGGATATCCATGTTTTGCGGTGCACACAAAGTGAATTTCGTTAAAACTCAGCCAACGAAAATGTTCATTGATATAACGAAACATTTTCATTAGTACAATGAAAATATTCATTAATAGTACGAAACGTTACGTTAATTAACAGAAAATTCGTTATAACAACGAAAAATTTCGTTGTATTAACGAATTTGTTTCGTTGGCTGACTTTTAACGACACATTTCATTAATATGACGAAACTTTTTCTATTAGTATGGAAATGTTTGTCTGCACAAGGCTTCAATACTCCCCTTAGGACATTTCTCTATAATATTCGGCATTGATATTGACCCTCTGTCGATGAATACGAGCGGGGAAGCGACCATTGGCTGTTACAGTATAGCTCGAGTTCCAAGGTGTATATTATAAGCTAACCTCTTTGGCAAGTAAATACGATCATTACGTTTGTTCACAAACTGTCCACTTTCGTTGCACTTTTTGGAACTTGAGCCTAATTTTTCGTATAATTTCTGGTGTTGTTACGGTTTTATATCGTCCACTTTTTGGACGCGATGCAACACTGCTAGGATCACGGTCATAAGCGTAGCAAAGCCTCTGGGGGAGGGCTTATCCCCCCCTCCAGAAAAAATTTAGTCCAACCCCCAAGAAGAATGATAGACACTTATTGTTTTCCAGCCAAAGCAATCACATGAACAACTTTATTTTTAAATTCTATAGTTCAAAATGCTTTTGTAAGCAATAAAATTAACTATCACTGGAATACATCTGAAGTTGGTTGCAATACATATCAGCCATCTTGTGTTTTGCCCGTGTATGGTATTCCCTTTGGTCGTTATATTGACGTCATAGGAAACACTGTTTCATCTTATATTTCTCGTCATATAACCGCCTATCCAGTCGATCATAGACCAAATGGAAAATATTTTTCAATATTTAGAACTACACTGGAAGAAAAAACTTCGTAATAATAACGAAATTTTTCGTTTAAAATGAGCCCGCAAAACATTTACATAAATATAATGAACATTCGTTATGGCAAAGAAAAAAGGACGATAATTCGTGACCACCCTCAAAAAAATGAAAAATCCACCCAAATCCTAAAATATTTAAATTTTTATATGAAAACCTTCTTTGGCCATATCACCTTAAAAATGCGTCCTAGAGCGAAAAGGACGATAATTCGTAACCACTCCCAAAAAAATTTAAAAATCCACCCAAATCCTAAAAAAATTATATTTTTATATGAAAAATTTCTTTTGGCCATATCTCCTTAAAAATGCGTTCTAGAGCGAAAAGAACGATAATTCGTAACCACTCCCAAAAAAAAATTTAATTTTTATATGAAAAACTTCTTTGGCCATATCTCCTTAAATGTGCGTCCTACCGTGAAAAGGACAATAATTTGTGAAAACACTCCAAAAAATGAAAAATCCACCCAAATACTAAAACAACTGAAATTTTTATATGAAAAACTTCTTTTGGCCATATCTCCTTAAAAATGCGTCCTATAGCGAAAAGGACAATAATTCGTGACCACACTCCAAAAAATGAAAAATCCACCCAAATCCTAAAAAAAAAAATGAAATTTTTATATGAAAAACTTCTTTTGGCCATATCTTCTTAAATATGCATCCTACCGTGAAAAGGGCAATAATTGGTGATCAGACTCCAAAAAATTAAAAATCCACCCAAATCCTAAAAAATTTAAATTTTTATATGAAAAACTTCTTTGGCCATATCTCCTTAAAAATGCGTCATATAGCGAAAAGGACGATAATTAGTGACCACTCTCAAAAATTTAAAAATCCACCCAAATCCTAAAAAAAAAACTAAATTTTTATATGAAAAACTTCTTTTGGCCATATCTCCTTAAACATGCGTCCTAGAGCGAAAAGGACGATAATTCGTGACCACCCTCCACATATTGAAAAAACCTAAAAAAATGAAATTTTTATCGTCAGGTCAATTTTAACCCTTCTTTGCATGACTTTGCATATATGCAATTTTTTGTCTGTCCGGCTCAGAATTGGACCACAATCGGGATTTGATCTCAAAAGAATACATAAAACAGTTTCTGTGCCATATGAGGCAACTTATCTAAGGCTGTCTCCGCCGATCGACCGTTAACATATTCATTATCTTTCTTATTAAATTAACATATTTTTTGTGTTAGTTGCCGCAACGGAAACCGATATATGAGGCTATTGTCTAATATTGTTTATTATTTTAATTTATACCATTTTATTTTCAAGTGTAATAGCTATAATTCATATGACTAAAAACAACCAAAAAATATTCGTTCCGATTATAATAAAATATGTGAATCATGGCAAATGGTTGCGTGCTACCATTGCAAATTCAAAGTACAAATCTGAGAATGCATATTTTGGATATTCAAAGCAAACATTTAAATACAAGCGTTCCGTTAGACATGTAGGTGCGTGCTGCACGCCTTAAGCTCAGACTATATTGCCAGTCAGTTATTATAGCGGCTTGAAGAAGGGGAAAAGCTGGTTTTCCATTCAATAGCTCTAGTCATAAATTTGCATATTTGGAGACTTTAAAAAAAATATATCAGCGAATATTGCGTGTTTTCACAGACATGTCTAGTATTACACGGCTAATGACGGCGATAATAATGACGTGATTGTAGGCATTTGCTTGAAAGTTTCCCAGTAGGTGTTGGTGTCGTTGATGTTTAATTGAGGCTATCGAAAATGTAAATGACACATAATTTGGGTACTAAATAAGTGAAAAAAGGACAAAAGTCTGTCAGAAGCCGGCTGTATTATACGCTACAGCTACCCGATAGTATATCATTATCATAAATACATAGTAATCTTTTCTTCGTCGTGGGGTGGATTGAATTTAGTGAATCCCAGAAAACGCTGGGATTCACTAGGTTAGGTTATGTGGCAGCCCGATGTATCAAGCTCCCTTAGTCCATTGTGATACCACATTGGTGAATTTCTCTCTTATCACTGAGTGCTGCCCGATTCCATGTTATGTTAAGCTCAATGACAAGGGACCTCCTTTTTATAGCCGAGTCCGAACGGCGTTCCACATTGCAGTGAAACCACATAGAGAAGTTTTGAAACCCTCAGAAATGTCACCAGCATTACTGAGGTGAGATAATCCACCACTGAAAAACTTTTTGGTGTTCGGTCGAAGCAAACCCACGACCTTGTGTATGAAAGGCGGGCATGCTAACCATTGCACCACGGTGGCTCCACGGTGGGATTCACTAAGTGCAGTCTACATTCACATTTTTTTACTCTTGCTCATCTTTGGTCATGATTCATCAACTCTCATGAGGCGACGAAGAAATTCCCGCCAACTGTTCTTAAACTAAGAATCGAACAGGTCTCACTGATAAAAGAGAATATCACCATCACCACGGGCTGCCACTATACCCAATCTAACCTAATCTTGTGTCAAATACTGCTCTGAAATGATGGTAATGTTACATTTGTTATTCGAAATAAGAAAACTCATCGACACCGATCACATTAAAAAATAACGGCCGTTAAGAACATTTTTAATTGAATAAAATGTAAAAATTTTGACAAAATTTTCTATAGAAATAAAATTTTGAGAAAAATTTCAAAAAACATAAAATATTGACAAAATTTTCTATAGAAATAAAATTTTAACCAAATTTTCTATACAAATAACATTTTGACAAAATTTTCTATAGAAATAAAATGTTGACAAAATTTTCTATACACGGATGAAAAAGACTGTTTTTCATATGTTTGGCTATAAACATTATATCTTTGGAACACAAATTTTTAAACACAATATTTTTGAGTGCAAGCATATAATGTTCATAAACTAGCATAACATGTTTGGGACATATATGTTAATATGTTAGAACATATTATGTTTGGGACATAAAATGTTTGTAAATATAATATGCTTGGATGCAAACATATATTAATTTAGAAATAGCCTATAAACATATATGTGTTTAGTAGCTTGGAGCGCTATTTAACAGGGAGCGATATTGAATTAAGTTGGTGGTTGTTGCTTGTTATTACAAAATTAACATTTTATTTTCCCTTGGGCAATTGATCAGTTACTTCTTTGATCCTTACAAACTGTGTGGTCCGCTGTTCGAATCCCCGTCCGGCAAAAGGTAAAATTAAAATAAAAAAAATTGAATAATTTCTTCCACAATGTTTGTATTACAGAAAAAGGTGCTAAGAACTAAAAAATGTCGTGGAAGAGAGAAAGATGTGGGGGAATATACAATTAGGCAGAAACAAAATGTTGAGCATTTAGGTCGAAAACCTATGTTGTTAGCACCTATATTACCTGTTTATTTTCATAATTCATTATGATTGTAAATATATAAATAAATAAATAAAATTTTGAGCACAATATTGTTTGGGAGAATTTTTTTAAACATATAATATTTTTGGGTGCAAAATGCTTCCAAACATATTATATGTTCACAAAATAACATATTGTTTTTTGGAAGACAACATTATTGAATTTGGATGCAAAAATACAAAATGTTTGGAACTTAGACTACCCAAACATATATTGTTTAGACCAATATGCTTTCAAACATATTATATATTGGAAGAGATCAAACATATAAATGTTTGGGCAATACCCAAAAATGTATATGCTTGAAGCAAAATATGTTTGGGAGTATATGATACAGAAGCGATTTTTATGAGGGTGTAGAAATAAAATTTTGACAAAATTTTCTATAGAAATAAAATTTTGACAAAATTTTCTATAAAAATAAAATGTTGACAAAATTTTCTATAGAATTAAAATTTTGACAAAATTTTCTATAGAAATAAAATTTTAACACAATTTTCTAAGAAATAAAATGTTGACAAAATTTTCTATAGAAATAAAATTTTGAGCAAATTTTCAATGGAATTAAATTTTTGACAAAATTTTTTATAGAAATTAAATTTTGACAAAATTCTTTATAGAGATAAATTTTTTACCAAATTTTCTATAGAAATAAAATGTTTGACCAAATTTTCTATAGAAATAAAATTTTGTCCAAATTTGCTATAGAAATAAGATTTTGACAAAATTTTTTATACAAATAAAAGTTTGACATAATTTTCTATAGAAATAAAATTTTTTCAAAATTTTCTATAGAAATAAATTCAAAATTTTCTATAGAAATAAATTTAATTCCATTGAAATAAAATTTCAATGGAATTAAATTTTTGACAAACTTTTTTATAGAAATAAAATTTTGACAACATTTTCTATTGAAATAAAATTTTGTCAATATTTTCTATAGAAATAAAATTTTCTATAGAAATAAAATTTTGACAAAATTTTCTATAGAGATAAAATTTTGTCAAAATTGTCTATAGAAATATAATTGTGACAAAACATTCTATAGAAATAAAATTTTGACCAAATTTTCTAGAGAAATGACATTTTGACATAATTTTCAATGGAATTAAATTTTTGACAAATTTTTTTATAGAAATAAAATTTTGAGAAAATTCTTTATAGAGATAAATTTGACAAAATTTTCTATACAAATAAAATTTTGACAAAATTTTCTATAGAAACAAATTTTGACATAATTTTCTATAGAAATAAAATTTTGACATAATTTTCTATAGAAATAAAATTTTGAAAAAATTTTCTATAGAAATAATATTTTGACAAACTTTTCTATAGAAATAAAATTTTGTCAAAATTTTCTATTGAAATAAAATTTTTACAAAATTTTCTATAGAAATAAAATTTTGACAAACTTTTTTATAGAAATAAAATTTTGTCAAAATTTTCTATAGAAATAAAATTTTGACAAAATTTTCTATAGAAATAAAATTTTGACAAAATTTTCTATAGAAATAACATTTTATCAAATTTTTTTATACAAATAAAAGTTTGACATAATTTTCTATAGAAATAAAATTTTGTCAAAATTTTCAACAGAAATAAAATTTTGACAAACTTTTCTATAGAAATAAAATTTTGTCAAAATTTTCTATAGAAATAAAATTTTGACAAAATTTTCTATAGAAATAAAATTTTGACGAAATTGTCTATAGAAATAAAATTTTCACAAAATTTTTTATACAAATAAAAGTTTGACATAATTTTCTATAGAAAAAAAATTTTGTCAAAATTTTCTATAGAAATAACATTTTGACAAAATTTTCTGTAGAAATAAAATTTTGACAAAATTTTCTATAGAAATAAAATTTTGACAAAATTTTCTATAGAAATAAAATTTTGACAAAATTTTCTATAGAAATATAATTTTGACAAAATTTTCTATAGACATAAAATTTTTACAAAATTTTCTATAGAAATAACATTTTTTCAAAATTTTCTGTAGAAATACAATTTTTTTTCCATAAAAATAAAATTTTGATAAAATTCTCTATAGAAATAAAATTTGGACAAATAAGATTTTTTTGTTTGGTAGATTTGTGGTAAAATTGTATCCAAATTTTGGTAGATTATATGGGGGCTATATATAATTAGCGACTGATGTGAACCAATTTTTGTATGGTGGTTTGAGGGAAATCGTTTTATATGGTGGCTATACAGAAAAAAAATTCACGAAATTTTTTCCAATTAAAATCTTAATTGAGTTTTAAAAAATATTCAATTAAAAATTTAATTGAATCAACAAATTTTTTAATTGAAATAAAAATCAATCACACAAATTAATAGTATCAATTAACTTTTTAATTGGATCAATTAATTTTTTAATTGACTGCCAATTAATTTTTTAATTGATACTATCATTTCTGTGATTGAAGACATTTTAATTAAAAAATTAATTGGATCAATTAATTTCGTGATTGAATCAGAAAAAATTTTTTTTGTGTGTATATATAATTATGGAGCGATATGGATCAATAATTGCATGGTTGTTAGAGTGCATATACTAACATCGCTCACCACATTTCAAACTAATCGGATACAATTTATTTATTCAGTCTATGAGGATCGGATGCTACTCCAAAAGGGTCCGGACGTGAAATCTCGGGGTCGATTGATATGGGGGCTATAAATAATTATGGGCCGATTTGTGCAAGATACATAGTTACAGGGAATACACTAACATCGCGTACTACATTTCAACCGGATCGGATGAAATTTGATCCTCCACAAGGCTCCAGAAGTGAAATCTGCGAATCGATTTATATGGGGGCTGTATATATGGATCGATATAGATCTCTTTTGGAATGGTGGTTAGAGGGAATATGCTAAAATCGCGTACCAAATATCAACCGGATTGGATGAAACTTGCTCTTGGACGTCAAATCTGGGGGTCGGTTTATTGGGGGTTATGCCCAATACCATTTGCAAGGCCAGATCAGATCACACTCTTAAGTAGCTGATGTCAGGGGGATATCTTATCTGGATAAATGATATTTTTAATTTCTATTTATTCGAAAGCGTGTACAAATTTTCATTTAAATATTCCAAAGACTTACGTTAATCATATTTCCCCAATCCCATTAAATATCTGGCATATCTAACCCAAGCAACTTTTCTTCTATCTTTTTTTTTTCTCTCCAGATAACAAACGTCGTAAAATCGCCAATACAGAGTCTTCAACATCATCATTGATTGACAGCAATCTTTTGGATGTCATTTCACCTGCAACAACAGACTCTGAATCAATGTTCTCCACAAATTCTTCCATCATGGATGTTGGTGGAAGACAGTGTACTAGTCAAAATAACCGAATGATGTCGGGATGCAATATAGAGGAGGAGGAACAGCAGCAACATCATAGCCACCATCACCACCAACAACAGGAGCAGCAGCAGCAACAACGGCCTCAACCTGTGATAACAAACTGTTATAACAATACCAACAACAACAACAATAATAACAGCAACAACAATAACAATATTATGATGGAAAATACTAACAAAACATGGCCTAAACATGATGATATAACCATGACACATGAATCATCAGCCACGCATCATCACCATCTTCACAATGATAGTGGGTGTACACAATGGTCGAATTTGAATGCAAAACCAATGTCACAGCAAAATATGTGTCCCCATCACCATCACCAACAACATCAACAGCAACAGCATCATCATCACCACCACCAAAACAATAGTCACCATCACCAACAGCAGCATCAAAATCACCATCGTGACCATCACCCACATCATCATCATCACCAGCAAGGAGAACAGCAACAACAACATCACTGCTCTGAATTTCACAGTAATACCCAAGAACAACAAAACCAATCATCATCCTGTCTTTACAAGGATGATCTAAATGGATATTTACAGCATCAAACGGAATTGGTACACAATTCAATGATGGATGTCGTCCAACAAAGACAACACAACCAGAACCAACATCATCTACATCACCATCATCAATATGATAACAATCCTGTTTCTGGATATAATCAGGCAGTCGATAATACCGAAGAAGAAGAAGAAGAGGGTGATGATGAGGAGGCCGAGAATGATGAGGGTGATGAGGAGGAAGAAGAAGAACTAGAAGCTGAAGGAGAGGATGAAGAAGATGCTGCCGGTGAAGAAGAGGAAGAAGTTGAAAACGATGAAGAAGAAGATGAGGAAGAAGAGGATATGGACGATGATAATGAAGAGGAAGGTGAGTATTCAGAGATAACGAAATTATAAGAAAAGTAAGGTCACAATCGATGACCATTTCTCGCCATTTTGAAAAATCTTTTAATCAATTATAATAATTTGAAAAATATTGAAAATTGAAAAAATTAATCGGTCACATAATTTAATTCAATCAACAAAAATTTTTAAAATATTTTTTTTTTGTGCAATTTAATTATTAACTTAATTTTTCTCTATTTCCAGAAGAAGTAAGACAATACCCCCACATAGAATATCCTCCGGAACAGGAAAGGATCCACGATCAAGAACAGAATACTGAAGCCATGGATACTTCAAAGCCAACTGATCACACTCTGGACTTTCTACATCGTGAAATGTGTATGGGTCATCGTTTGGGTGAAGAACACCAAAATTGCAATGAGGAGGAAGGTGATGAAAATCAACCGTTAGACGATACTATAGCCGCAAATGAAGGAAATGTAACAGAATCTATGTCGGAGTCGTTTCCTGCAATGGAGACCAGTACGAGGACCACAAGGCTTTTGAACAACCAGACAGCCAATACTTCTACACAATTTTATCAAATTCCCCCAAACAATATCAGCGAACCAGAGGAGGTTAGACCAGCAGTTTGTTCTAATCTACCCCGGCTGGCAGCTATTACCCAAAAACTCATCAGCTATGAATTAAAAGTCAGTCAACATCAAGGGCAAGGACAAACATCGATGAGCCAACATAATCTCCTAATGCCTAATGGTCAGGCAAAGCCAATGACTACCACTATCAAATTGGTACCTACAGCCCAGGAATCACCAGTTTCCTCCAGCACTGTACACACTTCGAGATCTACTCCAGATCTACAGAGAACAACCAGCTTGGAAGGGAACAAAAAGCCCGAGCAAGTAGGTGCCATATCGACAAGTAATGAAAGTCCGAGACCTTATACACCATCTCCGGTGGCAACAATGGATGCGACTAAAACTCTCCATGCGCCTGCAGCAACTTCTGCTTCTGCAAAAACATCAACAGTACCATCTCCAATGCCTTCACCAATGTCGCACAGTAGTAGGCCACAGCAGATAAAACATCAAATGCAGCAAACTAAACCCCCAACAGCCAGCCAGAAGGTGTCATCAAACCAACCAGTGCGTATAGTAAGGCAAATTAAAACTGTACAACAAACTCCATCGCAACAGCAAGTGTCTCAGCAACAAAGGATTTTAAGTAACAATACCGCTCGAAATACGACTCTTACAACTATGGCTGGGAATCGGGGTGCAGCAACAACTACCACGACTACAGCATCTTCTTCTTCATCGACAGGTCAACGGAATATGCCCCACGTTAATAGCTCGCTTGGTATGACCCAAAAATTACAGACCACCATGCAAAAGCTAGCAACAGCAAATGCCGCGAACACGAACGGTACCAGCATTTCCTTAGGTCAACTCCAACTTCAGCCTCTACTGAGAGCTGCCAATGAGAACAACGGGGGAAATTCTCAAATAATTATGACCTCAACAGGTCAGATCATTGTAATGCCGTCCTCAAATAATAAAGCCAATTTGCAAACGTTGCAACAACAACAACAGCCACAAACGCAGCAGCAACAACAAGTGATAATAGCCAGTGGTAATGCAACAGCAACCACTCAAACAGCTCCGACAACCAATCTAATTATCCAACAGGCCGATGTGCTAAACAATTCCACACAACTGACGGCCACTTTGCAGCAACAACCCAATGGTGGGTACATTGTCAGTCAACCGGCATCAACCAATACGGCAGCCCCACAATTACAACCCACAACGGTAATTTTAAATTCTGGACAAAATCTTTTGGCCAGCAATGGAGCCAAGGTCCTTACCAATGCTGGCAATACAATCTTACATGCTGCTGGCACACAATCCATATTAACAGCCGGTAATCAATTGATTACCACAGCCACACAACCCACGGCAAATGGAAATAATGTTCTGGGTCAACAGACTGTTGTTCTCAATGCTCTACCCAATGGTGGAGGTTATGTCATTCAGCAACAGCCTCAGCATCCAGGTAATACGGCCTCCACGCAACAGCAGCAGCAACAATTCGCCACCTTGGATTCCCAAGTTGTACAACAGATTGTACAGCAAGCCGATGGCACTACACTCATACAACACCAGCAACAACCCCAAAGGATCATTATCGCCTCCAGTGGTGGCAATGGCGATCATCTTAAGAGACGAACTAAAAAACGTAAAAATTCTCCTGGTCCTTCGCCAGCGACTGCAGCAGCCCAGGCTACAATCAATCAAATATCCAACCAAACTACAACATTATTGCAACAGCATGCTGCCAATATCCAGGCAGCAGCTGCAGCGGCAGTCCAGCAACACAATCAAGTTTCTGCTCCGCAACAAACGCAAGTTGTTCAATTGACCACAGCGGGACACACGAGTACGCCCACATCAGCCAACTCGTTTCCCCAACAATTCCAACTGGGCTCCACAGGCATACAAGGTATTGTGGTGAGTAAACCAGCCACAACGGCAACCACCGCCAACGCCCAACCTCAACAGATTATCCTGCAAAATGGTCAAATCATACAACCCATGAATTTGCTGGGACAACAGTTGATTTTGCCCACAACGGGTCTGGTGATGGGACCCGATTCAACATTACTGCAGATACAAAATGTTGGTGCTCCTACCGCCAATATTCTAACGGCCACCACCCCACAAGCCACCATGATGCTGCGGGCCACATCGCCGCAAACCAACAAATCTTTCATTTCATCCACAGCCACTGGCCAACAATTCATTGTGGGATCCAATGGCCAACTAAGTCCCATTGGGCAAATCTATTCGACCCCCATGGGTTTGGTAATGCCTACCGCGGCCACTACGCAACATACCACCACTCCCACGGCCACCTTTGTACAACACAATGGTACCATTCAAGTGCAGCAACAACAGCCCGGCACTACCACCCATCAGTTGAGTGCCACAACCACCCAGCATCATGTCACGTTGCAAACTCTACAGCAACATCAACAAAATTTGAATCATGTCGTCAGCCAGCAACCTTCCGTGGGTATTGTCCTCGAAACGGCCACATCATCGACAACCACATCGTCTCCTAATGTCCAGCAGGCTGTGGCCAGCTCACGTTCATCGGCCGCCAGTCCACCTGACACAACCACCCATAGTCCAAGGAGTCCGGAAAGACCACCAAGTCATCGGAGTGGAGGTAGTGATATGGTGAGTGAATTGCAACTATTGCTAGCGTAATTAAATAGCTATTGATTGATATGGTCTTCCATTCTTTATACTATTCACCTGCAGGTTCAATGCGTTTCAAGTTCAGAACCAGACGGTGGTACCGTTTCACCAATGAGTACTGACAGTCGACAATCGCCATCGACTACTGTGTGTGATAAAGGTGAGTAGAAGAGTGAAATGAAGGGGAGGGGGGGTTAGATGAAATATGTATTCGTTTGGGAAGCACTTGAATTCATAGCTAAGGATAAACAAAAGATTAGATGTGATTTTCATTCCATCCAGAACATCAATAACCACAGCCTTCTATTGAAGAATATTTGACTTTTTACTATTGCAATAGTTTCCACTCATGGAATTTTTTTGCTTGTTCCCGATGTAGTGTACCAAAGTATCCACTACTTGTCATAGAAATTAAAGATGAATCGAATAATCCTTCCACAAGAAGATTTTAACCAAATGGATATAATTTCGATAGAATTTCGTCTTAAGGAGTTCCCCATCAACAGTACTGAGTCGGTTTGGGTTTGGTGAGGAACAGGCTGCATTCTTTCCCAAAGATGGGTGAGGAAATACATAGTGCACCATATTGACATTTTTGTTACCAGCATGTAGGTTATGTTAAAGTGGCAGCCCGGTTTAGTATCAGGCTCACTTAGACTCTTCAGTCCATTGTGATAAACACTTACCATAGCCCACATGTACAGATGTGCCCTCAGAGCAATTGTCCTAGCGAAAATACCTTGTAGACCAATTTAGGTTAGCTTGAAGAGAATTCAGGTTCTCTACACCTCTCAGTATTCGCTTTATAGTTCTTTCGTGTAACTTAAGATTCCCAAACATATTCAGGCACCGTCATAGCGTGGTATCGTTGCCTTCAGAGACTCATTAGGTAGGCCAATTTAGGTTAGGTTAGGAAGATGCGTCAGATTTTCCACAACTCTTTTTTGGTATTAGCATCCTAGTTCTTTCGCGTAGTCCAAGATTCCCAAAAATGTGCAGCCATCGTGATTGCTCTGACTATAGTGTGCGTAGAGTATTACTTCTCCTCTGTCGTTTAAGCATGATTGGTGATAGCGTGGTATCGTTGCCTTCATAGACTCGTTAGGCCTTCATAGACAGCTTAGGTAGGCCAAGTTAGGTTAGGTTGAAGAGGCGTCAGGTTTTCCACAACTCTTCTTTGCTATTCGGTTCTAAGTTCTTCAATGTAACTCAAGGTTCCCAAAAATGTTCAAGCGAGATTGCGCTGATTATATCGTACCCAGAGTAGTAATTCTCCTCTTTCGTGCTCTCATAGACATTGGTGCTCTCATAGACCCATAAGATTATTCTCAATGATGTTCACATTCATTGGCCTAGTTTCGGGAATGAGTAATTTTACACTTCGTTATTTTTTTTAAATAAATTTATTTAATATATTTAATATTTATAACCACAACAAGACAAGGTCTTATAAGTAAAGTGATGGAAATTAGTTCTCTCTACATGCGAATAAGCTGTAAAGAGAATTGTAGAAATATGAATACTCTTTGACGATGTTCTTCTACAATCCGATCTAATCGAATAAGACCAATAAGAGATTGTAGAAGAATGCTCAGAATTAGGGATAATGACCCTGCTGTCACACCCACGCAAACTAGTTCCAAGGCAGGTGGTAGGAAAATGACTTCAGTACCTTTCTAGGTCCAGTCAGGTGAACAAGCTTGGAGAAGAACAGATCGCTCTTAACGGATGTTCTCCTACAATTCGATCTAAGCGAATAAGGCCAATGAGAATTTGCAGGAGAATGCCCAGAAGTCCCCCAAATAATCCCCCTGCGGTCCGAACCATATGAACAAGCTCAAAGGCAGATGGTAGGAAACCACTAGAGCAGGTCAGAACCTTCACAGAAAAAATAGGTTATTGCGTTCCAGATACAAATGGAGTGAATGAAAAATTGTCATTCGGAAACAAGATTTCGTCGCCTAAATGGAGTGATTCTCTTGCCACTGTTTGATTTTACGAGGACAAGCTTCTCAAAAAGATATCTTGGTTCCTATGTATATATAACTTTCACAGGGGTCTGGTGGGAAACCAATGGTCAGGTCAGTTTTTGGTATTGCGACAGTGTTTTGGTTTTTATCGTGATGTGTCGCATCTAGTGGTGGCTCGGGTAGGTTTAGCAAGGCCAGCGACCCACGTGAAACATAGGTAAGCCACACTGCTATTAAATCGGGATAAGTAGAAGTTTAGGCGGATGCATTTGCCCAAATGTTCTGATCGGCTGGAAGGTCTCATTCCTCTTTTACTAAAGTTGTTCACCAAGAATAGAATTAACCTTGTACATGTTCATCGTTCCTGTTTGGATACAATTCGTTGGATGTGTTATAGAACGACGAATGTTATTACAGTTGGCTGCAAGTCCGCTTATTCTGCTGAAAATTTGTGCCTCACCTGAGCCCATAATCTGCAGCTGAGTCGTCTTTGTCCCAGATATTCCTACCAGCCACTTGATCATTAAAGCGATTTGTTGTTTATTTAAGCGGCAATTGGAGCATTCTAAAAAACGTCCCAGCTGACTTTCGGCGTTTATAGACATTACGGTTGATAGTGACAATAATGGACCCATAGACCCATGAACGAGTTGCTAGTAAAGGGTGATTTGTTAAGAGCTTGATAACTTTAAAAAAAAAAAAAAACGCATAAAATTTGCAAAATCTCATCGGTTCTTTATTTGAAACGTTAGATTGGTCCATGACATTTACTTTTTGAAGATAATTTCATTTAAATGTTGACCGCGGCTGCGTCTTAGGTGGTCCATTCGGAAAGTCCAATTTTGGGCAACTTTTTCGAGCATTTCGGCCGGAATAGCCCGAATTTCTTCGGAAATGTTGTCTTCCAAAGCTGGAATAGTTGCTGGCTTATTTCTGTAGACTTTAGACTTGACGTAGCCCCACAAAAAATAGTCTAAAGGCGTCAAATCGCATGATCTTGGTGGCCAACTTACCGGTCCATTTCTTGAGATGAATTGTTCTCCGAAGTTTTCCCTCAAAATGGCCATAGAATCGCGAGCTGTGTGGCATGTAGCGCCATCTTGTTGAAACCACATGTCAACCAAGTTCAGTTCTTCCATTTTTGGCAACAAAAAGTTTGTTAGCATCGAACGATAGCGATCGCCATTCACCGTAACGTTGCGTCCAACAGCATCTTTGAAAAAATACGATCCAATGATTCCACCAGCGTACAAACCACACCAAACAGTGCATTTTTCGGGATGCATGGGCAGTTCTTGAACGGCTTCTGGTTGCTCTTCACTCCAAATGCGGCAATTTTGCTTATTTACGTAGCCATTCAACCAGAAATGAGCCTCATCGCTGAACAAAATTTGTCGATAAAAAAGCGGATTTTCTGCCAACTTTTCTAGGGCCCATTCACTGAAAATTCGACGTTGTGGCTCGTTAGTAAGTCTATTCATGATGAAATGTCAAAGCATACTGAGCATCTTTCTCTTTGACACCATGTCTGAAATCCCACGTGATCTGTCAAATACTAATGCATGAAAATCCTAACCTCAAAAGAATCACCCTTTATATATTATTCAACAGACCAAGCGACATTATGATGCAGACACTCATAAATCCAGTTGGAGCATCTTCCTTATATCACACAGAAAATGCAATCAACAATTTGTTCTTCCTGGTCTATCTATACCCTTCGTTCTTTGTCTAGTAGAGAGTACCATAAGTCGTGGAAGATATTAAAGCCTCCTTGGGCCAACCGATAAAAAAATAAACGCCAATGTTCGAATTGCCTTTTATTGGGTTCATCTTTAGGGGCCTAGTAATATGCAATCATTGAATGTACTCAAGAATAATTGTGAGCAACTTTCAAAACCCTTTCGGTCCCTCCGCATAAGCGATTCAGATATCATACTACATAAAGACGTATATTATATAACAGGTTGGCTGATAAGTCCCCGATCTGACACATAGATGGCGTCGATAGTATTAAATACATATTATTTTTATATAGTACCAACCTTCAACTGATTCGTGTCAAAATTTGACGTCTGTAGGTCAATTAGTTTGTGCGAGAGCGTCTTTTGTGAAGCAACTTTTGTTATTGTGAAAAAATGGAAAAAAAGGAATTTCGTGTTTTGATAAAATACTGTTTTCTGAAGGGGAAAAATACGGTGGAAGCAATATTTGGATATGTGGAAGCTCTGTGCAAAATGGGTGTCTCGCGAGCTCACATTTGACCAAAAACAACAACGTGTTGATGATTCAGAGCGGTGTTTGCAGCTGTTAACTCGTAATACACCCGAGTTTTTCCGTCGATATGTGACAATGGATGAAACATGGCTCCATCACTACACTCCTGAGTCCAATCGAGCGACCGACGAACCGTCTCCGAAGCGTGGAAAGACTCAAAAGTCCGCTGGCAAAGTAATGGCCTCTGTTTTTTGGGATGCTCATGGAATAATTTTTATCGATTATCTTGAGAAGGGAAAAACCATCAACAGTGACTATTATATGGCGTTATTGGAGCGTTTGCAGGTCGAAATCGCGGGAAAACGGCCCATATGAAGAAGAAACAAGTATAAACGGCCGTAAGTTCGGCCAGGCCGAAGCTTATGTACCCTCCACCATGGATTGCATTGAAACTTGTACTAAAGACTGCCATCCACAATCGAATTACTTGGGCTGCGGTAACACTTGCCGATGGCAAGGTTTCTTAAAACATCTTAACACCGTCTACTTAATTGTAAGTTAGTCCATACCAAGGCCGTATTCAGGGGGGGGGGGATGAGGGGGATCAAACCCCCCCTGAAATGAATGAATATTTTTATATAAATAAATATATATTTTTAGCCGCATAGAAAAATCTTATCGAAGATGTTGAAGAAAAGCTGAAGGTTTTATTTTGAAAAACGCTTACCTATAAAACTTGCACAAATCATAGAATACTAGTTGAAAAGCCCGTCAAACGACGGTCGAAAAAAAAACAAATTGTTTTTGTTCTCGCACCACAAATTTAATTTTTGGAAAATGTCTTTCTGCTTTTTATGTGTGTTTGTTGTTCTTTTTGTGAATATGACTCGCTTTGTTTGGCCATATCAAAAACAACGAAACAGCCAAACACACATGTGTAAATGAAATGGCGATATTTCCAAACGTGCATATTCTTTTAAAAATTTTGGTCACTTTGCCAGTTACTCAGGGATGGAAAATACAATTTTTAAGAAAGTACAAAAAAGGTATTTTTTGAGCGGAAAGGTACTTTTTACTAAATTTCAACAAAAATTTCACTGGAAGATTATTGTCAAGAGACTGAATTTTAAAGAAAATAAAATTTTGACAAAATTTCCTATAGAAATAAAATTTTGCAAAAATTTTCTATAGAAATAAAATTTTGCAAAATTTTTTCTATAGAAATAAAATTTTGCAAAAATTTCCTATAGAAATAAAATTTTTACAAAATTTTCAATTGAAATAAAATTTTGACAAAATTTTCTATAAAAATAAAATTTTGCAAAAATTCTATATAGAAATAAAATTTTGACAACATTTTCTACAGAAATAAAAAATCAATAATATAGAATCGCATTCTTTTTTCGACTAAAACATTCTTGAAGTTCAATAAAATCCTGTTTTTGACTATGTCTTTTACAAAATCGAGATTTTCTTCCCACATGAACATGTCTGTTTTGCCATATTTGTAAAAGACTATTAGTAAATAAGGTTGATAAAGACTTTCACAAAATATTAAAATATTTTGTCAAAGCCATTGTACCATAAATCTGATATCGACTCAAAAATGTCTACACAAAAGGTACTAAATCCTTCGCGGGGGTACTACGGTACTGACCGGGGTGAAAAAGTATTGAAAAAAGTACTATAGTACTGCATTTTCCATCCCTGCAGTTACTACGTGCTCATCCGAACGTTCATTTTCAACAATGAAGAGATTAAAGACGTATCTTAGAAATTCGACTAGCGAGAGTAGACTCAATGGATTGACATTAATTTCGGTTCATCGCCGAATAAATGTGCCGACTAAAGAAGTCATTGATTTATTTGCTGCCCAAAAAGCCCGTCGGCTCAATTTAATATTATAAAAATATTGTATACATACCTATACATAAATAAAATTTTCTACACATGAGATTATATGAATATTTTTTTTAAGTTGAACCCCCCCGAATTAAAATCCTGGCTACGGCCTTGGTCCATACGGAGTATATATTAAACAAAAAAGGTCGATTAAATACTATATAATTCAGTTAGACAACAATTTCTATAGAAATAAAACGTTGACAAAATTTTCTATAGAAATAAAATTTTGACAAAATTTTCTATAGAAATAAAATTTTGACAAAAATTTCTATAGTAATAAAATTTTGACAAAATTTTCTATAGAAATAAAATTTTAACAAAATTTTCTATCGAAATAAAATGTGTTTACAAAATTTTCTATAGTAATAACATTTTGACAAAATTTTCTATAGAAATAAAATTTTGCTAGATTACTTTTGGGGATCGGCTATATATAACTATAGACGGATATGGGCCAATTTTGGCATGGTTGTTAGCGGTCATATACTGCACAACGTACAAAATTTCACCAAGTACCAAATCTTAACCGGATCCGATGAATTTTGGTCCTCTAAGAGCTCCGGAGGTCAAATCTGGGGATTGGTTTAAATGGGGGTTATACCGGCATGGACCAATTTTTGAATGGTTGTTAGAGACCATATACTAACACCACGTAACAAATTTCAACCGGATTGGGTGAATTTTGCTCTTCCAAGGGGGTCCGGAGGTCAAATCTGGGGATCGGTTTATATGGGGGCTATATATAATTATGGACTGATATGAACCAATTCATGCACGGTTGTTGGATACCATATACTAACATCACGTACCAAATTTCAACCGAATGCGATGAATTTTGCTCTTCCAAGGGGCTCCGGAGGTCAAATCTGGGGATCATTTTATATGGAGGCTATATATAATTATGGACCGATATGGACCAATTTTTGCATGGTTGTTAGAAACCATATACCAACACCATGTACCAAATTTCAGCCGGATCAGATGAAATTGGCTTCTCTTAGAGGCCTCGCAAGCCAAATTTGGGGGTCCGTTTGTATGGGGGCTATACATAAAAGGCGACCTATATGGCCCATTTGCAATACCATCCGACCTACATCAATAACAACTACTTGTGCCAAGTTTCAAGTCGATAGCTTGTTTCGTTCGGAAGTTAGCGTGATTTCAACAGACGGACGGACGGACGGACGGACATGCTCAGATCGACTCAGAATATTTCGATGTGTTACAAACGGAATGACAAAGTTAATATACCCCCCATCCTATGGTGGAGGGTATAAAAAGTGTTGTTCCACCAAGACAACGCACCGTGCCACAAGTCATTGAGAATGATGGCAAAAATTCATGAATTGGGCTTCGAATTGCTTCCCCACCCACCATATTCTCCAGATCTGGCCCCCAGCGACTTTTTTTTGTTCTCAGACCTCAAAAGGATGCTCGCAGGAAAAAAATTTGGCTGCCATCGAAGAGGTGATCGCCGAAACTGAGGCCTATTTTGAGGCAAACCGAAGGAGTACTACCAAAATGGTATCAACAAATTCGAAGGTCGTTATAATCGTTATATCGCTCTTGAAGGGAAATATGTTAAATAATTAAAACGAATTTTGACAACAAAAAAATGTGTTTTTCTTTGTTAGACCGGGGACTTATCAGCCAACCTGTTATCACACAGAAAATGCAATCAACAATTTGTTCTTTCTGGTCTATCTATACCCTTCGTTCCTTGTCTAGTAGAGAGTACCATAACTCGTGGAAGATATTAAAGTCTCCTTGTCTTTTATTGGGTTCATCTTTAGGGGCCTAGTAATATGCAATCATAGGTTAGGTTAGGTTAAAGTGGCAGTCCGATTAAGATTCAGGCTCACTTAGACTATTCAGTCCATTGTGATACATATGGGCACTTCTAGTTTTAACCGCTGAACCTTCTCGATTATTTTCTTCTGTTGAACCAACCAGATTGTTCCAAAAACACTAGCAGACTGCTTAAGTTAACGCTCAGGTCCAGGTCCGTCAGTAATCTGAAGCTATATGCCCCTAAAATTTGCTTATATGCAATCATTGAATGTACTCAAGAATAATTGTGAGCAACTTTCAGAACCCTTTCGGTCCCTCCGCATAAGCGATTCAGATATCATACTACATAAAGACGTATATTATATAAGCGTTCAAGATTACTTAAGTGAATATAGGCAGTTTTTATTCCTAGGAGAACGAAAAGGGATCTCTGTCTTATAAGTGCAAAAAACAATCATGAGAATTGCTGAGTTATAAAGGGTGGTTAAAATTTCAAGGGCCGATGTTGATTTTGAATAAAACACAAACTATTTAGGAAATTATTGTCATTTTATTTTATTATGGTGTATATTGGTATTACTCAATTATGTATGGAACAAAATAACGGCCAAATGGGCGCCGCGACCTCGGTGGCACACCTTCATCCGATGGTCCAAATTTTCGATGACGCTGAGGCATAATGGAGGTTCTATGCCGTTAATGTGCCGAATTATCTCATCCGTTAGCTCTTGAATTATTGCTGGCTTATCGACGTACACCTTTTCTTTCAAATAACCCCAAAGAAAAAAGTCCAACGGTGTCAAATCACATGATCTTGGCGGCCAATTGACATCGCCATTACGTGAGATAACACGGCCATTGAATTTGTTGCGCAAAAGAGCTATTGTTTCGTTAGCTGTGTGGCAAGTGGCACCGTCCTGCTGAAACCACATATTGTCCACATCCATATCTTCCAATTCGGGCCATAAAAAGTTCGTTATCATCTCACGATAGCGAACACCATTCACAGTAACTGCCTGACAGGCCTCATTTTGGAAAAAATACGGCCCGATGATGCCGCCAGCCCACAAACCACACCAAACAGTCACTCTTTGTGGGTGCATTGGTTTTTCGACAATCACTCTTGGATTCTCATTCGCCCAAATGCGGCAATTCTATATATTGACGAATCCACTGAGGTGAAAATGTGTCTTATCATTGAAGATGATTTTCTTCGAAAATTGATCATCCACTGTTGCCATTTCTTGGAACCATTCTGACCATTCACAACGTCCATTGTTCAAATTCAGTAAGTCTGAAATAGAGAAATGTCAAATAAAATTCGGAAAAAAACTTGGCGTTTATGTGTGGTTCACATCTAACATCAGCCCTTACAATTTAACCAACCGTCAAATGATTTTTCTTAGTACTCAAGTTCCTTTTTTGTGTTAATCATGAAAAAGATCCTTCAAAGAATTTTGTAAAATTATTGCAAAATATTTACAGACATTTTAGATTCATCGCTCTTCCACCCCATCCCTCTTAGTTCTCTTATGCAAAGACATTTTTTTTACAAATTTCCTGTACTGAAGAACACATGTGGTTTCCTTCCTGTGCCCGACTACTTCATCATCAGCAGCAATGTTTCATTTCAGTATTATTTTTCATTCTCCCATTGGATGAGTGTCATAAATTGCAAGCCCTATTAGTTGCAAACCATACCATCAACATCTGAGAAGGCATGTAATTTTATATCATACGATACAGTTCCAGGACATTAAGTGGCAAGCAAAAAAACAATCTGTGCGTATTGTGTCTCTGATTGCGAATATAATGAATAAACCTCAATGGAGCAGAACATTAGATTATGCTATTTACTCCATGACAAGAGGGAGGATTCTTTTATTAACATTTCAATGAGAGAATTTATGGGTAGACAAAATATGGTATGATTTGCAAAGTAACAAAAAAATAACATAGGAGGCATTAAATGTACATAAAATATTGAGTGGAAACTCGATTTTAATATTCAAAATTATTTACATATAAATTTACTTACTTTGCATAATAAATTAAGCAAAAATAAAAACAATACAATAGATTATAAAATGCCTTTAACTTTCTTGTTTGGAATAAGGACTTTCTCAAAAGACTACGCCACCTTGTTTTACGAATGAAACTTTTTCTGAAATATTTTAAAAAATCTAATGGTGTTTTCTTTCCTAATGGTGTTTTCTTTTTTCGCACTTTTGCCTGTTTTTTTAGAAAAGAACCTAAAAAGTACATTTTGCGGGCAAAATGCAAAAATAAGTGCGCATTTTTTACAAGAAAAGAAAGCCCATAAGTGACACCTCTGATTTCTGGTATGCAGATTTTAATCCGTTTCAAAGTTATATTCTCTGACACTCGTAATGATTCTGAATGTAAAAATTAAAATAAATATAAGACAAAGTTTCTCATGTCTACTAACTTTGGAACATTAATCGTTATCTTTGTATAAACATTTTGGAAATGTCTTCATAAATCCCATAAAATCTCTTCACATTGGTCTCTTATGAATGTTTTAGTTCTTGGAAGATTTCAATGGCTAGAAATAAGCCATTAGTGGCTTAACTTTGATTTAGGCTACGACTACTATAGAAAATTTTATTTGTATAGGAAATTTTGTCAAAATTTTATTTCGTTAGAGAATTTTGTCAAAATTGTATTTCTATGGAAAATTTTGCTAAAATCTTATTTCTATAGAAAATTTTGTTAAAATTTTATTTCTATAGAAAATTTTATTTCTATAGAAAATTTGGCACAATTTTATTTCTATAACAAATTTGGCCCCAATTTTATTTCTATAGAGAATTTTTTCAAAATTTTATTTCTATAGAGAATTTTGTCAAAATTTTATTTCTATGGAAAATTTTGCAAAGATTTTAATTCTATAGAAAATTTTGTCAAAATTTTATTTCTATAGAAAATTTTGTCACATTTTATTTCTATAGAAAATTTTGTCAAAATTTTATTTCTATAGAAAATGTTGTCAACATGTTATTTCTCTAGAAACTTTTGTCAAAACTTTATTTCTATAGAAAATTTTACCAAATTTTATTTCTATAGAAAATGTTGGTCAATATTTTATTTTTTTTTCGCACTTTTGCCTGTTTTTTTAGAAAAGAACCTAAAAAGTACATTTTCCGGGCAAAATGCAAAAATAAGTGCGCATTTTTTACAAGAAAAGAAAACGCCATAAGTGACACCTCTTATTTCTGGTATGCATGTTTTAATCCGTTTCAAAGTTATATTCTCTGACACTCATAATGATTCTGAATGTAAAAATTGAAATAAATATAAGACAAAGTTTCTCATATCTACTAAATTTGGAACATTAATCGTTATCTTTGTGTAAACATTTTGGAAATGTCTTCATAAATCCCATTAAATCTCTTCACATTGTTGGTCTCTTAGGAATGTTTTAGTTCTTGGAGGATTTCAATGACTAGAAATAAGCCATTAGTGGCTTAACTTTGATTTAAGCTACGACTACTACGACACTAAAACTAATATTTTTTTTTTCAACTTGCTTTATTTCATTCATCCCTATGGTTTTGTTTTTATTTTTGCTTCCAACAATGTCCTGGACACTTACCAAAACACATCTAGGCATTGTTATGTCAACCGCATATCAACAAAGTACCAGTGTCTATAAACCATCGGAAGCAAAAATTCGTCGAGTGCAAACACCACCTCAATATCAAGTGATTGGGGGAGGTAATGGTGCAGCGACAGCCACAGCAGTAGCTAGCACTACTAATATTGGAGCCATAACAAATCTAACGTTACACCAACATACAGCGAGCAACCATAACTCACAGCAACAACAACAACAAGCCATACAACAGAAACATATGGAGGCGACTGCTATAAAGCCTGCTGATACACATGGTAAGTTTTTGGAAAGATCCTTGAAGTATTGGCTATGCCATGATGACATTTTAGACGCACCAAGTAACACTATATCCTTCATACATACACTCTCACACTCACATACTTGTACATATACACACAAAGGCATTCGATAACGACAACGGCCATAAGTGGCTAAGCACAGTGGGATAAAATAATAAATAAATTAAACTTATAAATGAAAATATTCCATTTTGTATGGGAGATGACAAAAGAAAAATAATTTTGTTGGTTGATATAACAAAATTCATAGTTGCTGTTAACTATTTAAACCAAACAATTAACCCAAATTTTAGCAACAAGAGAATTATTCAATTATTGCATTTGTTCCTAAAGAAAAAATAAAAGTTCGTTTGTTGAAAATTTCGTTACTGTGAAAAATAAAAAATATTTGCATGAAAATTCAAAGTCAACATTATCAACATTAGAGGAAGTCTAGTTCGACTTGATTAGATACCATGGTTGCCATCCGAGTCAAAAATAATCTGTCAAAAGTTGGGGAAAATTTTACCAAAAACCTACCAAACAAAAAATTTTATTTTGTCAAAATTTTATTTCTATAGAAAATTTTGTCAAAATTTTATTTCTATAAAAAATGTTGTCAAATTTTATTTCTGTAAAAAATTTTGTCAAATTTTATTTCTATAGAAAATTTTGTTAAAATTTTATTTCTATAGAAAATTTTTTCAAAATTTTAATTCTATAGAAAATTTTATTTCTATAGAAAATTTTGTCAAAATTTTATTTGTATAGAAAATTTTGCTAAAATTTTATTTCTATAGAAAATTTGCCAAAATTTCATTTCTACAGAAAATTTTGTCAAAATTTTAATTCTATAGAAAATTTTGTTTCTATTCGTTTTGTTTTGTTATTGTTGTTTTTTGTTTTTTCTTTTAATCATTGTTGTTGTTTCTTTTTTTTTTTTTTGATTTCAGCTTAAACCATGCATTGACTAAACTACAAGTGTAGCTTAATCATCAAAGGAAAATAATGTTTGTCTGCTGCAAGTAGAGGATGCTGATGAGGAATGTGGTAATTCCGAAACGTGCGTCCATCCAACCATCTTGCAGTCTATACGGCTTTGCCCAAATAAATTTGACAAACATTCTTTTCCTCTGTTGGTTAAGCTACACTTGTAGTTTAGTCAATCCATGGTTTTAAGCTGATATCAAAAAACAACAACAATTTTATTTCTATAGAAAATTTTGTTAAAATTTTATTTCTATAGAAAATTTCTATAGAAAATTTTGTCGACATTTTATTTGTATAGGAAATTTTGTCAAAATTTTATTTCGTTAGAGAATTTTGTCAAAATTTTATTTCTATGGAACATTTTGCTAAAATTTTATTTCTATAGAAAATTTTGTTAAAATTTTATTTCTATAGAAAATTTTGTTAAAATTTTATTTCAATCGAAAATTTTGTCAAAATTTTAATTCTATAGAGAATTTTGTCAAAATTTTAATTCTATAGAAAATGTTGGTCAAAATTTTAATTCTATACAAAATTTTGTCAAAATTTTAATTCTAAAGAAAATTTTGCCAAAATTTTATTTCTATAGAAATTTTGGCACAATTTTATTTTTATAACAAATTTGGCCACAATTTTATTTCTATAGAGAATTTTGTCAACATTTTATTTCTATGGAAAATTTTGTCAAAAATTTATTTCTGTAGAAAATTGTGTCAAAATTTTATTTCTATAGAAAATTTTGTCAAAATTGTATTTCTATGGAAAATTTTGTCATAATTTTATTTCTATAAAAAATGTTGGTGAAAATTTTATTTCTATAGAAAATTTTGTCAAAATTTTATTTCTTTAGAAAAACAAAATATTATCAACATTTTTCCAATTAATTTTTTAATTCATTAAAAAAATATTCAATAAAAAATTAAATGGATTAAATTAAAAATTATTTAAAACAAAAATCAATTGATGAAATTTTTTAGTTCAATAAATAAGTTGTGTAATTGACGATGGCGATTTAATCATTTTCGTGGTTGAAGAAATTTCAAAATTTATTAATTCATTTCGTGATAGAGATGTAAACGATTCAGCAGTTTAAACTCTCAATATAAGTACTTGTAAAGTAAATCAGTATTTTCTGAAGCAAATTTATTTTTTTTAGCAAAGTATTATTGTTGTGCAAATAATTTTTATATGAACACAGAAAAAAATATCAGAAAAATATATCCAATGGAAATTAAAAATGAAAAATTAACTAATTTAATTTTTTATCAAATTATACAAATGTTTAAATAAATGCATTTTTTACGTTTTTAATAAAAAAAATGGAAATAATGGAATAATTCAATTCTTGCTTTATTCGCATTTTAAAGTGACCTTGAAAGCCCATTAAAAAACAAAAGCTAATAATTAAGGAAAAAAGGTCGATAAACTAAATAAACTTGCAGTAATTGTCTCATTTAACATTTTAATTTAAAAAAAAAATCAATTAAAAAAATAATAATTAAAAAATTTGGTTGGAATAATACATTAAGTAATAAATAAATAAAAAATAATAAGACATATATTTTTTAAGACATATTTTTCTTTATTGAGCCTTTTTGGGTTACATTGGTTTACAATGCTAAAAAATAATAATTATAATTAGAAAAAACATAAAATTACAAAAAAAAGCTAAATAATTTTAAAGAAATAAAAATACAGTGAACAATTAAATGCCTCAATTTAAATAATAATTGAATTTTTCGTCAAAATAAATTAAATTTTCAATAAATAAATAAAAATTAAAATTAGAAAATACATATAAGCTCTTATAAAATTGCAAAAAAATAATTTATCAAAAGTCAAAATAATTTTAAATATATAAAAATACAAAAAACAATTAAATACATCAGTTAACAAAATAATTGAGTTTTTCTCAAAATCAATTACATTTTCAATAAATTAATAAAAAATAATAACTCTTATAAAATTGCAAAAAAATAATTCATAAAAAGGCAAAATAATTTTAAATAAATAAAAATACAAAATAACAAAAGTTTTGCATCAAAATCAATTAAATTTTCGTAGGAATTTAAAAATTAAAGTAGCGAAGAAATCAATCAAATTTTTAATCAAGTATATTTTTTAGTATTAATTAATTTTCTAATTGATGCTATCATTTTCGTTATTAAAGCAATGTCAATTAAAAAATTTATTGGTACAATTGAATTCGGAAATGAATCAGGAAATTTGTTTTTTTTTTTTAATAATTATATTTTGAACACTCATTTGTGTTTATTTATTACAAGATTTACAAGCATAATAAATTATGAAAATAAATAAAAAAAACAATTAGTTGCTAACAACAAAGGTTTTTGACCCCATTGACAAATAATCTGACCTAAGGATGTTTCTTTTCAGAGGAACGACATTTTAAACAAACGATGTTTGCTTTTGACGATAACAATTTATGATTAGAGACAACTGCTTATCATAATCATAAATTCTGATATATTTGTTGTCAAAAAAATACTAGTAAAGGAATTTTGTTTATCTATAATTTCCTTCTGAAGGACAGTATTTTTGCTTTGGGTGTTTATATCAAATATTCAATAAATTCTTTGTAATGTCCCACTGTGCGATTTAGAAGACGACTGCGAGACAAAGCTTTACTTATCTCGAATGAATGTATCTCCTGAAAAATTACTTCATAACAGCCTTTTATGTTATTCCATTAATATTGGAATACAAAAACAGACTACGTCAACAAATAAAATGCGATATATATGTATACATATGGGCCATTCCTTCATAGAAGTAAATAAAAATTTATATATATTTTTTTTAATTCAATATATTTTTTATTATTTTAATTTACTTGCAAAGTGTATAAAGAAAATTTAATATTTTAAAATTATTTCTGCAAAATACCAACATTTCAGTTTGATATATTGACACTTACGTAGGAGGTCCGATAAGTGGATACTTAAACTAAAGTAAACATTTTGAAAAATTTGCTATTTATTTTCAACATAGTCTTCTTTAACTCGATACTTGGTCCAACTTTTGCACAGGTCAAATCAGGAAAAAACATTTAAAATTACTATTGCAAAAATTTTACGTCAACGAAATTTTCAACATCCAAACACAATTTCCAAAAACAAGAATAGAATCTCCGACCTATTCTTTATATTTTTCCAAAATCCACGAACACTTGCTTTCATACATGGTATTAATATTTCCGTAAATTATTACGAATCATATAATGTTTCGCAAACACGGAATGACCCATATATGTATATACACATCTGCACTACATAAATAATTCTTCAAATTTGATATTAACCATTATGACATCTGTATTTTTATCATACTTCACTAAATTTACTCATAACTCTATTGACCCTCACCTTACATACAAATATATCACACGCTTACATATAACATCACTTACATTTTTCTTCATGCTTAACTGAATTTCACCCACGAGTCCTTTGGAATTTATGCGGTATTTTTTTCACAACGTTAATGTAAGAGAAAAAGGAATCATACCCACAACCATCTACGAAATGTTTGTAGGAGATATAAACACATACATGCATATATAAATATACATATCAGTATATGAACATAGATATGTATACGGTATTGGTTTGGTCATAAGCTAAGCTAACATTTTTTTATCATTTTTCCTTATTATCCCTGTAAATATTTTTCTATCCTGTATTATATACACATTATAGTATTTTTTTGTTGTTTCTTTTTTTTATTTTTCTTATATTATATTTTGTATTGTTGGTCGTTGTAGTTCTTCTTAAAGATAGAAGAGATTTTTTTATTAGCTCAATAAGAAGACTTCACTTCTATGGCCCAAATTCCCTTACAGATTCTAACTTTTTTTGTATTTTCTTTATATGATTATCTCACAAAAAGTAGAGCCTAACAGTATGCAATAGTTTTTGGAATATTTTCAAAAACATTAAACATTGCCTATTGAATTTTTCACTACTCACCACAAGATGACGCTAGCTGTATATTTTGACTGGGAAGACATGCTACAGTGTTGGTGTAGAGTTGCCATTCGTCGAAATTTTGTTTTTTGGACTCCCAGTCATCAATATAGACGTTTTTAATTTTCTAATTATTAGTAATTTTTTTTGTAGATTAACAGATAAAATAATTGTCATTAGTCAACGCAACAAAAACGCCGAGTTATAATAAAAAAAGCTGTGAAATATCATTTACCAGTATGAGACATTAGGCATCACATATTTTGAGTTTCCTAAACAAAAAATTATTCATAGACATGTACTCGGCTAAGTTTACATAACTAATTTGACGAAACTTTGTTGTGGGATTTGTCCCTGCCATAAGAAATAAACATAAATGAGTATTCTTCTACCAACAGTCTAAATAGTTGCCTTTGCGCTTTTATCCCACATGGTCTCCAGCAGACGTTTATTCGATGATCCCGTAGCCGTACCGTTTGGCAATTTGTCCCTACGTTATATTATATTTCTGCTTAAAGGCCGGTACTCTTTTCGAGTTGAAACTCCATACAAAACCAAAAAATGCGAAAATCTAGCGAAATTTGTGGTACCTTTAGATTACTGGCGGGCCTGAAAAATGTTAACTTAAGCAGTCTTAAGGGCCGGTGCTATGTTCATTCTTGCGAATTATAGAAACCATTATTTCGCACATAGAAAGCGGTGTTTATTTAGGTAACAGGGAGCGCTATTTAACAGGGAGCGATATTGAATTAAGTTGGTACTTGCTGCTTGCTATTACAAAATTAACATTTTATTTTTCCTTGGGCAATTAATCTGCTACTCCTTTGATCCTTTGTATATTTTCGGAACAAAAATAGGATCCGTGTTTGCGTTATAAACCCACAAAAATAGTTTTAATAAATAAATTATTTCTTAATTCACATTGCAAATTGCGCCATGCTATAAACGTCAGTTTTTCAACTCGAAAAAATAAAGTACCACAAATGGAAAAAATTTTGTATGGAGTTTCAACGCGAAAACCGAACAGAGTACCGGCCTTTATGCGCTTTACAGACTATCAGTTATTCCGGACGACAGTGCTCGTGTCAAACATATCCCATATATTCTGCACATTATAAGTTAAGTCCGAAGACATAATCGATACTGCTGCATGTTTATGGGATCGATAACACTTTTACCGATTATTTAGTCTTCGCCGACAAGTTGTATCGATCCGACACACTGTAAAGCGGACCTTAGACGGTCGGATAAACACTCCGACAGAGGTTCGTCTATTTGTTGTGTGTTCGTTCAAGTTTTGCCCCTTACACTGCACGAACAAATGTGATGAAAACATGAAAAAATAAGAAGAAGCATAAACAAACAATGAAGTTGTACGAAGATTTATGGGTGAAACCATTTTTTACTGAAAAAATGGAAGAAAATAATAAAAGAACACTGGTATATGTGTCAAAACAATGATTCCTGAAGTAATCCACATTTAATATATTACAAATTACTTGATGAATTTCAAAATACTTGTCGCCTGGTTTTCCATTGATTGGAAGTGGCATTTTTCCACGTTTTTGACACAATACTGGTTTAGAATTATATATTTCTTTAATTTTCAACCAGAATTGGCGATCCATCATTAATTTCATTGCAGAAATGCCTGTTTTTAATGTAAAAAAATTTGTCTTTGATAATGTTTGTCGAACATCCCCTTACACTCAATGATTTGTACCACCCAACCAGAAAAAATCAAAGTTGTTTTGATTTTATGCCAACACGTACCCGCGACAGCCGAACACGACTTTATACTATCGGATTTGTCGCCGCAACGTGTTGTGTCGCAGGGTTTATCCGACCGTATAAGGTACCCTTAAGATTCTTTACAAACACCGACATTCTGTCCGGAATAACTGATAGTCTGTAAAGCGCATTAGGAAGATACGCACGAAAATTTGTTTGCGGTGTCTGTCAGACAACGACATCAACTACAGAGGGTTAATATAAACTCAGACTGTCAACCTGCAATAAAATCTATCGATTCTGTGTTCCTTAATTCGAAAAAACCTAACCTTAATTCGGATGCTTTCGTATTGCGAGCAGTCGTTGGCAATCGTCTGGGATTCTTGACCGTTTTGCGGTCGTTAATATATTAACGCTATCTGGCCTCCTGTTTTCCAAAAAAAAAAAACACTCTCATTCATATTGATGAATTATCGATAGATATAATCAATCCACAAAAGAAAAAACAATAATTTATTCTCCATGAATTTAAGATTTTAAAGGATAATAGAATTTTTTGATTAGAAAACAATACAATCTAATAATCATCTTTCATAGAACATTTAACATCCTCCTCGGAACCCCTATTCTATTTCATCCCAGCATATATCACTTGCTTCCCCTGATTCACCATTCGCCTATTAACAAATACTGAAATAATATGATCCCACCTAGCATTCATCAAAAAAATCACACTTAAGCTTCTATCCTTTTCTAACGGCTTCAAATGAGTATTATTTCTTTGATTTTGTTATATTTAAAGTACTATTTTACCATAGATTCACCACAGAATTCTCCCACTACAACGGTTATGCTAACACCGCCACCACCGAGAACCCCAACCCCATTACAGCAACAGCAGCAACAATACCAACAGCAGCAGCAGCACTTGCAACAACTCCAACTACAACAGCAGCAACACTTTTATCAAAACTCTTCAACGACTTCCGTTTCCGAGCTACAACCGAATTGCCGTACACCCCAGAAAACACCTAACAAACCAAATCTTCAACGTAATCGCAATAATAATCGCTCTTTGAAATCATCACCACCACTTATGCGACAACAAAAGATTGCTGATATAGCCGAGAAAAAGGGAAATGTATCACAACCACCATCTTCGCCATCCGCTGCCTCAACTTCATCCTCCACTTCGCCACCTCTAGCCATGAGTTTAATGCGTACATTTGCTGTTGGTGAATTAATATGGGGTCCAGCTCGGGGTTTTCCCGCTTGGCCTGGTAAAGTAGTAAAAATTCCCGATAACCAACAGGAATCGGTATGGGTTCAGTGGTTCGGTGGTGGCGGCCGTTCGAATACAGAAATAATGCCAACGAATTTATTACAAAGCCTTTCCGAAGGTTTAGAGGCTCATCACAAGGCACAAAAGGATACAAGAAAGTGAGCATGATTTTTATTTTTTTTTTACTTCTTTTTATGTTAGGATTTGACACAGTAAGGAACTATCATATATCATATAAATAGTTTCCTTTAGAAAAATGATTTTGCGAGAGCACAATCCACTGGCATTATTTTGAGGATCCACTATGTCCGTCTTGGTCTTGCGGACATAGTGAAAGGTCGCGTAACCTTAATGCTGTTTTCGCAGTTGATTTCTTGTGCAATATTTCTATAGATAATAAATGCATAATGGCAGTTAGAGACACCGTACCTATCTTACCGTTTACGTTTTTAAATCGCCCTTCTTTCGATTGTTGAGGTACACTGCAAATATTTTTTGAATTTGACGGCACTTCTGTGAATCCCCACCACGTTGGAAACAGTCGTATACGATATCCAAACGTCGCAAAAGTCACTATTGAGAAGTTATACCACACCAAATTACTACAAAAAGTATCGCATGAGTGCCTTTTTAGATAAATTTCGAACGACGCCAATAAGAGCCCTTTCAAAATATTAGAAAAATGTTAAGATAGTTGTAAAAGAATCGTTGTGGTCAAGTAAAATACGATGTTTTAGACGTTTATTAATTTGAATAAAAATTTATAAATTATACCATGTATAATGGGATCGATAACACATTTATCGATATTTTACTCACCTTGAACAAATCTTATCGTTCGACCACACTATAAGATTCTTTACAAACACAGACATTCCGCTCGGATAAACTTATAGTCTGGACGGCGCAATATTCCTGATGTTGGCCACACCATTTGGCCCTACAAATTTATCGCCGACAATTAGCATTTGACCACACTATAATATTTTTACAAACACAGGTGTCATAGCAGACAATGAAGCCGTCGAGTCGCGCCGCTGATTTCAGTCGCCACCGACCATTTGCCAGTCGACGCCGCCGCCGAATATGTCGTCTCATCTCGACTCAAATTTCATCAATGAAAAATTTTGATTTACATCAGAAAAATGTATTAATAATTGTCGTATTTTTGCCAAAATTTTGAACCTTCCATCCACAATCAATCAATTTCAAACTGCTATAACAGTTTTGCAAAAATTTAGCTCAGAAAATTTTAACGAAAGGTAAAATTGATTGTAAGATTGGTTGTACAACTAATCTCATTATCATTCGAACAGAGAATGAAGCCGACCTATTTTTGTCGGCGGCGGCTAACACTAAATTTTTGGCTCCGGCGGCGGCGGCTTGACGGCTAAGCCGATAAAAAATTGTCTGTTCGGCGGTGCAAAATTATCTATTATAAAATCAATTTGAAGTTTTCCGAATTGTAATGAGATTAGTTGTACAACCAATCTTACAATCAAATTTACATTTCATTCAAATTTTTTGAGCTAAATTTTTGTAAAACTATTATAGAAACTTGATACTAATTGATTGAAAGTGGAAAGTTCAAAATTTTGGCAAAAACTATAACAAATATTATTAAATTTTTCTGATATAAATCAATATTTTAGATTAATTGGCGGCTAAATTTGAGTCGAGATGAGTCGACATATTCGGCTGCGGCGTCGACTGCTAAAAACGGGTCGGCGATGGCTAAAATCGGCGGCGCGACTCGGCGGCTTCATTCTCTGCATTCGAATAACTTCAAATTGATTTTATTATGGGTAACTGTCCGCCGCCGAATGGACAAATTTATATCGGCTTAGCCGACAAGCCGCCGACGCCGAAGGCAAAAATTTTGTGTCAGCCGCAGCCGACAAAAATGGGTCGGCTTCAATCTCAGCGTCATAGACCTTGACATACTATCAGTTATCCGTACGATCATGCCCGTGTTCAACTTTTGGAGACATATCCCCATGTTGGCCACTCCATTTGGCCCTACACATTTATTAGCGTTTGACCAAGATTTTTTTACAAACACTGACTTTTAATACAGGTAAACTAATGGAAGAACGGTGCATTACACAAACACATTTTTTTGTTTGGCTGACAGATAGAAGTTTAGATGATGTTGCACCAAATACTAGTCACAATTGTAAATAAATTTTGCTATAAAATTAATACGATATTGAAATTGCATATTAGTTTAGTTTGCTTACTTTCAGTCCATGTATTAATTAGTGTATTTTATTTGTACTTTTTTTTAATATTGTCTTTATCTTTTTTTGTTTTTATATTTTTGTTTATATATTTTTTAATTTATTCTTTTATTATTTCTATTTTTCCTTCGTTCTATCCCAAACCAATCCAAAAACATCCTCTCAAAAAAAAAACTTTTTGATAAAAAAAAAAAAACATTTACATAAAATTCCTTGAAAAAATACAAAACGAATTCCAAAGGAGCCGTAAATTAAATTCTCAACTTGAAAAAGCCATACAAGAAGCTATGACCGAATTGGATCGTATTTCAGCAACATCAACTACCAACAATAATGGTAGTAGTACCAGCATCTCTAAACAGCAACCTGCATCATCTACACAACACCAGAATAGTCCCAATAGGGCCAATAAACGTCCTATTCCTCGAACAGGAGGATTCGATTTAATTGCAGGGCTTACACCCAACAACTCGTATACATCATCAAATGCTATATCCACAACAACTGGAAATTCATCGAATAGACCTAAACCGATACGAATAGCACCAGCTCCCGCACCAAGTAGTACATCACCATCGAAATCCTCAAACAATATGGCAATGTCAGCCACAACCACAACTATTGCTGCAGCAGCGGCAGCATCAACATCAGCTTCATCGACTTGGGTTAATTCAACGTCGGCAAATAAATGACATCAGTCCCTCAAGGAGTTGATTAAAACTCCGTCAGTGGTGGTAAGTTCTAGTTCTATTACAAATACCACTATATCGACAACAACTACAGTGAACAATGGTAATCCCCAATTGGCATGGACCATGCAAGGTGGTTACACATTGGTAATACAAAGAACCTAAATTTCGATGCCGTAAAAACCAAAAACAAAACGCTATATTGTTATTAGCTCTAAGGTACAATTAATATTATTTTGTCCACTAAGGATTTGTTAATAGAGTGTTTTATTTTATTTATTTATTATTTTTTTCTAATACTTAGTGACAATATTTATTAATTACATATGTGTATGTAAAATGAAGCAAGGATTTTTAAGTCCATGACAAAAGGAAATCTTTCAAGCTTAATCTTACAAAGAAATATCAATCTAATAGTAACCATCATAGAAAAGCTTAACGATCCTTAAACGTTTACATTTTTTCTAAAATTAGTTGACGATAGATATTGCAACACTTATCATTCAGATACAAATGGAATGTCGATTTTTATTATGCGAAATGCGGTTACCTCACTTCGATGGAAAAGCTAAGAAATAATTCGATTTTATTGTGATTTTAGTCCAGCAAATGTTTGGTTTCTACTATCACAAGATGGCCATTACAAGATTATTTGAGAATGCGATAATTTTTGATAATTACACAATTTTTACTGGAAGTCTTTACTCCAAAAAGCCAGCAAAAGAGAGCCGGAGAGACACGATATTTGACAGTTGTCAGATACAGAAATTGCTAGTTTTTGCTAGAGATTTGTTTCCTCAGTAAAATCTTGCAAACCATAGCATACATTGCCAGTTGGTTGTTGATAACAAACAAAGCACCAGTACAATGTACATGTTCCGCAACTACAATAGGAAGTTAAAAAAAAAACAGGATTCGTTTTTTGTTTTTAATGTTTTAGAATGCCGTTCGCAAACTTCTAACAAAAAAAGAGAATAAAATACACTATTATTCTCTTGCTAGTTTTTACTGGAAAAGTACGCGGACTAACCCAATAGCGTCTTCGTCCCATTCGTCTTCGAGCGCATTTTCTTAAATGTAGCTCAAAATGTTCGACGCTTTACGTTGTGGCGGTTCCCCAATAATCACAAGCACTGGAGAAATGCTTTTACTCAACACAATTTCGAAAGATTTTCAAAACTTAGTACCAAATTCGTTTTTTTGTGAAAAAGGAATATCAGCAGTTAGATGGGGTCCCAAACGCAGGATTGTTAACTTATTTGTGGGAAATAACTCTATCACTACACTAATACTAGGTCCAATGAAATAATTTATCGACTGAGAGCTACACCAGTGTGGAATGATCAGCATGTCCGTCTTGCATGCAAATTGGTTAAGGATTCGGTCTCAGTTTGGTTCGAACACCAAAAAGTTTTTCAACAGCGGTTTATCCCCTCTCAGTACAGGCCGGTACTCTGTTTGGTTTTTGCGTTGAAACTCCATATAAAACCAAAAAATGCGAAAAACTAGCGAAATTTTTTTCTATTTGTGGTACTTTGTTTTTTTTTTCGAGTTGAAAAACTGACGTCTATAGCATGGCGCCATTCGCAATGTGAATTAAGAAATAATTTATTTATTAAAACCATTGGTGCGAGTTTATAACACAATCACGGATCATATTTTTGTTCCGAAATAAATAGAAAGGATCAAAGGAGTAGCAGATCAATTGCCCAAGGAAAAATAAAATGTTAATTTTGTAATAGCAAGCAGCAACCACCAACTTAATTCAATATCGCTCCCTGGTAAACAGCGCTTCCTGTTACCTAAATAAACACCGCTTTCTATGTGCGAAATAATGATTTCTATTAAAATTTTTCGCAAAAATGAACATAGTACCGGCCTTAAAGCTGGTGACATTACAGAGCTGTTTAAAGTTCAGTGCATACGGTCGATATAATACGGAGTTCTCACCAAGCATGTTTTAGGGTTTGAAATGTTTTCCCTTTATAAGCACTTCAAAACGAGTCGTTTTCGCCATACTAAAAGACAAGTTCAAAACACAAGTTTTCCTGGAGCAACTCTAGTTTAGCTATACCTCGTAAAAAAAATTTTTTTTGGGTCGATAGAGAATTAAATTTGACATCGAAATAAAAAGTAACCGGTTGGCGGTCGCAACCGGTTAACCGGTTATTCGAGCCTAAAATGTAAGCAAATAATCGTTAATAAAACCGGTTTTAGTGAACCGATTACTTTAAAATATACATCACTAGGAAGCTAAAGGTACGACCTTTCAAATGAGGTATCCGGTTATCAGTTTAGGTTTTAGATGAAAAAATACGTGTTTTTGAACCTGTTTTTTTTTGACAAAACCGGCTTTTAATCCAAAAACGCTCGATGTAAAGGTACAAAATTACTAATTGCATTGTGTAGCTAACACTTCTACCTATCCGTCGAAGTCATTTGCAAGCCGATATCTCCGTTAGAACCGGATATATTTGATCTGAAATTTAATTGTAACCGTAAAATTTGAATTTATCGTTAATAAAACCGGTTTTAGTGAACCGATTACTGTAAAATGTACATCACTAGAAAGCTAAAGGTACGACCTTTCAAATGAGGTATCCGGTTATCAGTTTAGGTTTTAGATGAAAAAATACGTGTTTTTGAACCGGTTTTTTTAACAAAACCGGCTTTTAATCCAAAATCGCTCGATGTAAAGGTTCAAATCGCACGATTTTTTTTGAAAAAAATTTTCATTTTGTCTTTTCAAACCGGATATGGATAGGATCTGGGTAATATGTCTAATTGAAGGAATAAGAAAGCGCCGCAGGCAAAAAATTTTTTCAAAAAAATCGCGCGATTTTTTTGAAAAATTTTTTTATTTTTCAAACCGTATATGGATGGGATCCGGGTAATATGTCTTATTATAGGAATAAGAAAGCGCCGCAGCCAAAAATTTTTTTTCGCGTACAGCTGGAACGGAGACCATTTTAAAGGTCTCTTCAAAACCTTTCTAGTGATGTACTTTCAAAAGTAATCGGATCTCCAGAACCGGATATATTAAGGATTTTTAACTTACACTTTAGAACCGAATAACCGGTTATCCGGTTACGACCGCAAAGAAAAAAGTTGTTGTTGTAATCAACTCAAAGAGTACTACCATCTGTGAAATTTTGAAAAAAATCTGCGAGGTATAGCTTAACTAGAGTTTTCCTCGAAAACACGTCAATTTTAGAATGTGAACCCACCTAATTTGGAATATACCCCGAATAACATACCCTATTCAAAATATATGTCAAAATATTGAAATAAGTTTCATAGAAAAAAAAGGAATAAACAAAGGCTTTTAAGAACCTGGACATGTGAAAATAACATAAACAATTTTTTCCCTTTGCGCTCGCGGTAATTATTTGGACATAGGTTGCATATATGTGAAATCCGAGTAAATGTGAATTTCTAGTTTCCAAGGTAACTGTCAAACTAAAACATCTCAACCCGGTGTGAACGGTGAAATGTTTTGGAAAAACGAGTCGGTGGGAACATAGCATATCCCAGATATTGACCACACTACCGATTATTTAATCATCGCCGACAATTCGTATCGATTGGCCACACTCTAAGATTCTGTAAACACACACAGACAATCCGTCCGGACAAAACTTATAATCTGGACGACGCAATATTTAGAAGTGTCAAAATTGAAGTTAGAAATGAAACAGAGAAAAATTTTCAAAAATTGATATATTAACGCTATGGAAATTCTTGAATGCAGTTGTAAGAAAATCGTCATAAAAACAAAATAAAACAAAAAATGTAACCAAAATTTTTGCTGATATACAATATTCATAAATAAGGATATGAACATAGAAAAATTACTAAAAACTACGTATTTTATTATACGGACTTAATGTTCTTAATCAAAAGCTTGTTCTTGATCAGCAATACCTAAAATTGAGTTTTCAATTTTCTTGTATAATCCAGCATTTTTTTCCAAGATATCTGTTAAAATCCAAAAGCCCACAAAAAAACGAAAATAGACAATAAAAAAGAGAATTATATATTTTTTGAAATAGAAAACAACAATATTTACATCTAAAGATATAAAATAATTTATAAAACAAAAAATCGATATTTTCTTAAAAACAAAATATTTTTAGACAGCAACAAAGAATTCCCTTTAAAAAAATATCCCAAAACCATACATAAAATTTGCACAGCAATCAACCCTTATTTCGTAAATTTTTGTATATAGATACATTTTAATATTAGTTGCATTTTTATTGTATTTATTTAGTTTTTTTATTTAACAAACTAAATAATCAAAAACTAGAACACACAAAATTAATCCCTTCTAATATTAAACTAATACAATATGTACATGTATTTCTTAATGTTTGTACAAATTAAGAATTTCAATATACTAGTAATGACAAAACTTAAAATCTGCTTGAAAAGTTAGGTTTAACGTAAACACATGTCTGTCGGCCAGACTAAAATCAAAACATTACAAAAATATAATAAAATTTAAAAAATACACAAAATAACACAATTATATGTATTAAAAATTTTAGATGTTAAGATCTGAATTTGTTAAGTATCTAAAAAAAACTATAATATGTAATGTAGAAGCGAAAAAAAAAATTGAATAACTAAATGAAAGTGTGGTAATATAAAATGTTGGAAATTTTTTCTTAAGTTTAATTTAAGCTAATCCCTTAATTTGTTTAAGATTACATATTGTTGATTATGTAATAATTTAATTATGTAATAGCTTAATCGCTTAAGTTTAATTTAAGCTAATCCCTTAATTTGTGTACGATTAAATTTTGTTGATTATGTTTTTCTTTTTTTAGTTTTTATTTAATGGAAATCTCCAATGAATTGTTTTAATATTTATTTTGTTTTGTATTTATTTTATTGCAAATTTCAAATGCGATTCGCAGCGATTTGTTGTTATTATTTATTTAGTTATTCGTTTTGATTGAAAACACAAAATATTTTATACACTTCACATAATTTTACGCTTCAGTTGATGAAACTTACATTTTATAATTATTCTTGGTTATTGTTTTGTAATTAAATGTTTTTGTTTTTGGAATGCTCTGTCAGTGCATATGTAAAAAAAAAATATATAAACTTATCTAAAATTTAAATTATGTAAAAAAAATCAATGCGAGAAAAATCAAATTGTAAAACCAATAACAAATATGATAAATCTCTGATAACCAATATTCATGGCATTAATCAATAAAGCAAATGAAAAAACATTAAACAATAGAGTTGGGTTTTTTGTTATCGGAAATCAGTTTAAAAAAAGGTACAGTATATAAACAAAATGTTCTGTTGTATATTAAATAATGCCTACTACCCTCTTCGCTTTTCACATATTTTCTATTTACTATGTAGAAAGGTTCCATATTGGCAAGTAACATTTACTTTAAAAAAATCGAAGCATACTTTTAGGCGCAAATGGTATTATCGCTATATTCATGATATAATCATCAGGTAGTTGTTGTTATACAAGAAACTATTTGGCTTCTTTTGGTAAAGGCCGGTATACACCTCTAGCGAAGTTTTCGGTAGCAAAAATTTATTTAAGTCTACTTTTTGAAAATTGTTAATATATGTTCCAAATATTCGTCAAATAAATTGTTTATTATTTACAGACCTTTTAAAACTTTTACGCACACAATGATTGTAATAAATTAAATGTTTGCTGCCAAAATATGCTTTTGACAACCCTGTTATTTTCATTAGAGGTGCGTACCAGCTTACGAAATTGAACGCTACCGAAAATAGCAATGCATTTCTTATGGGAATGACATTTTTCGCTAGAGGTGCATACCGGCCTTAAATATTAAGCTTGTTTTTAGTATTGGATACCCAAGCCATGAAGGATAAGAGAAAACGGAGTACTCGTTTAACCACAACATGTTCATAACTGTGTATCAGAGAAAACAAGTGAAATCTTACATTTTTAATGTGTGAATTGATCAAATAGCAATAAATATTTACTGTTGTGATTGCTTATGTTTAATTACAATAAATTGCTATTGTGAATAGAGGAAACGTCACTTTATCTCAATGCAATTTGGCAACATCGACACCATTTGCACTGTACAGATGTTATGGATAGAACACCAGTGCAACGATGTTCTGGATAGCTTATACCAGGGATGGAAAATCCAATTTTTGAAAATGTACAAAAAATAGTACTTTTTTGAGTGAAAAAGTATTTTTCACTAAATTTAGATATTTATTCAGCAAAAAAACTAGAGGTAAAACAAAAGCAAATCAAAATTATAATTATTTTAATATATTGTAAGGAACATAAATAGAAATTTTTTGAATACTTGTATTCATGATAGCATTATGATTCATTCGATTTTATTAAATCGGTTGTCCTTTAAATTTGTATTCAACATAATTTTAAATAGAAAAAATTAGCTCGATGTTTACGAGTTCTCACAAAATGGTGATTTTTTCCCGCATGAACTCGTCATTTGATTTGGCATATTTGAAAAAACTTCACAAGATGCCTAATTCAGTGCACAGCAAACATAGCCTGTAAGTTCATTTTTCCAAAAATTAGAAAATGGATGTCGTTTCAAAACAATATACACCAAAAGGTACTAAATAAGTCGCGGTGGTATTACGGTACTGATCATGAAAAAGTATTGAAAAAAGTACTATAGTATTGCATTTTACAACCTTGGCTCATACAAATATTGAAAGAAAACAGGCCTACTGTCAACTAAAACCTGTTTCAATCTTCAATGAAAGAATTTTTAAGCTAAAGGACAGTACTATATTCGGGTTTCCCCAGCCAAACGTGGATCAAAAATTTAAATCACTTTATATTCGAGTTTAGCCGCTAAAGTGAAAACTAAATCAGTAAAAAAAGTTATACAATTATACAAATTTTGTTGCAAATTTTATTATAACTTGATGGGGAATAGCCCAAAGCAAATTTTCACAAAGTTTGTATTTGTATTAATTAAGAAAAGTAATCGTAAAAAAATAGCAATTTCAGCGGCTAAACTCGAACTTAATACCCCCCTTTAGCCGCTAAAATCGTTATTTTTTCACGATTACTTTTCTTTTTAGTAGTAGAGCATTGAATTTTAGTTGGCTTTATTAGTTTTTGTGGTGGGAGGTGGTATGTTAGAATTCATAATACAGTTTTGGTGCTTTTTGCCTTTCGGGAGTTGCCATCACTGCCTTTTGCACGTTTGCCTGTTTTTTAGAAAAGAATCTAAAAAGTACATTTTTCGGGCAAAATGCAAGAAAGTGTGCATTTTTTATTGTTATTGAACTGTTTTAATAAAGTAACCGCGAAAAGCGATCATAGACTGACCTATAAGCAGTATTTCTAACTTTTAATTGTTTCAAAATAGACGCATAACAAATATACTCTAGCAACCCTTTAAAATATCATGAGTAGTGTTTAAACACAGCTTAGATATCGACTATGAATGTTTTCAACTTGATGGTGAGATTCATTAGTAGTAAATTGGTACTAGATGGCGTTCACGTAACATTTGTGCTAATGCCATCTTCATTATTACCAAACCTAATAACAGAATCATCTTTGCAAGAAGTACCGTTACAAAAAGATAGAGCCGCGGCATTTTTGTTCCCCAGGCTTTGTAGTCACCAGTTTTCATTTGTTTGTGACAGACGTATTCAATGATGCGGTGAGTAAAAATAATAAAACAATAACTTTTAAAATAAAGTGTAAGAAAGACATGAAAAGCAAAAATCAAATCGCAATATCTACAAAACGTTGAAGAATGTCAGCGAATCAAGGACAAGATTAAAACAATTACATGTGTTATTTAATTAATTTGTTGAGACGCAAATGTGCAAGATGGAAGAAGAAGAGAAACATCACAAAGAATTATATAATTTTATGGCCACTACAAAATATTGGTGAAGGTATGTATGTAGACATTGTATATTTGTTATTTAAAAAATAAATAGGTATTGCAACGCAAATAGAAAAATAGCAGAGATGCTTCAATTTTTCTAAAGTTTAGTGTTATTGTGTTATACTGCGTAAGGTCTGTTACATTTAAGTAACGATCATGTCAAAATATCCATGTCATCAAATGTTAGTGAGTAGTAATCAGCTAAATATCCATGATTTAAATATGTCGTAGGTTAGGTTAGGTTATGTGGCAGCCCGATGTATCAGACTCACTTAGACTATTCAGTCCATTGTGATACCACAGTGGTGAACATGTTAAGCTCAATGACAAGGGACCTCCTTTTTATAGCCGAGTCCGAACGGCGTTCCACATTCCAGTGAAACCACTTAGAGAAGCTTTGAAACCCTCAGAAATGTCACCAGCATTACTGAAGTTGGATAATCCACCGCTGAAAAACTTTTTGGTGTTCGGTCGTAGCAGGAATCGAAAGCACGACCTTGTGTTTGCAAGGCGGACATGCTAACCATTGCATCACGGTGGCTCCCTAACTATGTTATGTCGTAACAAGTAAATTCATATGACTTGGAGTTTATAACCAAAAACCAGGAGGCGTAGAAATGAATGAACTAGCTTTGATATAGAAAACTCGGAAACATTTCTTAATTCATGTATACACTTAGAAGATTTTAAGTCTACCCTGTTTTAGTTCTATAGGCAAGACGCACCACCCGATAATCATTTCTCAACCAGAGATTCATTTGCCTCTTCAATGTTTCAATTCCAAATTAAGGTTTATCTACTTTATTAGTTGTCCGATTGGTCCATATTTCGCCAGGGCATAGATTTCACAATTTGGATCACAAAACATAAACTAGGAAGTTTTCATTACCGCTCAGATTTAGTTCGGGATATACGGATTAAGCGATACTGAAACTATATTCATTTCACAACCTTATTCCATATCTTCATCAGTATGTGCCATTTCTCCAGAGTGTAAACAACATATATTGATTGTAGTCCTAATTAGTTTTATATTTTTTTAAAATACATTTAATGTAATTCTTTATTTTGAATATCCCTGTAACCGTATATGGCCATTTCGGCTTGGTTGTAAAATGAGTTAAAATAAAAAAAATAAAAAATATTTTTTTTGTTTTGCTCTTAATCGTGCACAAACTCGTCTTTTGTCTGCAGGCAGGTCAAGTTCGAAGATGGGCTATATAGGTCCAGGTTTTCATATAGTCCCCATATAAACCGACCTCCCGATTTCGGGTCTTGGGCTTATAGAAATCGTAGTTTTTATCCCATTTGCCTGAAATTTGAAATCTAGAGGTATTTTATGACCATAAAGAGGTGTGCCAAAAATGGTGAGTATCGGTTTATGTTTTGGTATAGCCCCCATATAGACCGATCTCCCGGATTTACTTCTTGGGCTTATAGAAACCGCAGTTTTTATTCAATTTACCTGAAATTGGAAATCTAGAGGTATTGTAGGACCACAAATACGTGTGCCAAAAATTGTGAGTATCGGTCCATATTTTGGTATAGCCCCCATATAGACCGATCTCCCGATTTTACTTCTTGGGCTTATAGAAACCGCAGTTTTTATTAAATTTACCTGAAATTGGAAATCTAGAGGTATTGTAGGACCACAAATACGTGTGCCAAAAATTGTGAGTATCGGTCCATGTTTTGGTATGGCCCCCATATAAAACGACCTCCCGATTTGGGGTCTTGGACTTATAGAAACCGTAGGTTTTGTCTGAAATTGAAAATCTAATGTAATTCTTTATTTTGAATATCCCTGTAACCGTATATGGCCATTTCGGCTTGGTTGTAAAATGAGTTAAAATAAAAAAAATAAAAAATATTTTTTTTGTTTTGCTCTTAATCGTGCCCAGCATTTGCGGGAAGCTTGTGAACAGCTGCCCCAAAAGCCTCAAAGCAAAGGATTTTGCATCGCATTGTTACTGGTGATGAAAAGTGGATCCACTATGACAATCACAAGCGTCTGAAATGGTCACCCCTGTCATGCTTAAACATCGACGGCAAAGCCGAACATCCATGTGAAAAGGTTTTGCTATATATTTGGTGAGATCATTTAGGTTTGGTGCACAAGAAGCTGTTGCAAGCGAGTGAAACGATCACAAGAGCTTTGTATCGAATTCAATTGAGGCGTACGAGCCGAGCATTGCGTGATAAAAGGCCTTACTATTTGGGAAGACTCGATAATGTAATTTTTCAGTACCAAAACGCTCGGTCCTATTTGCAAGACCCAATTTAAACTTAAATTCCTCACAAAAATCCCCAATACATTTTTGACATTTTTTTTTTGATAAATAAAATAAAGCAAAAGGCTTTGCTGTAAAAAATCCGTAGAAATTGTCAAATACAGCAATAAGATCAAGATTTCGAAACACAACACCAAAAGACTGGTGATATGAAAATGGGAGTTCGGTCACCTTGTATTTATTTAACGAAAATTTATTACTTCTAAATATTCAAGTAGTAAAATTGGGTGCTAGACATGTTGCCAAAGTTGAAAAATTTTGAAAAAATTTTCTATACAGAAATAAAATTTTTTTGGCAAAATGTTCTACAAAAATAAATTTTTCTATAGAATAGAAAAAAAATTGAAAATGTTCTACAGAAATAAAATTTTGACAAAATTTTCTATACAAATAAAAGTTTGATAAAATTTTGACAAAATTGTCTATAGAAATCAAATTTTGATAAAATTTTCTATAGAAATAAAATTTTGGTAGATTTTTTGCCGATTTTTTTTTTTGCCGAGGTAGACATATGGTGTCTTTGACAATATTGCTCAGGGCCGGCCCCTGAGTCGATCTAGCCATGTCCGTCTGTCTGTGAATACATTTTTGTGATCAAAGTGTAGGTCGCAATTTAAATCCAATCGACTTCAAATTTGGCACAAGTACGTGTTTTGGGTCAGAATAGAATCCTATTGATTTTGGAAGAAATCGGTACATTTCATGTTAGCCTGATACCGAAACAGGCAATTGACGTTCAAATGCATTATATCTAATTATACAATTATTTTTCGAGCTTTATGGACATATATAGATTAAGGAACATGGTTAATAGAGCCATTGAAAAGAAAACGCCAGATACAAATCTATACACGCCTGGACTGTACATGTTTCGGTTCGGGCGAACAGTTTTAGATATAGCTCCCATATATATCTTTCTCCCGATATGAACTTATATGGCCCCAGAAGCTAGAAGTTTGCTGATTTGCTTTAAATTTTGTACAGGGAGTATAATTAATGTTCTCGATATACATGCCAATTTTGGTTGAAATCGGTTCAGATTTAGATATAGCTCCCATATATATGTTTTTCTGATTTTGGCAAAATTGGCCAAAATACCCACATTTTCCTTGTAAAAACGTCACTGCCAAGTCGAAAACTTGTAAAAATGACTCCAATTCCTACACTTCTAATACATATCTATCGACCGATAAATCATAAATACACTTTTGCAAAATTGCCTAAAAATTGCTTCAGATTTAAATGTTTCCCATATTTTTATACCCACCACCATAGAATGGTGACGGGGGTATAATAAGTTTGTCATTCATTCGGAAATATCGATTTCCGACTATATAAATTATATATATTCTTGATCAGGGAGAAATTCTAAGACGAATAACGATGTCCGTCTATCCGTCAATAATGAAGAAATCGTGCTGAAATTTTGCACAAACTCGTCTTTTGTCTGCAGGCAGGTCAAGTTCGAAGATGGGCTATATAGGTCCAGGTTTTCATATAGTCCCCATATAAACCGACCTCCCGATTTCGGGTCTTGGGCTTATAGAAATCGTAGTTTTTATCCCATTTGCCTGAAATTTGAAATCTAGAGGTATTTTATGACCATAAAGAGGTGTGCCAAAAATGGTGAGTATCGGTTTATGTTTTGGTATAGCCCCCATATAGACCGATCTCCCGGATTTACTTCTTGGGCTTATAGAAACCGCAGTTTTTATTCAATTTACCTGAAATTGGAAATCTAGAGGTATTGTAGGACCACAAATACGTGTGCCAAAAATTGTGAGTATCGGTCCATATTTTGGTATAGCCCCCATATAGACCGATCTCCCGATTTTACTTCTTGGGCTTATAGAAACCGCAGTTTTTATTAAATTTACCTGAAATTGGAAATCTAGAGGTATTGTAGGACCACAAATACGTGTGCCAAAAATTGTGAGTATCGGTCCATGTTTTGGTATGGCCCCCATATAAAACGACCTCCCGATTTGGGGTCTTGGACTTATAGAAACCGTAGGTTTTATCCAATTTGTCTGAAATTGGAAATCTAGAGGTATTTTAGTACCATAAAGAGGTGTGCCGAAAATGGGAGTATCGGTCCATATTTTGGTATAGCCCCCATATAGACCGATTTCCCGATTTTACTTCTTGGGCTTCTAGAATCCGAAGTTTTTATCCTATTTGCCTGAAATTGGAAATCTAGAGGTATTTTCGGGTCATAAAGAGGTGTGCCGAAAACGGTGGTATCGGTCCATATTTTAGTATAGCCCCCATAACAACGATCTCCCGATTTAACTCCTTGGGTTTCTAGAAACCGTAGTTTTTATCTGATTTGCCTGAAATTGTAAATATTCTGGTATTTTAGGCTCACAAAAACGTGTATCGGTCCATTTGGTAATGCCTCCATATAGACCGACTTCACTTCTTGAGGGTGTAGAAGGCGCACTGATCATGAAAATTGCTTGAAACTCAATGTAAAATTTCCAGATTTTACTTCTACAGATTTAAGATTTCAAATCACGACGTTATTTTATAATTTTCTTGCACACTTACAAGAGATGTTAATGATTCCTCTAAAACTCAAAGAAAAATGGTTCTTATAAATCCAGAATCTGATATAGCCCTCATAGGTGAAATCTTTACATTATCTTCGGGAAGTGTTCTCAAGTCCTCAAGCCCTCCTGAAATTTCAAAGGAAACTCTAATATTTGGTTCATGGTGGTGGGTATTTAAGATTCGGCCCGGCCGAACTTAGTGCTGTATATACTTGTTTTTCTAACATTTTGTTCCACCCCAGCGCATTGGCCGACTTAAGTTTTAAGTCTACAGAACAAATTTTATCCAGATCGAGTCAGATTTAAATATATGTATATGAGAACATAAACTTTATATATAGCACCCAACACATTTGATGGATTTGATATGGTATCGAAAATGTGGATCTACAAAGTGGTGCAGGGAATAATATAGTCAGCCACGCCCGACTTTAGACTTTCCTTACTTTTTTTTTGTTTATATCGAAAAGGAGGCTATTTTGTGACAGCCCCAAAAATCCGTCATATCATGAAAATTTTGGAATTTTTGAATGAAAGCCTTATTTAGCTCATATCTCCCAAACTATGCGTCGTACAGCGAAAAGGAAGCTAATTCGTGATCACCTCTAAAAAATCCAAAATTTCGTTAAAATCATGCAAATTTTTTTATGAAAAACTTGTTTTTCAAACTATGCGTTCTACAGCGAAAAAGATTCTGTCCAAATCATAAAAATTTCTATATCTAAAACTTGCTTTGGTCATATCTCGAAATTTTTGTATGAAAACATATCTCCTAAATTATGCCTCCTGGAGCGGAAAGGAGATTGATTCGTGACCCCCATCCAAAAATTAAAATTCCAACAAAATCCTGAACAATTTTAAATTTTTATATGGAAAACTTGGTTTGCTCATATCTCCTAAATTTTGCAGTATAGAGCGAATAGGAGGTAAACCATCTATATAATATCCAAAATTCAATCCAAATGAATCGAAATTTCAATCCAAAAAAATCGAAATTTTTCTCTATCTCCTATCCAAAATACCGTCCACATTGTCAAAACAAATCGAATTTTTTATATGAAAACCTGGTTTTGCTCATATCTCCTAAACTATACGTGTTAGAGCGAAAATTCGTGATCACTCCCAAAAATCCAAAATACCACAAAAATCGTCAAAAAAATCGAGATTTTTGTATAAGAAATATTTCTTGCTCAAATCTCATAAACTATGCGTGTTAGGTTAGGTTAGATTAACCTAACGTAACTTTACTATGAGTGCTAGAGCGAAAAGACGGCTAATTCGTGATCACTCCCAAAAATCCGTCCAAATCCTGAAAATTACGAAATTTTTGTATGAAAACCTTATTTTATTCATATCTCCTAAACTATGCGTCGTAGAGCGAAAAATAGGCTAATTCGTGATCACCTACAAAAAATACTCAATACCATTCAAATCTTGAAAAATTTTAAACATTTATATGAAAAACGTGTTTTGCTTATCACCCATGTTCCGATATCCTCTTCAATTCCACTTCCACTATTCACGTCAAATCCATGAACGTGAAAATTTGGTGTTCTTAATTCCACGTTCTTTTTTGAACTTTTCTGTAACCAGCTGGGTTGCACAAATCACCCAAAAATTCACTAAGGCGGAAATCAAAATAAGTGGAATCAATAGACTTATTATAATTTATTACTTTTTTTAATTAAAAATGACGCAGTTTTAATAAAACTCATGTATTAAATATAAAACATTTCAAATTTTTTACGCGAGTAAATTTTTTTAACCGGAAATACACCTATCTTGGGATTGTAGGACATGAAAATCGTGGAATTGATTCACATTCTCCTGGAATATGATTTGGAACATGAGCATATATCCATAAGCGTAGGAAGGCCTCTGTGGAGGGGGCTTAGACCCCCCAGAAAAATTTTAGCCCCCCCCCCCCCAGAATTTGAAAACCTATTTACGATTTTACATTTTTATAAAAATTAAACAAGTATATACTCGTACTACGCACAAAGTTCCACTAAAGACTTTCATGCGCACAATCAATTTGAATGTGAATTAAAAATTTTGTGATATTTTCCCAAATAAATATTTTTTATACTTTTTTAATGCATTCTAGCGCTTGTTTGAAACGTTTTCCCTCGAATATTTTCAAATATTATCGATTTTTCTATAATGGATTTAGCATTTTTTTGGCAAAATTTGAATAATTTGTACCATTTTATTTATTCTTACTCTTTTTTTAGACTATTTGAAAAAAGAAAACAAAAAATTACACATTAAAAAAAAAAATGAAGTAAAAAAACTTCCTGTGTAGTTAAAATAGTTAACTTCTTTGTGAAGGCATTCTTGGAAGCGCTTTTAAAGTTGTGCCTTTAGAACAACTCCCAATTTTTTGCTAGGAAAAGTGTGGAACTACCCTACGGGAAATGGATCAACCCCAGAACTGGTACAGGACTAGTCCCTGGTGTGTATGGACCAGTCCCAGTTCTGATCAAAACGTATGGAAGGGACCGTCCACTTTAACATGGGTTTGTCATTGACGGAGTAAACTTACATTTTAGGATGCGTCTTGGACTCATCCCAAAGGACACGTCCTGGGACACTTTAGCAGGAGCAACCCATAAACAGGTCCTCAGGAATCAGTCTCGGAAAAACTCTTAGAAATCACTTTCAATTTGGGCTCCTAATCGAACCCGAAATGAAAAACAAAAAACTTTTGAAATATGTCGAACAAAAGGTTATTCTGATAATTTTATTTCACTAAATGTGAAAATTGCAACTAACTGGAGCAAAGGTACCAGTTCTGTGATAGGTCCGTCAGTGCCAATTTGCACCAATTTCCCGTAAGGTACTTTTAGTTGCTTTATTATAAATTGATTGTCGAGTTATTTTGATGTCTATTTTTTATTCAATTTTATGAAATAAAACATTAGTTGAACCTATAAGTTCAGTCTATAAAGTTTTAGCTAGGGGGGCTATAGCCCCCCCTAGGAAAATTGTCTAGCTACGCTAATGCATATATCTCCTAGACTATACGTTCTAGAGCGAAAACCTCAATAAATATCTAAAATTCCAAGCTTAAGACCCTAGCAGTCACAGCTTACAATTATATTTATAATTTTATTGTAAATGTAATTAATTGAGAAATAAATAAATAAATAAATAAATATCTAAAATTCAATCCAAATCGTTAAAAAATCGATTTTTTTGTATGAAAAACTTATTTCGCTCATATCTCCTAAACTGTGTAGCCCAGAGCGAAGAGGAGGCCCATTCGTAATCACCTTTTGCTCCTATCTCCTAAACTATGAGTCCTAGAAGGAAAAGGAGGTTAATTCGTGATTACCCCCAAAATTCCATCCAAATGGTCAACAAATTGGAATTTTTGTATAAACATCTTATTATGCTCATATCTGCTAAACAAGAGCGAAAATGAGGTTAATTCGTGATCACCTCCAAAAAAATCCATAATTCCATGCAAATCCTGAAAAAGTTTAAAATTTTATATAGAAAACTTGTGCCCATATCTTCTCAACTATATGTCTTAGAACGAAAAGGAGGCTAATTCGTGATCACCTAAAAAAAAAGCGAAATTCAATTAAAGTCCTGAAAAGTTCGAAATCTTTCTATGAAAAACTTGTTTTGCTCTTATCTCCTAACCTAGGTGTCCTTTAGGACAACTCGGTTACTTTCCTTACTTTTAGAAATTCATACACAGAAACTTTTTTATTTCTTAAATATTTTATTTCTTTATTTGTTTTATATTTTCCTCTTTTTTCATACAATTTTTGTTTTAATTACAATTAAATCATTAAAATTATATTAAAGTTTGCTTTTAAGGTTTTGGGAAGAGAGTATAATATGTATAATATATTTAACTTGTAGTAAAACTACTCTATTTCCACATCAGTTTTTTTTTATTGGGAAATGATGTAATTGTTTTTACGATTCTGTTATATATCATTTATAGTTTAATAAATATATGTATAGAAATTTTTAAAACAAAATTTTAAGAGAAATAAGAACCAAAAAAATTAAAGGAAAATCGTACAATGTATTCAACTAAAATTAAAATCAAATAGTTAATAAGAAATTAGACTAAATCAAGTATTAATAATAATTGGGATTTAAATCTTATCACTATGAAAAAAATAAAAGGAAATAAGTCATAATAAAAATAAAGAACATTGTTTGTGGGTAAATCTCAACTAAAATGAAATAATTTTACAATGTGTTAACTTTGATTTTTCCATCGTCAAATTCGAATCTTAAAATTATTTCACTAAAAACGAAACTATTCGCGAGTAGTAATGACAATTTTATGAGAAATAACAAAAATAATGGGAAAAAAAAGAAAATAAAATAAAAAATTAAATCAAATGAAATGTGTTTTCTAAATTATAAATTCTATACTGAAAAATAAAATTACAACATTTGTTGTTGGCTTGTTGATAATTTTCTATACAGCATAGCTTGTTTTCTATTAACCTAATAGAAAAAATTAAGTTTGGGGTTCTTACTTTTATTTTGTTTCTGTTTGTTAAAGACAATTGGTAGTGTTCTTGTTTTTCAATAATGAGAAATTATGAGCTTACATTTTGTCTCATATATATAATATATATGATATATAAAAATTTCGTTTTCTAAAATTATTTTTGAAAATGTTTGTTTATCTTTTATATATTAAAAAAAAAAAAAAACAAAAATGAACTTTTTATATTTGTTTTTTTTTTTTTTTCATTTAATATACATTTACAATATGAGTTTGTTGTTGTGTTAATATTTGTCTAGAAAAAAAAAAACTTAAAACATAAACCTTTTTTGTATTTTTGCAATATTTTTTTTTTATATTTTGTAAAATATTATTATTAAAATACGCTTGAAAATGAACAGTCCTTTGCGGTTTCTTTGCTTAGATTTTATATATGTTTATGCTTTTCTAAATATATTATTTTAAAATATTTTTGTTTCATGTTTAAATGACATTGATGGTAAGACTGACTGACTTTACTTTCACATCGTGAGACTGTTTGTATGTGTGTGTGTGTTTGGTCAACTTTTTACAAAAAGAAATTCTTCTTAAGAAACCAACTATTTTGTTTGGTCCTAGCGAGAGTGAGTAGCAGTAGGAGGAGAATAATCCAGAATTGCAGCAATATTGCTTTCCTACTTCTTTTTTACTTCTTCCCTTCTCTATAGTGAATGGGGGAGTATGAAGTAATTGATGAGTTGTGGATGTGGAGGGGATGTTACAGTACTCTAGTAGTAGTAGTAGTATCGAGAGTTATAGAATTGCTCTATATCCTGTAATTTTACAATGAAACAATTGAAATTATTGTATATTTTTCGGAATACATTTAACTATCAAATGTGTTGGTGAAAAAAGTGGTGGTGGTGGTGGTAATTGCTTTTTGTTGATGACACAAAAGAAAAAGGACTTGAAAAAATAATGTAAATTTTCTTCTTAAAAACATTTGTGGTTTCTGCTTTTCGTTTTTTGGGAATTTTTTAAATGTAATTTTTTTATCTTTTGTTTTTTTTTTGTTTATATTAGTATTTCATATTTCTATATATAAAATGTTATTAGTTTTTATATTTGGGAAATCATAAAATTCCTTTTACTTGGCGATTTGGTTATTAATTAATTATAGTCTGTGTTATAGTCATAAAAGAAAAAAAGCTTTTGAAAAGTTATAAAAATTAAAAAATAAATTGATCTTTTTTTTAGAATATGAAAAGAATTGACTGTTTCTATCCATGGAAACAAAAACTCTTAGACAAAACACATAAATATACACACAGCATAAAGAGGGCAAAAATATACATTCTAGTAGTAAAGTAAAAATTTTCACAAAAAATAGATACATTTATTTTGTAGCCAATATTAATACGGATAATAAAGTTTGTCTATTTTCAATTATCTTCCCCAACCGCCTATGTGGAAACTAAAATGAATTTATTTTTTAAAACCGATACAAAAAAAGGTGAATTTTTCAAAATTAAAAAAAAAATGCCTCCTTAATTTTTTAAATAGGAATTTAATTAGAATTTTAAAATAAAGAAATAATTTTCCTAATTACCGGTGAATGCAGGAGTTATAGCAATACATTTGCTACAGAAAAAAAGACTGCTTTTAACATCAGCCACTGTCTGCTGAAACCTACACTTATGAGGCAAATAAGTAATATACTAAACATTTAAAAATCTCTAATAATAGATTTCAATGACATTTTAAAAGTTGAGAATAACTAATTTTTGTAGTAAAAATACTCTAAAATATTTTGAGCTTCTATTTCCAATTTTATTTACTTCTCAATTGAGTAGTAGAGTATATTCTGTTTGTTTTATTTTTAGCAGTCAATGCCAAATATATACAGTTTCAGCAGACTTTGTTCCAATAGACCAAATATGTTCATGGTTAAAATATTAACCATGGCCTTTGTCTATGAAATAAGCGGCCGAAGATGTGCTCCATTTTTTTGTTTTTGTGAGCGAAATAAAATTATTAGCCAAGGTTCTTATTTCAATCACGCTGTAAAGGTGAGTATTAAGTTCGAGTTTAGCCGCTAAAGTGAAAACTAAATCAGTAAAAAAGGCATAAAATTATACATATTTGTTGCAAATTTTATTATAACTTGATGGGGGGAATAGCCCAAAGCAAATTTTCACAAAGTTTGTATTCCTAAACATGGTTTATTAAAGAAAAATAATCGTGAAAAAATGACGATTTTAGCGGCTAAACTCGAACTTAACACCCACCTTCTTAAATGAAACTACTTTCTTCATTGTGAAAATTTCTGACATAGAAACATATTCACATTTTTATTTTTTAGCTAATTTATTATTCACTTGTATTTTGCACTTGTTTGTTGAGGTATTACGCACACTCAACAATAGTTCTTCATTGCGAAAACAAAACAAAAATGCCCACATTTCAGTTTTTGCGTTTAATTCTCCAAGTTGTGGGTTTAATTATCCGGCTAGTCATAATTGTCGTTTTTTCAATGTTGGATTTAGAGAGAACTATACATGTGAACTTTCTAGGGCACTAAAACCAATTTAACTCTATTTTAGTTCATGCAATTATTAATGCGATAAATTCCTTGACTTTAATATTTTTAGTTAAACTAAACAATGGTAAAAGTTATATACAAATGAAGCATAAAGATTTACTAAATTCGTATTTCCCACAAAATAGTTCCGAATTTTTTAAAATTTGTAAATTTTATCACAAATGCACCCATTTTGAACTAGATATGGGGCTAAAGATATTCTTGCAAACTTTAACTCCAATTTCTTTCTTCAAACTACAAAATTTGAATTTGTCGGAAAAATATTTTTTTTTATGATATCGACATTGTAATACAGTTTCGATTAAATTTTCTAAAATTAACCATAATTTTTCTACCTAGTGGGTTCACTGTTTATCTTTTTTTAGTGTATTATGAACTTTTTGCTCCTGTCAATGTATACAGCTGTCCTATTTATTTAAAAAATGCCAAAGAACCAAATATTTTTCTTTCATTTGAAAATTTATTATAAAATTTTGAAAAAGGTCGAGTAAAATAATTAAAATCAATTCATGTTTAATACTTCTTACAAAAAAAGAAATAATTATACTATTATATGGACCAAAGTTTAAGTTAAAAAATAAACTATTCTGGGACAAAGAAAAATTTTACTAAACTGCATGAGTAATTTTTCGGATATATATTAGCTTAATTGTTTAAATAATTTGGCCATATACTAAACTATAATAAGAATAATAATGAAGAAACTAAGCAGAAACCTAAAATTATATGGAATTACATAAAAAAAGAGTTATATAAGGTAAAAGAAGAAAATAAATCACAAGATATGCCATAAGCCAATGAATATCTTAGGTATGTAATATTAATTGAAACCGTTGCAAATTATTAAATTGAGCTTTTCAGAAAACTATTTCTCATGTCTATATATTATCGTTGATTCTACTTTATGTCTTCAATGCAAATAAATAATGATGACCAATATCAAATTACAAATAGTTTGGTAATCTTTTTCTATATTTTCTTTATGCAATGAATAATGGAATCACCACTTTTTAGCAACAATAAAAAACATTAAATAATTTTACTAATTCTGTTTTGAAAATAAAAGCAATTTAGCAATAAACAAAATTGTTAAGAGCAAAAAAACTAAGCCATTTATTTCCTTCTTCCAAAAAGCGATTATTCAAACAAATAAATTTAGAATAGAAAAGCTCAATAAACAAGGTAGTAAGATAGATCTCAATAAGCAATAGAACACAAAAAATCTTAAGAATTATTTACAAAATAAACATTTGTAAAATTTATGAAAAAAAAACAGGATGGATGAGATGGATCCCCCATGTAGTATAAAAGGTGATATTAAATAAATTTCTTTCCGTTTTCGTTAAATACTACATTTACAATGATTGATGGCTGGCTTTGTTCCAGTTATTGTTGGCTTTTGTAAAAAGTTTTGCATTTATCTCATAAGCATTAATGTGATCTTGATGATTGGGACTTTTGAAATGTCATTCAAAAGTAGCAACTATACAAATGTATGTATGGGTTTTTGTTTTGTATATTCCGCTTCTTAGGGCTGTGTGTATTGGCCTTGGTTTTTTCTTTGTTGATATTCAATTATCTGTTACAAATTATGTTTAATTTTCTTGGGTTTTTCCAACTAAAACACAATTAGAAAAAGATGAATAATAAATGGGTATGTGTTATGTGAATAGTTTAGTTTAAGTAAATAAAACATTTTTTTAAAAGAGAAGTACTAAAGGTTTGTGGTTTTGTGTTATCTTTCTTTTAAAAACAAATTGTTATTAATTAATAATAACCAAATCGTGCCAATTCTCATCTTGATAAGCTGTGAGAACGTTCGCGGCTGCTGCTACCTGATGAGGCGGGTTGCATAGTTTTGATGGCGGCATCACCCAAACGATGATGAGGTGGGAGCTTTTCAAAGAATGGATGACGTAGAGCTTCACCTACAGTTCCAGAAAGAAAAAGAAAAATAATAAAACACAAAATTAGTAAGTACTTTTATGAATGTTTCATCTGAATTTCCGATAGATTCATACCTTGTTTATGTAGATGGCAATATGGATTTCATGACTTAATTATGTTAAATTTAAACCTATATATTAGATAATCTTATGACTTATGAACAATATTGGGGCTACAAAGGGTCTGCAACGAATTTTATGAAAAATTAATTCTACTGCCTGTCTGTCTATCTGTTGTCACGATACATAAACTGAAACAAAATAACTTGCCCCATTCAAGAGATTTTATCTTTATACTAATGACTTTGATATTGTTTCCGAGAAGCGAAGAATTGAAGTACGGATACTCTCCAGACACATTTTTCATTTAAATTTACCTAAACAAAATTGAATTTATCCGGCTTTTCTACTTTTTTCCTCATGTACTAACTACAATATCAATTTCCAATGTCTGACTCGACTTTAATAAGAAATTATGCTATTGAAATTATTCAAGTCAAAAACCTCTTCAAAATAATGTGTGCCAAAAATAATTTACCAAAATTTGAAGAACAGTTTACCAAAAATCTACCAAACTTAACATAAAATCTAAATTTTATTTGTTTGGAAAATTTCGTAAAAATTTTATTTCTATAGAAAATTATATCAAAATTTTATTTCTATAGAACATATTGCTACAATTTTATTTCTATAGAAAATTTCGTCACAATTTTATTTCTATAGAACATTTTGTCAAAATTTTATTTCTATAGAAAATTTTGTCAAAATTGTATTTCTATAGAAAATTTTGTCAAAATTTTATTTCTATAGAAAATTTTGTCAAAATTTTATATCTATAGAAAATTGTATCAAAATTTTATTTCTATTGAAAATTTTGCCAAAATTTTATTTCTTTAGAAAATTTTGTTAAAATTTTATTTCTTTAGAAAATTTTGTTAAAATTTTATTTCTATAGAAAATTTTGTCAAAATTTTATTTCTATAGATAATTTTGTCAAAATCTCATTTCTATAGATAATTTTGTCAAAATTTTATTTCTATAGAAAATTTTGTTAAAATTTTATTTCTACAGAAAGTTTTGTCAAAATGTTATTTCTATAGAAAATTTTGTCAAAATTTTATTTCTATAGCAAATTTTGTCAAAATTTTATTTCTATAGAATTTTTTTTTTCAAAATGTTATTTCTATAAAAATTTTTGTAAAATTTTATTTCTATAGAAAATTTTGTCAAACTGTTATTTCTATAGGAAATTTTGTCCAAATTTTGTTTCTATAGAAAATTTTGTCAAAATGTTATTTCTATAATAAATTTTGTCAAAATTTTATTTCTATAGAAAATCTTGTTAAAATTTTATTTCTATCGAAAATTTTGTCAAAATGTTATTTCTATAGGAAATTTTATCAAAATGTTATTTCTATAGAAAATTTTGTCAAAATTTTATTTTTATTGAAAATTTTGTCAATATTTTATTTTTATAGAAAATTTTGCCAAAATTTTATTTTTTTTGAAAATTTTGTCAAAATTTTATTTTTATAGAAAATTTTGTCAAAATTTTATTTCCATAGAAAATTTTATCAAAATTTTATTTCTATAGAAAATTTTATCAAAATTTTATTTCTATAGAAAATTTTGTTAAAATTTTATTTCTATAGAAAATTTTGTCAAAATTTTATTTCTATAGAAAATTTTGTCAAAATTTTATTTCTATAGAAAATTTTGTCAAATTTTTATTTCTGTAGAAAATTTGGTCAAAATTTAATTTCTATAAATAATTTTGTCAAAATATTATTTCTAAAGGAAATTTTGTCAAAATTTTATTTCTATAGAAAATTTTGTCAAAATTGTATTTCTATAAAAAATTTGGTCAAAATTTTATTTCTATAAACAATTTTGTCAAAATTTTATTTCTATAGAAAATTTTGTCAAAATTTTAGTTCTATAGAAAATTTTGTCAAAATTTTATTTCTATGGAAAATTTTGTCATAATTTTATTTCTATCGAAAATTTTGTCATAATTTTATTTCTACAGAAAATTTTGTCAAGATGTTATTTCTATAGAAAATTTTGTCAAAATTTTATTTCTATAGAAAATTTTGTCAAAATTTTATTTCTATAGAAAATTTTGTCAAAATTTTATTTCTATAGAAAATTGATGTACCTCTTACTTAGAGAGGTATATTTTGAAAAATCTACCAAAATATTTAGAATTCTACTAATATACCAAACAGTAAAAAGTCTACCATTTTTGTAGAATTCTACCAACTGTGGAAACCGTGATTGAAAGGCATCTCCTATTTTTGAACATTCTATCTTTGTAATCAGGAAACAAAAAGTATCCAAATTTAATGACGATTTCATTAATTTTGAGATTTTTTTGAACAAGGAAAAAAAAACTTTGTATCTTAAAAAAATTTGTCTTCTATGCTAAACAAAATGCGCATTCGTTCTTTAAGGAAATCGTTTGTCTCTTTAATTTGTTCAAATGTGTAGAGGCAAGGAAACTTTGTCATAGTAGAGCAATTTACATAAACCTGGTATTCTCACTGACCCATAAATTGATGTTCCGAAGACGAGCCTTTTTTTCATATGCGGTAATATTGATTTTTGCAAAAAAGCGATAATCGGCCACGAATCGGTCTTCGTCAAGAGGCCGATTAACCGAAGCCGAAGCTTTTTGAAATAATTTATTTGATATTGAATTGTCCAAGTGTTGAATTTGTCTCAGTAAAAACACCCAGTATCAAACGAATTACCTTTTATTGTTGTAATTATGCATTTGTTAAAAAATATTCTAATATTGAACTAAAAAACACCAAATTTCTTTATTTATAAATTTGAGGGAAATAATCGGTTTCGACTTGGGCCGATTATTGCTTTTTTGCCGAACATCGGCTTCGGCCAAAAAAACCCTCTTCGGTCGAGCTCTAGTGTGTATGCGGAATGTAAGGACAAAATGTCCAAACAATAATGCGATCAACATTTATCAGTGCGGTGTGATAAGTTGACAATTTTATATTTGAATTACACTAGGAGCTATCTGAACTTTCATTGTATTTAAAGAACAAAATTTTCAGCCTACATGGAAGTAGGGACAGCTTCGTCCATATTCGTCATACCGGCAACACACAGGTCGTGATGGAGAACCAACCATCCTATTTCACGATAACTAAAAATATTTTCTGAAGTAGGTTTCGTCCTTCGATAATAAAGAAGGACGTGTTGTCTTTCCCTTATAGGATATAGAATAATAAAGACTCTCAGTAATGGTTTCGATGCTAAAATTGGTGTTTGACACTGCTTGGTATCGGACACTATTTTGGGAATAGCGTCTCATTCTCTTTGACATAAAAAATAACTAAAACTAACTTTGATACTGCGGAAGTTTAACTATGCGCTCTGTAGGATACTCTGGGGGAAAATTAAGAAATACTCTCCTATAAATAGATCGAGAAATCCCAATGTATACGAGCATTGTAAGAATTTTAATTATATATTCTGTGGGCTATTAATAAGTTTCCTATTTCGTTTCTTTGGCTTTGTTTCACCAAACAGAAGCCACACTATCCATATCATGCCAGAGTTTTATGACTATCGTGTAACATGTAACAATATACCAAAAATTCTATCCATTATGAGTAACAAAAAGCAAAAACTTACTTCTTTAATGGATTTAACTTACCTTACCTCAAACAAGGAAATGGATAGAAAAGTTTGGCAAAAAAGACCAAACATTATTAAACAATTATAAAAAAACTAATTCTAAAGAGTCAAAGAAAACTTTTCTCACGCACATATAAAACGAAGATACAACATAATGTCACAAAATTTTTGTCATTATAACTTTTCGCTGGTAATAATTAAATCAATATTTTTCCTCCATCTATCACAATAAGGTATTAATCATTTTTCGAAGCACGCACACATACACACAATAAGAAATCTGATTATTTACATAGACGTTGCAACAACGCACTTACCTAACGTAATACGCTGTGATGGCTCATATTCCAACATTTTCTTAATTAGATCAAATAATTCACAATGATCCTCTGCATCGGACATTTGGTATCTGAACAATGGCTTACAATGATCCCGTACATAACGTCCAGCCGATGATTTCTCATCCCAGTCTAACTTACCATGATAGAAGTATTTTGTTTTGGTTTTGCTGTAAAGAACATGATTGCTATAGGTTAATCGGATAACATGAAGTAAACCTGCGAAGCGTAAAATGTAAGCATGTTAAATTTATACATTACCGTGCCATACGATATGGTATTTGTCCTAGAATACGTTCCATCATGGCTAAGTGTTCACGATTGTCATGGGTCTGGAATAGTGTTATGCCCAGATATAATTCAAAGAGAATGCAGCTGAAATGAAATGAATAGAAATTAATATCTAGCATAAAATATTTAAAGCTGGAATTTAATGGAATGGCCATAAGCAACAACTAAATTCAAAGTAAACTCTCCTGGTTGATTTTTAGCAATAACCATCCAAAAAAACATATCATAGTTTAGCATTTACGTTTCAAGGAAGCCAATCTCTCTTTTAGAAACTCTAGATCAGGCAGCATTGCAGTAAGATTTGAATAGGATTATATTGCAGCGGAAGTGATGTTAATCCTGTTCTTGAAGTGCAGCCACTTCCTCTAGAACAGTATGAAGTAACATCAAAAAAGTTAAGCCGTATGAATTAACGGAATCGGAATTGATAGCATAGGTGTGCCTTGTCTTTTAGATTTTGGAAACTTCTCAGAAGTGGACAATACGATCACCTAAATATTGTCCACATCTGCGAGGCGTCCAAAAGATTACTTTCAAGGCGATAATATAGCTAAAATGTCACGAAATTTGTCCACACCTGAGAGGGGCCCGGTTTTCAAGTAAATTGAATTATCTGATAATAATTAACATCTGGACAACATAATCAGGGATAGGATATCAATACATTTGGCTATATTGAAGCCAGAGAAAAGATAATAACAACTTATATTGTCATTATTGCTACTCCAAGATGCTTCACCACCGGACAATCGACTGAATAGTCTACGAGAGCCTAGAAAATTGCTTTGGGTGACAAAACATTTGTAGCGTCAATTTTGTGAGGACTTTTCCCTCTGTGAAAAAATGTGTCCGTTCCAAAGTTTATTTAAAAAAAATCCCTATAATATTAAACTTCTTACTTGCGGGGTTATTAGTCACATATGAATGGAACTGCCGCGTTTACTCTGTGTCATTCAATTTTGTGGTTGTAAAGAAAGGAGCAAAATTTCCCACCATTTGTTTAATTTATCATAAAAGAATTAATCGTCTAGATAAAAATGGCAATGGCGACTAAGGCGTTTAAAAGCATTTACCGCCCATAGCACCGGAGTAAAGAGACCTCCCACGGGTGGTTTTAGCACAATTAAGATCAGGCAAGTGCAGCCGCCTCAATTCCTACTTATCAGTGATTGATAAGTAGGAATTGACGTGTGTCCCATCTGCCCAGCTAAACCTACCCGACTCACCACCAGATCACTCTGGACGCACCCCACCCTTGTCGCAGAGTTCCTAAATCTGGACACCAGTTGAAGTACCAAAGAATAGCACAAAATGGATGAAATTACATTACATACGAAAGCTTTCTTTGGTAATCCAAACGAAAGTAAATTGATTCTTCTATTTCGAAAGGCAAACCTTTATATATTTGGCTGTCGAATAGAAGCATAAGCCACAAAATGGCATATGGATAGGAGTCGACAAAAAGTAAAACTATTAAACCAAACTTTCTAACAAAAATAGAAAACCCCAAATTCCAATTCCAGAGATTGTTTTTCATTCGAATGAGGTTTCGTACGATTTACAGGAACAGCGCGTACTACTTATGAAATATTTTTAACTTTTTATATTACTTACCCAATAGACCACACATCACAAGGCTGTGACCAGCCCAATTCGAGTATAACTTCTGGCGCACGATAATGACGCGTTGATACAATGGTACTATGATGCTCATGATCAAATGTGGCAGAACCAAAATCGATTAGACGAACATCGGTATTTTTTACACGTCTCACTTCACGATTCTGTGCCAAAATGGAAAAAGGAAGTTATAGTCTTGTATTCAAAAATACTTTTAATTGTTTTAATACTTACAATCTTATGATTATAATGTGTGGTATATTCCGAATCAACGAATAAAATATTTTCAGGTTTTAAATCTGTGTGCGTTAAACGAGTATCATGTAAAAATTTCACAGAATAGCACAATTGATAGGCCATATGTCGAACTTGCTCCAATGGATATGGTTCGTAGTTGTTCTCACGCTATTCATTGGAAGAAAAAGGAGGGAAAAGAACATAGTAAAATAAAGTTTATTAGAATATATGTTAACTACTGATATGTAAATAATAAAATGTAATTATAATATTTGAATTAAAATACACAATGAATGGATTAATAGAGTTGGATAAATGTATAATAAGTTTTTTGATATGATTTTTTTTTTGGAAATTTCTTTTTCTAAATGTTAAAATGCTAAAATTGAAAACTTACCAAGAAATCGAAAACACTCAAACCTAACATTTCAAAGGCAATGCACATGTGTCCGTGATAATCGAACCAATCTATCATTTTAACGCACAAGCTGTAATGAAGAGCATATGAATAGTAAATTAATAATTATAAGGTAATGGATTAATATTTTCTAATACAACAAATGTGAAGTTTTAATATAAAAATAATTTTTGTGGAAATATATCCTTACACTGAGTCTTTTCTCAAAAGTTAAAATTTCAAAATTAAAACAATCTAGGTAATAGAAATTGAATAATGATGGTAAACTCAATTATACCGAAATGTAGGAAGCAATTGACATAAGACATAACAAATCTAGGTAATAGAAATTGAATAATGATGGTAAACTCAATTATACCAAAATGTGGGATGCAATTGACATAAGCGGAGCAATGCACCGTTCATATTTTATTTTTATTTGGACACCTTTTTGGGGGACCTCATAAATACATGACAACGCTGATGTGATTCCTATAGAATCAAACCAGCATTACCATGCTTTTATCTAGAATCCCCAATATGTTGTCCAAATAAAAGTACACTACGAATGTAGCCTAAAGCGTAAAAGTTTGAAAGAAGAGTTTACTCATTTGAAAGAAGAGTTTATTCCCCACCTTCTTCAATTACGCTGCTTTAACGGATATTTTAGACGATTTGTAGTACATAGATATTAGGGTAATATAATAGATTATTCCTCTTGAATTTATTTTGCAATTTTCGAAATATTCACATGGAATAATAAGTAAGATAAGATGAATATTTCAGTGGGGCTACCAAGATAACATTGTATATAAAATTAAAAGGCAATTTTCTGCCTATATATGCTATATAAAATATTTCTTTGAAAGAAATTTATTTTTCCCATACCAAACTCCGAAAAATTCAAACTGAGAAATTTTTAATTTTGGCAGAATTTTTTTTTGCAAATTTTAGTAGATTTTTCCTCAATCGTGTGACAACAGTGATAATTACCCAATTATGTTAAGTAATTGTACCCTGCGCCACACTGTGGAACAGGGTATTATAAGTTAGTGCATATGTTTGCAACACCCAGAAGGAGACGAGATAGACACATGGTGTCTTTGGCAAAAATGCTCAGGGTGGGCTCCTGAGTCGATATAGCCATGCCCGTCCGTCCGTCCGTCTGTCTGTGAACACATTTTTGTGATCAAAGTCTAGGTCGCAATTTAAGTCCAATCGCCTTCAAATTTGGCACATGTTCCTAATTTGGGTAAGAATAGAACCCTATTGATTTTGGAAGAAATCGGTTCAGATTTAGATATAGCTCCCATATATAACTTTCGCCCGATATGCACTAATATGGACCCAGCAGCCAGAGTTTTATACCCATTTGCTTGACATTTTGTACAAACATAACACTTAGTCGTATATTCAAGTGTGCAAAATTTGATTGAAATCGATTCAGATTTAGATATAGCTCCCATATATATCTTTCGCCCGATATGAACTTATATGGACCCAGAAGCCAGAGTTTTATCCCGATTAGCTTGAAATTTTGCACAAGGAGTACAATTGGTAGTATAGTCATGTGTGCCAAATTTGATTGAAATCGGTTTAGATTTAGATATAGCTTCCATATATATATTTCGCCCGATATGGACTTATATGGCCCCAGAAGCCAGAGTTTTGGCCCAATTTGGTTGAAATATTGTACTAGGAGTACAATTAGTAATCGGTTCAGATTTAGATATAGCTCCCATATATATGTTTTTCTGATTTCGACAAAAATGGTCGAAATACCAACATTTTCCTTGTTAAATCGCCACTGCTTAGTCGAAAAGTTGTAAAAATGACTCTAATTTTCCTAAACTTTTGCGAAGTTTCCTTAAAATTGCTTCAGATTTAAATGTTTCCCATATTTTTTTACTAAAATTGTGTTCCACCCTAGTGCATTAGTCGACTTTAATTTTGAGTCTGTAGATTTTGTAGAAGTCTATCAAATTCTGTCCAGATCGAGTGATATTTAAATGTATGTATTTGGGACAAACCTTTATATATAGCCCCCAACACATTTGACGGATGTGACATGGTATCGAAAATTTAGATCTACAAAGTGGTGCAGGGTATAATATAGTCGGCCCCGCCCGACTTTAGACTTTCCTTACTTGTTTTTGCATAAAAATGTGTGGTGTATTAAGAGACCATTTTCTGCTTAGACGCTATATAAAATATTTCTTTGAAAGAAATTCATTTTTCCCATACAAAAGTCCGAAAATTTTTAATTTTTCCCAAGAAACCTCAAAAAAATTAAAACTGAGAAATTTTTAATTTCGGTACATTTTTTTTGTGGAAATTTTAGTAGATTATTCCTGAATCGAGTGTTAATTATCCAATTATGTTAAGTAATTTTTGCATAAAAATGAGTGGTGTATTTATATAATTGTAATTGTATCTATGTTAGCTAGCATGACCAAAATTACTTACTGTTCACAGTTTGGATCCTTTTGTGCGATTTTCTCTAAAGCATTAATTTCCAGCTTAGCAGCTTCACGGTATTTTTCTACATTCTTGATAATTTTCAAGGCCATGCAATAATCCCTGCAATAAAAAAAAAAACAATAACGAAAGATTAATACGACTTTCCTGGAATTCGAATAAAAGCCATACCTTTCCATGTCTTTGACTTTAACAACACGACCGAATGTGCCTTCACCCAGTGTTGCCATGATTTTATCTGAAAATTAGGAAAATACAAATGTTGAGATAAAATAATTCAAATAAACCGGATAAATCTTTCATCAAAAACATATAATACTGATATTATTTAATAATTAATTGAAAAAAATAATATTAATAAAAAACCTGATTAAGGAGGTTGTCTTATATAAATTCTTTTCAATATTATTTTTGTGGGCAAAAAAAAAAAAAAAAAACAAACTATTTGGATCTCTAAGTGTGGATTGCAAAAGGGTTAATACTTGTTCAAAGTATTAAAATTTACAAACAAAAAATATTATAAAAGGATGAACTAGATGTTCGAAATTGGCAACGGAATTGATAACAAAACTGTAAAAAAAACAGCGCGTTTCTTTTTTTTGGAAAATAATAAAATGAAATTTTAAATTTAGAAAATGTAACCAATTTTTTATGAGACTTTCTATAAATTTATGTACACGAAAGCTTTAACAAAATAATAAAATATAGTCGAAATTAAACATTTAAAAATAATTAGAGATTTAAAAATTAATATAACAGGGAAGCTTTTAAGCAAAGCTTTAAATAATTTCAAAGAGCTTTGGAAGTTTTTTTTTAAAGAAAATAACGCGCTTCAAAACTAAAATATTTTTATAATCATAGAAAATTAAAACAAAAATAGAAAACTAAAGCAAAATAAATTTGTGTGTGTTTAAGTGTTTTCTTTTTAATCTCTAAAATATCGAGAAAATTTCATTAACAAAATATTTCTATTTTTGTTTGGATTTTCTTAGCTATTTAATCTTCAACAGGGGGAGAGAGAGAGAGTAGATAGGTAGGTTTAGGTTTAAACCTAACAAGGTATCTGTTTCGTTTGGTTACTTATTTCTTTGCCTAAACACAAATATAGTAAAATGGAAAAATAGTAAAGATAGGAATAAAAGAAAAAAACAAAAAATTGTCACGAACATCTGTGATGAAGTATATCGCCAGAACGATAAATCAAGTGGCCATCACTATCATCTTGTATGACGGGCTTTGCTGTCTGTGATATGGATTTTTGCAACATATTTCAAGATTTGGTCGGTTGGTTGGTTGTGGTGGTGGAAGTTGTAGCAGTAGCAAGTAGGCGACAAGGAAGAATCGTTGGTGGTGTTTTTTGTTGGTGCAGGAACAGCATGAGCGATCAAGTGGTGCGAAGACAGGACACACATGAAAACGTTGTTGAGGAGGAGAATTTTTGTTTTGGTGGAAAATCGAGAATTGTTTTTGGGTCGGTTTTATATTTTGATTGATGTGGGTGGGTTGAAATTGTTTGTTTGTTTTGGTGGTTTGGTCATCGTTATCATAACAAAACATATAAGAAAGAGAGAAAAAAAGAAAAAGAAAAAAACAAACAGAGAAAAAAAGAAAAACGATATCCATGGAGAAACAGAGACAGAAAAAAACGGCACCGAGAAGGGGTCATCATCATCGACATCATGGGAACATCATAGTCATCATCAACATCAAATCATCAGGAAGTATTGGACATAATACATCAGCAAAAACCCGGCCATCCACCCAGAAGAAGATGTGATCAAATTTGATTAATAATGCCAAAGAGAGTCCCACGTTGACACCACATATTATTTTGAAGCCAAATTGTATTATTCATTCAATTTCCCCCAGCAAAAGCAAAGCCATTTTTCATCATCACCATCATCATGAATTTCATAGTCATCATCATCATCATCATTGTGATAATCATCATCATCATCATTTACATATATAATCGAGAAAAACACGAAAAAAATACGTTCGTTTTTTCGATAAGAAAATTAGTTCGGACAAATTGTTGTTTTTGCATTTGTTATTACAAAAACGTTCATTTTTTTTGAGTATTGTCTTTTTTTTTCAAAATAATATTATAACAAACAATTTACAAACAAAATTCATTAAATACGTATATATAAAGACATATAGTATATACAATAAGGCCATAGTGTTAATATTTTAAATGTTAATTTATTAGTATTTTATTGCTTTCTTTATGTGAAATAAAAAAATTTTAAATAATAACAAAAATTAAATCAATGGAAATTATATTTTTTAAGTAAAAAAATAAGAGAAACAAAGAAGTATGCTTTTATTTCAAAAAGTATTTGGTTTTTAGTATTTTTGAATTAACAAATGCATAACTTGGGGCTAAACATAGAGCTGTTTTATAAGTTAAAAAAAAATCAATAACTTAATTTTAATTATTTTATTGTAAATATCCTAGAGTAGTTCCCTTCAAACTTGTAATTATTCTATGTATTATGAATTAGCAATAACTGTAACAGGGTACTATCTCATCGGTGGAGGGATAATTAGGGAAAACGAAATGTAACATTAGGACATCACTTTTTTTACGAAAACGAAATCGACCTCAAATAATATTTCCTATATATAGAAATATCAAAAAAATATTATATCATATGATAAATAAATTATGAATATAAATTATAATTTAATAGAAAAAATAGTTAGAGAATCTTATTCCTATGAAATGTAACTTTACTTAAAAGTAGTAAATATACACGCACAGAAAAAACATATTTGGACATGGTTGCCGCATTCATTTAATGCTTATCTAGAGTAGATAATTGTGGCGAAAACCATGTATTTTGTCTTTGTAAAAATAATTTTCGAGCTGAGAAAAATATATGTTGGTAATAAGCATTTAAATGGTTCTCAAATGCCGCAAACATGTTCTATTAATTAAATGATAGAATTTGAGATCATTACATGGTCGGGAAAAATCATGTACCAACCCATTCAATTTGTTTACTTTTTTTTTTGCAGAGAAAAGTTTTTTTATAGGTTACGTATAGACATGTCTAGAACCATCACATGGTCATAAAGACCATGTACATTGTTTTCGTGACCATTTAATTTTTTAATTTTTTTGCAGCGAAAAGAATTTTATAAAAACATTGAGCAGGTACACACAATTTTCATTTTGCGCGTTAGTCGTGTGTTGATTGTCTCTTGGAATGGACGGAGAATATGGAATTACTGTGTTTCGTGTTAATTTATTTATTCAGAAGTGACACGTGGTTTTATGTGAACACAAATAAGTATATACGGCCGTAAGTTCGGCCAGGCCGAATCTTATGTACCCCCCACCATGGATGGCGTAGAAACTTCTACGAAAGACTGTCATCCACAAATTTCAACTCACTCGGATGAAATTTGCTCCTCCAATAGGCTCCAAAACCAAATCTAGGGATCGGTTTATATGGGGGCTATAAATGATTATGGACTGATATGGACCACTTTTGGCATGGTTGTTAAATATCATATACTACCACCACGTATCAAATAAAGGGTGATTTGTTAAGAGCTTGATAACTTTTTAAAAAAAAAAAAACGCATAAAATTTGCAAAATCTCATCGGTTCTTTATTTGAAACGTTAGATTGGTCCATGACATTTACTTTTTGAAGATAATTTCATTTAAATGTTGACCGCGGCTGCGTCTTAGGTGGTCCATTCGGAAAGTCCAATTTTGGGCAACTTTTTCGAGCATTTCGGCCGGAATAGCCCGAATTTCTTCGGAAATGTTGTCTTCCAAAGCTGGAATAGTTGCTGGCTTATTTCTGTAGACTTTAGACTTGACGTAGCCCCACAAAAAATAGTCTAAAGGCGTCAAATCGCATGATCTTGGTGGCCAACTTACCGGTCCATTTCTTGAGATGAATTGTTCTCCGAAGTTTTCCCTCAAAATGGCCATAGAATCGCGAGCTGTGTGGCATGTAGCGCCATCTTGTTGAAACCACATGTCAACCAAGTTCAGTTCTTCCATTTTTGGCAACAAAAAGTTTGTTAGCATCGAACGATAGCGATTGCCATTCACCGTAACGTTGCGTCCAACAGCATCTTTGAAAAAATACGGTCCAATGATTCCACCAGCGTACAAACCACACCAAACAGTGCATTTTTCGGGATGCATGGGCAGTTCTTGAACGGCTTCTGGTTGCTCTTCACTCCAAATGCGGCAATTTTGCTTATTTACGTAGCCATTCAACCAGAAATGAGCCTCATCGCTGAACAAAATTTGTCGATAAAAAAGCGGATTTTCTGCCAACTTTTCTAGGGCCCATTCACTGAAAATTCGACGTTGTGGCAGATCGTAAGTCTATTCATGATGAAATGTCAAAGCATACTGAGCATCTTTCTCTTTGACACCATGTCTGAAATCCCACGTGATCTGTCAAATACTAATTCATGAAAATCCTAACCTCAAAAGAATCACCCTTTATAAACCAGATCGGATGAATTTTGCTTCTCCAAAAGGCACCGGAGGTCAAATCTGGCGATCGGTTTATATGGGAGCTATATATAATTATGGACTGATAGGAACCAATTCCTGCATGGTTGTTGGATACCATATACTAACATCACGTACCAAATTTCAACCGAATGGGAAGAATTTTGCTCTTCCAAGGTGCTCCGGAGGTCAAATCTGGTGATCGGTTTATATGGGGCCTATATATAATTATGGACCGATATCGACCAATTTTTGCATGGTCATTAGAGAACATATACTAAAACCATGTACCAAATTTCAGCTAGATCGCATGAAATTTGCTTCTCTTAGAGGCTCCGCAAGCCAAATCGGGGGATCGGTTTATATGGGGCCTATATATAATTATGGACCGATGTGAACCAATATTTGCATGGGTGTTTGAGGCCATATGTTAACATCACGTACCAAATTTCAACTGAATCAGATGAATTTTGGTCTTCCAAGAGGCTCCGGAGGTCAAATCTGGTGATCGGTTTATATGGGAGCTATATATAATTATATACCGATGTGGACCAATTTTTGCATGGTTGTTAGAGACCATATACTAACACCATGTACTAAATTTCAGCCGGATCGGATGAAATTTGCTTCTCTTAGAGGCCTCGCAAGCCAAATTTGGGGGCCCGTTTATATGGGGGCTATACGTAAAAGTGGACCGATATGGCCCATTTGCAATACCGTCCGACCTACATCAATAACAACTACTTGTGCCAAGTTTCCAGTCGATAGCTTGTTTCGTTCGGAAGTTAGCGTGATTTCAACAGACGGACGGACGGACATGCGCAGATCGACTCAGAATTTCACCACGACCCAGAATATATATACTTTATGGGGTCTTAGATCAATATTTCGATGTGTTACAAACGGAATGACAAAGTTAATATACCCCCCATCCTATGGTGGAGGGTATAAAAAGGAAAGTGTAATTGAAAAAAAAAATGTACCTGTGTTTTGTTCTGCATTTTGATATATGGTATAATTTTTTTTTATTTGCAGTTACATGATGCCTGCGTTGGTATATTTGATGTGCACGAAGTAAATACGGAATGATTACTTATTATTGAAATTGAACCAAAATAGAGTGTATAAAATATTCGATGTTTGCTTTTACGATATTATAAATACAAATAAACAATGAATTAGTTTATAAATAAATAAAAACAAAATAATAAAGTTAAAGTTAATAAAGTGGCGTCCTTTTTTTGACGACGAAAAAATGTTTTCATAAAGACGAATACCATAACATTTTAGATCGTGGCCATTATTTTTTAATGGAAACAAAATTCTTTTTATACATATAATAACATTTTAGATGAGGGCAATTCTATTTTTCTTAGAACTATGTTCACTGAGCCAACATGGTTGCAGGTGAAAATGTTACATGGTCGCCGCAAAAATAACTGTTATCATATTATTTTGCTCTTCGAATATGATTGTGACAATCATGTTTCTTCTCTGCGTGTATACATGTAGAAAATAATTAATTTTTTATTGCAGCTCTCAAATAATATTCCTATCTCAAAGCCGCCAAATGAAAACTCTGATTACTAAAGTCTATTGAAAAATTAATTGATTCAATTAATTTATGTTATTGATATTGACTTTGTATAAAAATTAAAATATTAAATTTATTTATCTGCAATAAATTTTTCATATCGTCTTAAGCTGACTGGGTAATGGTACTTTATTACTACTTCTACTACTTCTATCACAGAAGAAAATATCACTAAACTATTTCCAGTTAAAAATTTTATTGAAGTTGAAGACGTAGTCAATTAAAAAATTAATTGATACAATTATATTTACATTACACATATTTTTTTATATTTACTTATAAATAAATTAAATTCAAAAATAAATTTAGTTAAGAAATCGATTGAAATGTTTTATAAATTTAATTGAAGTATTAATTCTCCTAATTAATATTTTAATTGAATACTTTATAAAAATATAATTAAAACTTTTGGTTGAAAATAACTACTTTTTATACAGATATACTAGTTTTACTCAAATCCCAAGATAAATCCAACTATAATTGTAATCGGAAAACACATAAGAAAGTGTGCTCTTATAAATTTATAAATAAATTATATCATCCAATGGTAAACTAATTATAAATAAATAAAAATACAATAAATATTGGAAATCTTGAATCAAGATATTGATTGAAATAAATTAAAAGAGCCGAAAAAATCTATTATTTTTTTAATCAAGTATATTTTTAACTTTTAATTAATTTTGCAACTGATTCATGATTGAAGCAATTTTAATTAAAAAAATTAATAGAAACGATTATTTTTGTGAATGAATCAGAAAAAATGCTGTGTAACCTATCATATACACCAGTCTTGCACTTGTTTCCAATACTATTTAATTGGAAAAATGTCTTCAATAAATACTCTAAGGGATTGGAAAAACTGATTCAATACTCCAAAAGGACTGAAACAAAGATGCAATTTGGTACGGGGCAATTTTATGAACAGTATTAGAAATTGTATCTTCTACATACAGACAACCATTATTATTAATTCCCTAAACGTACAATAATAAAAAACATAGATCAAAGTGATCCGCCTGACACTTTAGTGGCACATTTGCTTATTTTTTCGTGCATCTAGAGGAGGAATATGATCACCTGGATGACACTCCTTCCTTCCAAATACGAAATGTTTTTTAACAAGTTAAAAAAAAAAAAATATATGTATTAATTTCATTAATTCTTCCAAATACGAAATGTTTTTAATAAGTTAAAATAAATTATATGTACATATTAATTTCATTACTTTTTTGTAGAAAAATATATACTTAGTTTTGTCATATTGGCGTTTTTAATATAGTTTAGTTAATATGAAATATTAATATTAAATCAGCCAACAGACGTTCTATTAGAACATAGTCGTATATTTTTATATCTTCTTTAAATGAAAATTGTGATAATTTTTTTTAATTGTTATATATGTTAAAAACAACTTCTAACTCAATAAAGAGGATACTACTGCTAAAAAAATATAGTTTAGTTGAAAATATATAAAATTAACCTAAATTTTCTTCCAAAAAACTCCATTGTTTCGAAATTATCAGATTTTTGTAATAAAAAATATCATATACTCTTTCTAACAAGTGCATAGAAGATAACAGTTCAGCCGTAAGAAAGAAAAATCACTAAATTTTGTAAGCTTATCCATTTTTACGCAGAAAAAATGTCACCAACATTTTTACAATTGAAATTTTAATTGAGTTTTAAAAAATATTAAATTACAAATTTTTTCATTATAAAAAAAAAAAAAAATTAATAAATCAATTAATTTTTTTTTTATAATTAAATTTTAAATTGACGTTGATGATTGATACTAAATTAAAATAAAATTATTGGATATATTAATTTTGTAATTGAAGTCAAAAAATATTTTTTCTGCGTAAATAATTGACTGTTATTTACACCCAGAGAAGGAATATGATCATCTCAAACATGTTTTAAGAGCAAAATGTTATTTTTGGGTGGTGACCATGTAACATGGTTTTCGCAACCATGTTATTTTCTCGGAAATCATGTATCTGATTTCGGCAAGCAGGTTATATTTGACGATAAAATCACATTTTAGTGACAAACATGTTACATGGTCACCCTACAAAAATAACATTTTGCTCTTGAAACATGTTTGAGGTGATCATATTCCTTCTCTGCGTGTATATTGTGTTCCGTTTAAAAGAATTGTTCACTAAAATATTTTATTTTCTAACACATTTGGAATTTTTTCTTTTCCATTGACATTATGATTATTGCTATTAAATTGTCACTAAACCCAATATTATAGTCACATGCAATCAAAAAATAAATATTAAAAATAAAAAAATATAAATAAAAAAATACGAACTGTCATAAAAACAATAATTATTTGGGAATGCAACATTTTTTTTTGGTTTTAAATAAACCCGTATACAAACAACACAAAATATTTATGACGCGCTCTGGATAAAAACTGTATGCAAATAAGCCAGTATGTGGTGTGATTGTAGGAAGGGTATAGGACATAATGGTAACGAACGAGCTAATTTTCCATTGTCATCCAAGGGTAAGAAAAGTTACAATGAACTTATGACAATGATTCAAAGCAGAGAAGAAAAAAAATATATTTATCTGAGATATATATAAAGAAAAGATATCCAATCTCCTCAGTGTAAATGTAAATGTTGGTTCATTCAATGGTATTCTTCTGTCCATATTCATAATAAGAATACTACGAATAATACGTGATACTTTAGTTATGAATAGAGTTTTGATGATCAAGAGTATCTGATTAATAGAAGAAGCATAAGCCAATTTTAGATATTTTTTTTTTTTGTTGGTTGGATGAAACCCTGCAAAGAGGCCATGCATTATAGAGCAGCTTCAATAGAGAATTTATGCATTTTTTCATATTGATTACATGAGAATTACAACCAAGGCAAATGAAAAAAAACTAAAATCACTCATTCAATTGAAAATATCTAAAGAGAGAGAGAGAGAGATAAAAAAATTGTAATCTTACAAAAGACGAATAGGTTTTTGGAATGCGTGACCTATGAAAGAGAGACGAGGCGGTTGCACTTTTCATCAACATATTCTGTTGATAGAGTTGCTGTTGTTGTTGTTGCTGCTGCTGCTGCTGATAGGCAAGCTGTTGACGTTGTTGATATGAGCTATTTGTGGCTGATGACCCGGCGCCTGTAGCGCCACGCCTACTACTACTGGTATAGGCAGATGTATATGGATCATAATAATTGGAGGTTTTATAGCTGGATGATGACAATGTATCGCCCAGACCATAACGATCTCGGGCACTGGTACCTTGATACCGACCTGAGGTAGAAGCATTGGAATTCTCAAATTCGCTAAGGACAGCAGCAGTGCGGGATGTGGCTGTAGAGCTGTAGGGTTTTTGATTGCGACTAGAAGCCCCCAAACGTTCACTAATGCCACCAAAGGCTAAAGCTCCCGAACTGGATGAGTGCATAAGGCCAGAGGTCAAATGGGAGGTGGAGGGTATTGGTTGTGGTCTGTATTTGGAAAGGTCGTTGTTATTTTTGTCGCTGGTTGTGTTATTGGTGTTACTTGGTGATGTGGTTGTGGTGGTGTTGGTGGTATTCGAATCGGTATAATCTTTTCGGGATGAAGTCGTGTTGGTGACTTTCGTATCAGGACCAGAGGATGTGGTGCTGGTGCTAGTGGTCGCTGTGCTTGGTGTCTTTGCTGTGGTGGTGGTGGTGGTGTTGTTAGTAATATTTTCCTTAGTACTATTATCTTCATCAGAGCTTGAATCAGATTCATCATCATCCTCATCATCGTCATCTTCCTCTGAGGAAGTATCAGTTTCCGAATCATCTTGGATAGTTACTTTTTTCGAGTGTGATTTTTTCGTTTTAGGCTTTTCTTCTGATGCCTTCGTTCCATTTTGTTCTTGCATTTTGGCAGCTTCCTTTTTGGCAGCCAATTCCTTTTCATGTTTTTCCATTTGTTCCTTCAAGGCTTTCTCTTGTTCCTCTTGTAGTTTTTGCAATTCCTTGGCCTTCTCAGCCTCCTGGGCATAGCGATTCATGCGCTCTTTCAGTTCGGTACGCGTACGTATACGCTCCTCAAACTTTTTAGCCTCCAAATATTGACCGTCATCGCGTAAAGCTAACAGAATGGCAGCATTATCGGCTGATGAACGATCATCATTTAGAATTTCCTTTTCTTCAGCTGTCAATTCGGTGGGTGCTGTTGTGGTGGGCCGGTGGGTGGAAGAACCCACCGATGTCATTTGTGCACGTTTGTGGGCAAAGCGATTGCGTGAATTTGTAGCATGAGAGGTATCTGAAGCATCGGAGGGTGGCTCATAGCGGGATCTACCAGCTTCGCCTTCGGCAGAGATAAGACTTTCACTGGTTTTATTGCGACCATATGCCCTCTGTCTCCTGCCACTACTTCCGGAGGACCCTGTTGATGCTAAAGCTGCCGCTGCTCCTGCCGATAGAAGGTCCGAATCTTCATAGCGATTCCTAGGACCTAATCGGGAACCATCATAGTAATTACTATAGTCTAGACCACTACGTGGTTTATAACTTGAGGCATATTCACCCGTACGATTATAGCGTGATGTACTGGGATTATACTCATCGTGATAGCGGTGATCAAAATTATTATTGCGTCCCCCCGAGGTATAGCGCGAAACGCCATAATCCAAAGGATAATTATCATCCAATAGGGTGTGATCATTTACCCGACCATTTGTTGTACTAGCCGTAGTTAGATATCCACTGTCATTGGAATCACCCAAATAGCGTGATTTATTCTTTTGCAGGCGATATGGGGTTCTCTCTTTACGATCGGCAGCATTAAATGAACTGGAGGATAATTTCGGTTTAGATGCCAGCAATTGATGTGTGGTCGCCGATCTGGCTAAAGGATTATAATTCTCATTGGGTTCAAGTGTTTTATCACGATCTCCTCGTCGTGTAACACGATCTAAAATATCAGAATATTTATTTTCTAAACGAGATAGGGCAGATCCTTTACTACCGGCTCCTGATGAAGAGGCCACAGGTGTTTTATCTCTATCATGATCTTTCCGCTATTTATGAAAGAAAACGGAACGGAAAAGTAGGAAACAAATAAAATGACATTTTTAACAATTTCCCGGAAACCAAAGAGATTTATCCAAGATTCATTTTCTACGCAGTCTTGTTTGTTGTCACTGCAACGTGTGCATTTTGTGTTGATAATTTATGAGCATTTAATTTAAAAATTTAACCAATTTACTGATGGTCTGGACAACACCAAAAGCCCACTCATCTTCCTATTATTTGTGCAGCCAAGAGAGTAATGACTAAAAATACAAAATAAATACTCCCACTCTTCTTTTTTTCGAATGCAAAGAAGAAAATACAACAAATATAAACAAAAAAATTTCCTAGGCTGTGGGAAATTCTCACATTTTCCCCCTCCCATAAGACTCTCGCATAACCAATTGCCCCAATCTTTCTTCTAATCATAAACGACCTTCAAAATTGAGTATACACTTTCTAAGTTTTTACAGCAAAACAAAAACACAATGAGTTGTTGAAAGAACAAAAAATTAGCTCTCTTTTTTCCCTATGTTTCTACTTTACTCATTTGGCCTATTCTACAACCAAATGTTGGAAAGTACGAACATCTACGATCTGCTCATACATACACCTATCCGTTAGAAATGCCGTACAAGTGATGCCTATTTTTTTTTTGCTTATAAAACACCCGAATTTATACAACTACAATATTGGTGAGATTTTGTATTGTGGGGGATTATAATTGTTTTTTTTTTCTTAATCAAAAACGCAATCCTCTGGCATTGAAAGAGAATTTGCATTTCCAATATTAGAACATCATTAAAAATCTTAAATGTTTTTAATCAAATTTTTCTCTCTGTTTATAGCCTGACAAAATACAAAAAAAAAAATATATGGTAATAAATGAGTCAAATTGATTTTAATTCTTATTTTAATGGCCTATGTTCGATGATCTTGAAAACATTTTCAAGATTATTATTTTTATTAAATTTTATTTTTGAATAAATGACATAATTTTTAAAGACGAATTTTGCCAAAAAAAAAATAAAATAAAGGTGTTAATGAAAAAATTAAATTGATTCTAAATGAATTAAAAATGGGGCAAGAAAAATTTTAATATTGTAAATCACATAGAATTATATTGAAGGTAATATTATCGTCTCAAATTTGTTCAAACTTTCAATGGAAAAAGGTTCAAGCATTACCTCCGTTAAGAATTAATATAACTCATACTCAAAGGTCTCTTGCATTAATATAACGTATACGCTAAGGTATTTCATATTAATATAACTTATACGCTACAAGGGACCGAATTTTCAAACGATATTTGTTTGTTACATTTTTATTTCCTATTCAATATTTATTTAAACGTTAAAACTAATACAATATATCGTTAGCTTAACGTGTAAAGGTGCTAAGTCAAAATTTTGAAATTTTACAGGAGAGACAAAAACTTAATAAATTGTGAATTAAACCTATTTTCGGAAAACTGTAAAGGTAGTTACCATAAATGCTTTCAATGCAAACAGTAAACTTTCCGCAAAATCGCACATAAAAAAATGCAATTAAAAATTTTTAGCAAAGCCTACTCAACCTAAAATTGGACTTAGCACGTGTATTTTAACAGGTGGTGACTTAGCACTTTTACACATCATTAACAAACTGAGGAAAAGACAGATTCTTAATATATTTTTTTTTTTGGTAAACTATGTATTTTTGATTTATCTGTCGATCTGCATCTTAACCCATTTTTTTTTGTAAAATGTTGACTTAGCACCTTTACACATTAAGCTAACGATATACCTTTTATATTAAATATTTATAGCCAAATAAATTCTTGAATTTATTACTGATTTAATGATGATTATATTGGATCTCAAAAAGAAGGTATTAGGCATTATTTATAGAACTTTCTCTCTGGGCTTAGAAATAGTAAACAAAATTTAATTACTTGATATTTTAATATCTCGACAATGAGAGTCTTTCGAATCACAGTTATCACATGGTATATGCTACTCAATCATAAACAATAGTTTCAAAGCAAAATTTATCGCCTTTCGATAAATTCCCAAAACATATTTTCTATTATTAATTTAAAATTAAAAATTTTTAAAACTTTTCAATTTATTGTTGAGTAAAAAATTTATTCTATTATTTTTAATCCGTATTTTCTTCTGGTTTTAATTACCCAGAAAAAAAGTTTGGAACTTTTTCCTAAGTTATTACTTTTAAAGTACATCTCAAATTGCTCCTCTAGAGATGGACTTAATTTTCACTACACAAAAAGTTATTTTGAGGTGATATATATATATATATATAAAAATAAAATCCTCTGTTAAAACTGCGTAAATACCAGTAAATTCAAATTTTCCTGATTTTAATATGCATAAACAAGAGCAAGGACAAATAAAATAGTAGAAATATCCGAAAAATAGTTGAAAAGTATACCAGGCCATTTCTCGGCAGATGTAGAATTTGTGAGTGCTAGTATTATTAAAAAAAATCAAAAATAAAAAATCGAAAATGTTTAGAAACATTTTATTTTTATAATTGTTTCCCTATTTTTTAAATAGCATCACAACTAATGCGAAATCAATGCAGCAGATGCTTAAAAACATAAGGAACCTGTTAAATTGAGATATTTAAAAATGCCGCATACAAATCTATACACGCCTAACTGTACTTGTTTCCGTCTGGGTGAATGGTCTTTTAGACAGGGGAAGATTTCTCAAGTTTATATTTTAAATACTAAATTGTCTAAGTAATGGGGACATATTTTTACACTAAAAAAATTAAATTTTAGGACTCAAAATTTACGCAATGCTAAGGACAAAATTATTTAAAACAATGACATTTTAATTAAAAGAAAGTTTATAATCCTTGCTTCAAAAATTTTTTCCATTAAATTTTGAAATTTTGCGTCACTCTGCTGAAGTTCTAGATCTTTGAAGTAAGGCAAATTTTCCTTAAAATAAAGAAAAACATTTTTAATTTAAAGAAATCGTCTTTAACTCAACTGACATATTGAATTTTTAGATTTAAGATGAAAACGCTTCAAATATAGGCTAAGACTTATTTTTGGTTTAAAGATTTGTTTAGCATTAAGAAAACTTTACTTTGAAATTGGAATTTGTTTGTACATAAATACCTTTATTAATGTATCTCAAAAAGAAAATAAAAACTCAATGAATGAGATCCGTATCATTTTTAATTTGATTGATTCTAGATTTAAAGCCAGAGAGGTCCGTAAAAATGTCTTTATTTTAAAGAAGCCGCATCTTTGGCTCGGAATCAATAATAATTTTATTCTATTTATTATTATAATAATTTTATTCTATTTTTTCTATTTTTTCCATATATCACATAAATGAATCTTGCGCATACATATATCTAAGAATATCTATATGTACAAATTTTTCTATTTTTGCTATCACTTTGATAATTTGATTGATTCTAGATTTAAAGCCAGAGAGGTCCGTAAAAATGTCTTTATTTTAAAGAAGCCGCATCATTGGCTCGGAATCAATACCAAAATCCTTAAGGGAAGGTCAAAATTTTTGGATCCAAGTAAACTTTTTTTGAGTGTATTTCATTTTTTTTCTAATTCATCAAATATTCAATTAAAGCTTTATCAATTACAGAAAATAATTGAATCGATAAAATTGTTAATAATTGAAATATTGTGTTTTTGTTTTTTCTTTCATAAAAATATTAATAATTTTAGAAAACGAATGTGAATAATAAAATTGAGTCAAGGAAACAAATTACATTTTTCTAACTTTTTATTTATTTATTAAAAATTTAAACCCACGAGAAATTGCGATTGTAAATGGAAAAGGTACTAACGAGGTTCTCGTCCTATTTTTTCGTAATTATTATTAGGTATTTTCTATTGAAATGTAAATATGTTAAAGCTAATAAGAACATTTTCTTTGCATTAATAAAATTTTCATTTTTTTAATTATTTCAATGAAAAATACTGTTTATAAAACTTTTGTAAAAATTTCCCGTATATAAAGCCTATGAAGAATGTATGTCCTATATATATCCCTTAAATATCCTCATACATTTTTATCATTACTCCTATTACATGTCTCTTTCTTAATATCCTATTAACATTAAATATAAGTTAATAGGATATTAAGTTTCTAATAAAAAAATAATTTTTTATTAGAAACGATATAGAAGCATTTTTTGTATAGATGAAATATATACATTAAAGTATTGGTATGGGGGATTTCGACTAATATTTAAAATTTCAACAACAAGATAGTCTGAGAATACAAATTAGGATGGTTATTCTTCCTTTTTCATTTTTATAGAAAACCAAAATAATTTTCTTTTGGAAAAATCCATTTAAACCAATGCCTGCAAAATACCTGTCAAAACAACCTCAAAAACTATTAATGGATTTTTTCTTTTGACGAACCAAATAAAATAAACAAAGATAACATAAATAATAATAAATCCAACATTGTACATACATGTGTACCGAAGTGTGTGGAGAAGAGAATAATAAAGAAATTCATTTGGGAAAATTACAAAAAAAAACATATATAATAATATATGATTTGTTATCCTCTTAAAAAAAAACTTCAACGGCAAAGAGGAATTTTATTTGCTAACTTTTTGAAGATATACCCCACTTCTCAAATATATTTTATATTGATATACGTGGCTTTAAAACTTTATTTAATACAAAAAAAAAAAAAAAAAAACAAAATACATTAGCTGATAGCCTAAGTAGCTAATGCTAGATTTTTCTCTATTATTCTTATATTTACTATACGTTTAATAAATAAATAAATAAAAAAATACAAAAAAATTTAATTTTTAAAAATGTCGAAATATCTGGCCTGTAATTCTTTCTCATTATCTGTGCATTGTCATGAAATAATAAAACTCCTTAAATAGAAGGTTTCATATAATAGGTACAGCATAAAACCATTGTTATGCCAAATTGTTAACCCTTAATCTCAATTGTCTCTACAAAATGCATATGACTCTTCGGTCCACACTAATATACATAGTACAAGATATAACATAAATATGCATGTACGAGTGGGCTTTATTGGAATTTTTCCAGAGACAAGAAAAATATAAATCGGTAAAGCAATAATATTGTTTCCTGAAGTGTAGAAATGCACATGAATCATAAAGAATTATAATAATAAAATAATTTCGAAAAAAAAATAATATTTAAATCCAAAAATAACCAAATGATTAATTCCAAAATATCTGATGGTGACCAAAAACAAAAGGCTAAGAAAATGAATCTTGAAAAACGGTGGGTTTTAATGCTTTCTTTTTAGATACTAACACTAAATGTTCGCATCAAAGGATTGTAGTACGATGAAAGTGGACTTAGATTCGAACGCAAACGATCTAAGGCTGAAACGGCTGTGGTAGAACTTTTCTGGTAACGGCCACCTGTACTCGAAGCTGTAGGGTCATACAGACCTGCTGAGGTCGCCGAAGGGGCCAAGCCACCGGCATAATAGCGGTTATAACGATAACGATCACTCATCGAATTGTTGGTGGGTGTTTTCGAGGAACGTGAAGAGTGAGCAGACAACGACGACGATTCGCCGTCGTTTTTCTGAAAGGCAGAATCACCGCTCTCTTTGGAGAAACGACGAGAATTGCGACGTTTATCCTTTTTATTATTGCAGGGAGTTTTACTATTACTGCGTCGTTCACGAAGAAATTTAAATTCACTGCAATATGTTCAATATATAATTTGAGATAAATGATTTTTGTAATTTAACGATTTTTTTTTGTGTTTCTGTTAGAAAATAAACGATCACTTTTTTCCTGTTGGAGTTGGGATTTTTTTCTACTTATTTTTTGGTGTTACAACATTTAATTTAATTTAATTTCGTTTCACTTCATTTTATTTTATTTTTTGCATTAACTTTAAATTTTTGCTTAATTATAATAATTTTATTCTATTTTCTTCTATTTTTTCCATATATCACATAAATGAATCTTGCGCATACATATATCTAAGAATATCTATATGTACAAATTTTTCTATTTTCGCTATCACTGTGTATTTTTGTTGCTTCTTTAGAAAATTCTTAGTTTTAAAGAAACACGCGAACCGTTGCTGATTATCATCGTCGTTCAAACGTATTGTCGAAAAATCAAAAATTAACTGAATCTCACACGTCTATAATTTTCTTATTTTCATCTGTAGCGTAGAAAATAAAAAAAAAAAAATAAAATATATACGCTGCTGAAATGTTGTGTGAAAACAAAGAATAAAAATCGTGAAAATTGTAAAAATTTAGAGCGTGAGAGTGAGAGAAGAGAACACATTGAATATGTAGAGTAATATGTAGAGTAAAAATGGTGGGGGCGTTGAATTTTCATTTTACTTTTTCTGCATAGGCCCCATTAAATTGAAGATTTTTGAATAGTACCAGAGTAATATTCCAAACACTTAAAACAAGATCGACAATATAATCAGGAAATACCATTCGCAAAAACTTTAAAGCAATTACCCCAGACAGTTTTCATTATCACTGCAAACCAAGTAATTTTTTGTCACATTTCCTGCAATAGAGGATGACAACACCTGCGAAACACATCTTGAAAATTTGAACATTTGGTACCCAACCAAATGAGAAAAGAAGCAAAACAAAAATAGAGAAAAAAATTCCCATACCACATTACATTGAACTACTTTCAAAAGAAATTCAAAATAAAATTTTGCGCACTAAAAATACTTGATTCATAAAAGCCATTTTATTTTACCAAAAAAACAAAAACAAACTCACATGCGGTCTAGTCTTGCCTGCCAGTATTTAGTTCGTTGATAATGAAGGATCCATTTTTTGGGTTTTTGACTTTGAATCATAACATTTTGTTTTTTTTTTCGTTTTTTTTTTTTTTTTTTTTTTTTTTTTTGTATAAACATAAAATTATCGAAAATGTATGTTAGGGGCGTAGTAAACGCAATGTTAATATTTAGAAATTCTAGACATGTTGGAGAGTGGTAAAATTTTCATAAATTTAGTAAGTCAGGGCTCATAATGACTGTGTTGGCTGAGATGTTTTTGTTTAATACTAATTAAAGAAGCAATATATGTGTAAAAAAAGACATTAATAATAATTAAGCAATCGAAATAAAATCTAATATTTGAATATGAATTTGAAAATTTTAAAATATCCATAAATTTTTTCTTTCATCAAAATAGAATGACAATTTTTGGCTAAAAATATAAATAGTATTTAGTATACGCTATAGTGGTTAGGTGTCATATTGCGTATACGCTATGAGATACATTATGCTCAATGAGTATACGCTCCACAGTCCGTATATATATATATATATGAAATATTACTGCCTGTACAGATGATTTAAATCACACTAGCACCACAAAAAATAGCACAACTAAATTTTTACACGAAATATATTTAACTATTCATAAAAACTTTTTAATAAAATCGCTTAAAAAATCGCAAAGAAAAATTTATCTATATAAATATAATTAACAAAACTTAAAAAGTTAGAAAAGTCAACAGCATCACTGAAAAAAGTTATAAAAGTTATAAATCATCAGAATTTTTTTGTCGACCAAATTGAGGTAGAGCCTCACTAAAAAATGGAGCAATAAATATTTTTATTTGTAATTTACTCTACGGTATTTGGAAAATAAATTGAAAGAAATTATGAAAAATAAAAAGCATAGAAAATGCAGCCCGTTGATGAGAAGTTATATATAATGAAATTAGAAGCTAACTTCACAATTATTATCGATGTTGGCAAAACTGACTGACTGCTAACACACAGAAACAATATTACCAAAATTTTTCCAATTAAAATTTAATCCAAATTAAATTAATAAACTTAAAAAAAATTCAAAACTAATCACGAAAATTAATTGCATCAATCATTTTTTAAATTGGATCAATTAATTTTTAATTGACGTTGGTAATTGATAGTCATTTCAGTGATTAAGGAAATTTCAATTAAAAATTAATTGGACAAATGAATTTCGTGATTGAAAATAAAAAATATTTTTTCTGTATACTTTTATCAGAACGATATTTTTTTTAATTCATAAAGTAACAATTCCGGTTGTAATCCCTATATCACTATGAAACTAAACATTATTCATACGCCATCCAGTTTTAACATGACTAATATTCCTTGTTGCTTCTAAAATTGTTTTTTTTTTATCAACAATTTTAGAAGCAACAAGGAATATTAGTCGTGTTAAAACTGGATGGCGTATGACTAATGTTATTAAACCAACTTAAATTGATTTCTAAAATACTTGTTGAATCATATTTATAATTTCAAAAAAAAAAAATTTTTTTTTGAGATGTTTCCAAAATATTTCAATATAGATTATATTTTTGATTCATAATTTTAAATAAAACGAAATTGTTCAAACCCAAGTATGTATATGTGTATGTGTTTTCATAAAGCCTAAAGGGGCCTAAAGAAAAACAATATGACACTTACACGTCACACTTGTCTATTTTTATATGCAAAAAAATCACGTTGCCAATTTGTAGAATTATTATTTTTTTTTTTTAATATATTTGCCAAAACATTTTTTTTTTGTGAAAATTGGACATTTATAAGAATCTTTCCATTAGGAAGTATATAGAAAATTAACAAAATATATTAAAAAAAAATGACGTACAATAATTTTGTGCATTTATTAAAAAGAACGAAGTGCAAAAACGACTTTTTTCAAAATAAAATTAGAAACAGAAAAAATAAATAAAATTAATTGGTCCAATTAGTTTTTAATTGAAATGTCTTCAATCGCGGAAATGATATCCAGAAAATTAAAAAAATATATATTAAAAAAAAAATGGCGTACAATAATTTTATGCATTTATTAAAAAGAACGAAGTGCAAAAACGTCTTTTTTCAAAATAAAATTAGAAAAAAAAAATAAAATTAATTGGTCCAATTAGTTTTTAATTGAAATGTCTTCAATCACGGAAATGATAGTATCAATCATTTACTTTAATTAAAAAATTAATTAAAACGATGTTGAATCATTTACATTTTAATGGTTCTAAAATTCAATTAAAATTTTAATTGGAAACATTTTGGTGATATTTTGTTCTGTGTATATTGAATAAAATTTACATATTTTTTCTAATAATGTTAATTTGGATAGGAGTTGCTCTGCAAATAAACAAACATAGTTTGGGTTTAAGGAAACAAAAAAATATTTTTGTTTATTAGTTTTTCGAATATATAAAATATGTATAAGTAATTTTAATCAGTGATGCCAACTCCCGGAAGGCAAAAAGCACCAAAACTGTATTATAAATTCTAACATACCACCTCCCACCACAAAAACTACTGAAGCCAACTAAAATTTAATGCTCTACTAAAAAAAAAGTTAAAAAAACATCCTAAGATGTATTATAGAAGATTTCGTGTATTGATTTGACGTATTTGTAATTTTATGAAATTATGAAACTCTATTCAAGTGTACACCTGGAACACTTTGAATGCTTTCATACAATTCATTTTTGTCAGTAATGTTTTTAAATTTTTTTTGTTTTGAGGAGAAAAACATTTTTTCGACATTAAATTTGGAAATATTAATATTGATTCTAAACAATACCCTAAATACCAATATTGATTAAAAAAAGAATCTATACCACCTTAAAAACAATCAAATTCTACATTTGGCAATGTAGTTGAGTTTAAGCTTTTGCAAGTCTAATCCGAATTTTTTTTATGAAATGATATCGTCAATTAAACTTAATACTGTTCAAATTCAAAAAAAGCACAAAAAGCACTAAATGAAAATGCCAGAAAGCACCAAGTTGGCGCTTTTTTTGAAAAGGCACTAAAAAGGCAATTTGGTGCCTTTTGGTGCTTTTAGCACTAAATTGGCGTCACTGATTTTAATTGGAAAGAATGACAACTTTTGGTAAATTTAAATAATATTAATCATACGCAATGTTGGCTACATGCCATATTGCGTATACGCTATGGGAAACGCTTTTAAATACAGTCCAGTATAACTTTAGCTTAGACCTTAATCGACATCAGTTGAAGAGCAAGGGCACACGGGAATCTTACTGATCCTAGATTGCTTGCAATGTCGACATCACACAAAAGAAGCCAGAGACGTAAAAAAGGCCCTCACTGGTCTTCGATTGCTTGGAAGAGTCGACATCGGACAGAAGTAGTCAGAGAAACTAATATGGGATATGATAGAGTGGCTTCATTAATATAGTATTAGGATAGACAATTCATTTTACTTTTATTTACTTTGCTTTGCAAAAAAATAATTATGTAAAATCTTTATCTCGGCCCTTTGGGATGAAAAGTTGCAAATTAAAATAAATAAATATAGATTTTGGCTTTCATTTTCTAATGCTACTAGTATATGTAAAATAATTTGATTCTTGTATTAATGACGCATATTTCCCTTGAATTGTTAAAGCAAAGGTCTTCAGATTTGGCAAATATATAGTTTTTCACATATTTTTTTTTGTATTTTTTTGTTGTAAAATTTGAACAAAGAAATTTGAATTAACATACATGTGTTCTAAGCTACTAATAATATTAAGTATTTGCAAAATGCAATTTATATCATGTATGTATGTATGTATATAGTAAGAGATTTTAGATATTCGTTAAGGCCACATGAATCATTATTAACACATTAAAGAAAAATACAATATGTTGCATTATAAGATATTGTGGTAAGAAACAAAATTTGTAAATTTATACAAAATGTTATTTAAATTAATTTTAATATTAAAGAAATAAAGGGTATTTCAATAAATTATATTACTTATACGTCTCTAGGTACTGGAAATAAAATAACGTATACGTACACTGAAAAAACAGTGAACCCACCCGGAAGAAAACTTTCCGTTAATTTCAGAAAATTTTGAATATTTGTAGAAAATTTTAACTAAACAGTATTACAAACGTTGGCATCACGCCGATGTCATAAAAATAGGTAAATATTTTTCGACAAATTCAAGAAAATTTATTAGACATAACTAGGGTTTTTCACTTGTTAAAGAAAATTTTGTAGTTTGAAGGAAAAACTTGGAGTTCAAAATTGCAAGAATGTCTTTAGTGACATACGAAGTTCATGATGGACGCATTTTTGGTAAAATTTACAAATTTAAAGAAATTCTGAACTATTTTGTGGGAGACACGAATTTAGTTTATCTTTATGCTTCATTTGAGTATATTTTTTTCCTCGGTTTTAGTTAAATTAACTAAAGTACACAAAAAATTATTAGAGTAAATGAAACTTTCTCCAAACATAATAATTCCATGAACTAAAATAAAGTTAAATTGGCTTTAGTGAAATAGAGAGTTCACTTTTTTTTGAGTGTAAACACCTATATACAAAAAAGTTAAAAAAAAAACTTCAAGGCTACTTTTACCATAGAATTTCTTGCGATAAACTGCCAGTGAATTGTTTTGCATATGGACACAAGGGTTTAATGAATTAGATTTTTTTTTTGGAATGTGATAGAGAGAACTATACTAGACTGTCTTGTTATTTTTAAGTAATTGACCTAACAAACCATATAGTAAAACTCGATATTTCTTTGAATAATATATTTTCTTGTGAACACAATTGTTTTTATATTGGTATATAAATAAAAACAAAAGAAAGCAATACCGCCAACAATAAGACAAAGAATACAATGAACTTTGCTAAGGCAAATGTATACGGAAAGAGGTAAAATATAAACAGGAATTTTAACCCCTTTTTCTTCTTTCAACCCATAATATCCTACAAAAGAAATTCATTATAAACATAAGCGCTTCATAAAAACATCACAATTTGGTCTGAAACAAAGAATACAATTATAGTAATTATTTTAAATTCAAATTAACGTTGCAAAGCGACAGTGAAAAGTAACGACGAGAATAAGAATGATATCTATATGTAGAGGAAAATAACAAAATCTGTGGTATTTTAGCTATGGTGCTACAACGCACCTTAGTCTAAAGAAAATCTGTAGTCACCATTTCCGCATTGACAAAATCAAAAGGCAATGAAACTAGAAGACAACATAAACAACTATGGGGGAAAAATACACCATATAGCCAAATTTGAAAAAACCAAAATAAAAAAAAAAAAATAAATTAAAGGTGAAAACTTCCTAATGTCGAAAAACCAAAAACTAAGAAAAAAGATGTGCAGCATATAAAATATTCGAATATTGGGCAACATATATATAAAGAGTGTGGTTTAGCAATTATAAATTTTGGTGAGGGAATGGAAGACAACGCCAACACACATAACCCGCCCAATATTTGCATTATTCGGTAGTACACATATAGATGATAACGCTATTCATTGCCTATAGTATGCTGCTGATGCAGCATCGACGCTAAAAGTCAATTGCCTTTACTGCTTTTTTTCTTTTTTATTTCTTATTCTGTAAAGACTCTCAAGAACCTTGAACTCTGCGGTCTGGGTCTGACAGAGGCAAAATAAAAAAAAAATCCAAGAAATCAAAATAAAGAGGCAATTAAATTTAATAAAAAACGCAATGAATTACCAAAACAATTAGTTGTAAAGAAAGAAGAGTCATAGGAATATCTCTTATACAAAATGTTCATATTTTTAAAGGGCCTGAAGCATCCTAAAGCTTTTTAGTTTTTCATAAGAGAAACGATCTAATTTCTTATTTTGATTAATCTCACTATAATCATATTAGTGATTTTGAGAGATACGAAGAGAAAATTTTGAGACAGTTAGTGTTGCCATAGATGCAAATAATCAAATTATTACGAACCTCAGAGAGAGAACGTATTAAGGGAGTAAGCATTTACAAAGAAGCAAATAATCCAAGAGAGGACGTATTGAGGCATCTTCCTCAGAGTTGACATAGAAGCAAATAATTGAAGAGAGAACGTATAGAGGTATCTACGTAAGAGGTGCTATAGAAACAATACAAAAAAAGTGTTCAATAGAAGAAAGTATTGAGAACTATATTTAAGAGTTGTCGTAGACACAAATAATAATTAACAGTTGCCATATTACCATATTACCGAAATTACCAAAAAAATCTGGTATCCATATTATATCTTACCAAATTTATATTATAAAATAGCAAAATTCAAGTATACATTCAGAAAATTGCGATTAAATTCCATCATATGGATAAATGTCACTTCTAACCACCGTTGAATTTTATGTGGACAAAAGTTCTTCTTGGATTCATGAATACATACAGACAATCATCGGAACGTCCATATTCTGATTATCGTAAATCGAATATGGACGTAATCGTTTGCCTATAGTTTCTTAGTTCTAATAAATATAAATTTAATTTTTATAGTTACAAATGTATTCAAATGGGAATAGGCTTGGTGTCCGAAAGTCGATGTTTTTGTTATATGAAAAATAAATTTTTGTTAAAACAAATTATCATCCATAGAAGAATATTTAATTTGCTATGGCTACGTACCCAAAGGGAAATTGGTGCAAATTGCCCCTAACACACCTATCACTGACTGATACCAGTGCTCCATTTTGTTGCCATTTTTAAATTTTTACATAATTTATTGATTTCTATACTCTTTTGATATTAAAATCTTATTGGATCTACCTATTTTCTGAAATACAATTATCAGAATAATATATTGTTCCATGTATTGCAAAGAGTTTCCTTTCTGGTGGAGTTTGTTCTAGACTAGTTCATGGGGACCTGTCTATGGGGCAATTTTACAAATTGTCATAGGACGTGTCCTTTGGAATGAGTCCAAGTCGTGTCTTAATGTGTAAATTTACTCCGTCAATGACAAACCCAAGTTACAGTGACCGGTCTCTTCCATACGTTTTGACCAGAACTAGGTATAGTGTATACACATCAGTGGCTAGTCATGTACCGGTCATGGTCCATTTCCCGTAGAGTACATCATGGACGCCATACGAAGATTTTGTCTTTACTTTAAAAAATTTGGTATTGATTCCGAGCCAAAGAAGCGGAGAATACAAGTAAGAATACTTGTAAGACACAATTCGGGGTTTGTGCACTTGCTTCTAGGAAGCAAATTTTAATTTTTCGCTTTTTCAGCTTTTTTTCTTCATATGCTATCAAAGTCCTTTAAAAACAAGTTAACGACGACTTTATTTTCCAAATTAAGACTCGACTTCTAGTAGAAACTATGCTGTGTTTCAAGTACAAAACGTCTTTAAAATAAAGTGTTGAAAAACACGTCCTATATTTGAACGATTTTTTGCTTTGTAGTCAAGATGCAAAAAGACAACAAATTTAAAGACAATTTCATTAAATTTAAAGATTTTTTCAAAATTATTAAAGTCAAGTTGACCTTAGCCCAAACATTTTTTCTTTCATGTTATGATATCCATTTTTAAATCAAATCACTTAATTATAAGGACAATACGACTTCATTGAAAAGTTTATCGACCTTTGGTCAAGGAAAACAACTTTATACTAGTGAAATGCGTCTCCTATGCTAAGCAAAATTTGCATTCGTATTTTAAAGACATGAAATCTTTGACCTCACGACAATATTTTTTTCAGTGTACACTGATTCATTCTTCTCTGAGGGTGGAATAGATTAAAAATTATCGGGTAGTGAATGATTTGGGTTTATATCATAAGTATAAACCAAATGTGGCCCCAAGGATTTATGTACCTTTGGTCCCACTTATTTTAGAAAAAAACAACTGAATTTCTGGGAGGTAGTTCAAAACAGATGTGAAGAGTTTCAAAACAATAAAGTTCGTTATATAGCATAATAAAGTTGGTTATATAATTTTTCAGCGGTGGATTATCCCACCTCAGTAATGCTGGTGACATTTCTGAGAGTTTCATAGTTTCTCTAAGTGGTTTCACTGAAATGTGGAACGCCGTTCGGACTCGGCTATAAAAAGGAGGTCCCTTGTCATTAAGCTTAACACGGAATCGGGCAGCACTCAGTGATAAGAAGTTCACCAATGTGGTATCACAATGGACTGAATAGTCCAAGTGAGCCTGATACATCGGGCTGCCACCTAACCTAGCATATAGTAAACCCAGAAAACGAAATGACTATTTGTAATAACTATTTCAGTTAATGTGACATCACATTTGAGTGATTGTCTTGATAAATCTCAAAAAATATCCGCCAATTATGACTCAACCCTATTTTTTATAAAGTTTTTTTTTTTTTTTAAAGTTATTTAATAAATTCCCTTGATTTTCAAAATCAGCGATTAAATGCTTAAAATTATAACTCTTCTAACATATAAATGGTAACACTATATAAATGAGCTCTCTCTCTCCTTTTCTCTCTCTCACAAACAACTCAACTTTTCATAGCTTTTGAAAGCTTTGAAATACGTTAAAATTCAAATATTGAAACATTTTCATATTTTTCTACATTCCATTTCGTATTTTAGCTATTGATTAATAAAGAAATCGCTTAAATCTTTCAAACATTAATCCAGCAAAAGAGAATTTCCCCAAGAGAATATGATAAAATATTCTCTCTGAGAATCGAGAGCGTGGGAGAGAATTTTGAATACATCATAAAATTGAGATAAATCAAACAACTTACAATATATATGCATGTATGTAAACACAATTGTATATATATATGAGAAGATATATACAAACAATTTTATGGCGGAATCAAAACATTTTTAGTTTCTTAAATCGATTTATTTTTAAAATGAAGCACACAAGTAAACTAATAGATTTTTGTTTTTTTAATTGAATTATTTTCGAAACAAGCGACATTTAAACAGAAACACTGACCGATTTTTAAGACGATTATTTTTTTAAATTAGATTTTTATGTAATTTGTATTTCAAAAGAATTGTGTGATCTAATTAAAACGAAATTTTAATTTGAATAAATTGTTTTTAAATATAAGCATCACTAAGAATTTGCAAAACCCGTTTTTAAGGCGATACATTTTTTATTATTTTTTTTAATATTTATTTGTATATCAAATGTATTTTCTTAGATTTTGTCAATTTTCATTTGAACACATGGTAATGCTAATCAGCCGGCCACAATGTTATATATTGAACACTTTTGATTTATTTAAATATTTTTGTATAACATTGCAATTTTTATTTATATAATTAACCAAAACCTTTGTTTTATATTTTGATTGTAATATTTAAAAGTGATCGTTTTTTCTTTTACAGAAACAAGAAACATTTGGTTACGCATCTATACCGAACAAGATGTAAACAATTTATGTTTAATTCAATAAGAGTTCGATTTAATCAAATGAAAAGTTCCTTCACGTTTGCCATGTTATCATGCAAAAATAATTTACCGATTTGTTTTTTTCTGCGGTTGTTGTAGCTTTTCGCGTTCACGTTGCTCTTGTTGTTGCTTTTCGAACTTTGGTTCGGGTCGCTCGCTTGGATTACGCCGAAATCTTTGCAACAGGCTATTGCAACCATCGGACAACAACTGTGTTACACTAACCGCAGTCGCACTACGCATATAACGGCGCTGTTGACGTGGTTGTTGTTGCGTTGCCGCCATGTCTGCAATAACATCTTTCTCTTCTTTCTCCAAATTGCTCTCGTTGTTATTATCTGTAGACGATGCTGTCTTGGCATTATCATCGCCATTTACCAAAGCTATGGCATCTTTAAGAGTAGCAAAAACATATGATCGTCTTCTTATGGGTTTGCCACCCGATGCAGAAGAGCTACCACCGCCAGCCAACTCTTCGGTAGTCTCTTCGATTTTAAGTTCATTAGACGAAGAGTTACTTCCGGGTTCTGGCTCTATTAATGTGGATCTCTTTTGCTCTTTAGTTGTTGATTCTTTATTAAGGAGAGGATTTTTTTCACTTTTTTCCCGTTGAAAACGATTGAGAAATGCTGTGGCCATATTTTTTTTTTTTTGTATTAAATATTTGAGGCACAAAAGTCTAAAGACAGATGTGTTAATAAATTCGGAAACGGGCGGGTATGATCGTCTGTCTGGCTGTTGGACTGGTGTTGTGTATTTATTAGAAATGTCTAAAACAATTCTAAAGAACCGCTAACTCAATGTTTTCTTTCATTCGTGGTTTTTTTTAGTTCGAAGTTTTGTTTACATTTTTTTTGTTGTATTTTTTTTATAGGGATCCTCTTGTAAAATGGAAATTACATTCAAAGTTCACATACTGTTGTAAAGGAATATTGTATTTTTAAGGGTTTTTAAAAGTAAATCACTTCCTTAATTCATATAACATTGTTTCGAAGAGAATATTGAAAATTTCAATATGTTTATACATACTTCATACCAAGAGAAGAGTACATGGAAAATGGTGCATTTTTTATTTTTATTAATTTACTTAAGAGTTTTGAATTTTTATTCATTTAACGATTAGGGGTATGTAATCAGACTTAAAAAATATATTTGTTAAGTAGGTTGTAAAGATCATGAGTCTTGATATTTTTTTTTTTCTTAAAAGTAAACCTTTAAAAAATATTTAATAGATCAATAAGGGCACAGCTTAAACAAATTATTTTTGTCCATATCGATAATCTATATAACCTACAAGGTGTATTAGGATACCTGCACTATTAGGAAATTCTCTAGAATCTGCAAATTATTCGTAAAGGAAAAATGTCATTTGTATAAATTTTTTAAAGCATAACATTTTTTTAAGATTCCTATTAATTGATAAGAAATATATGCGTAGCGCGGATGCTTTATTGCTGTCTATACTTCACTGGAATCCCATTGGAATCCATGTGTGCATTGCTTAATCAAAGTTATGTAATTTTCTTGACTAATTTCTTCATTACCAAAAAATGGAAGATTTTTAAAAGGATTATTTAATTGATATGCATTATCTATATAAGGAATATAATTGATATCTGTCTATAGTTGTATAAAGTGTAAATAGTTTGTATGTGTGCATTTTTAAAAATTAAAGGAAAAATAAAAGAAAATCAAAGTATCGATGTTCGTACTGATTACTCGAAAATTTTTGATTTGAATTTCGAATCATTTTAATGTGTTGAAATACATCGATGATTCGCATATGTGAGGACTATCAACCTCTCATAAAATTCAATTTTTGATTTGAATTCTTAATTGAATTGATATGGAAAAATTTAATTTCAAATTAATTGATATGGAAAATATGAACAGTGCAGATATTTTATTGAAATATAGACTGCAAGTAATTCAATATCCTATGCATGTGTGCAGGGCTTAGTCACAGATACACAAGTTTCTTCAAATATTTTTTTCTCTTTTTTTCTGTTACACTAATTGATATTGGATAACTATGTAAGGGTCATTCTTCGCCCAGGTCTATTGTCACTTTTAATGAAAATCGTTTGCATGTGTGCAAACCATATTCAATAGGACCTATGATTCCTGCATAGAAAAAAATTTCACGAAAATTTTTTCCAATTAAAATTTTAATTAAGTTTTAAAAAATATGCAATTAAAAATTTAAATGATTCAATTAATTTTTTAATTGAAATAAAAATCAATCACATTAATAGCATCAATTAATTTTTTAATTGGAACAATAAATTTTTTAATTGACTTTCAATTAATTTTTTAATTGATACTATCATTCTGTGATTTTTTTTTATTTTCCGTATTTCACATAAGCGTTTCTAAAAGAAGCGTTTTTAAAAAGTTACACTAATTTATATTGGATAACTATGTAAGGGTCATTCTTCGCCCAGGTCTATTATCACTTTTGATGAAAATCGTTTGCCTGTGTGCAAACCATATTCAATACGACCTACGATTCCTGCACAGAAAACAATTTCACGAAATTTTTTTCCAATTAAAATTTTAATTGAGTTTTAAAAAATATTCAATAAAAATTTAATTGATTCAACATTTTTTTAATTGAAATAAAAATCAATCACAAACATTAATAACATCAATTAATTTTTTAATTGGAACAATAAATTTTTTAATTGACTTTCAATTAATTTTTTAATTGATACTATCATTTCTGTGATTGAAGACATTTAAATTAAAAACTTAATTGGATCAATTAATTTCGTAATCAGAAAATCAGAAAAAAAATTTTGTGTGCGCGCCTACTGTGCGAGTATTACTCCAGCTTTCATGCAATTTTGGATGAAATTATTTGTTATACACATTTTGAATACCCCTAATTATTTTCCGTCAGAAAAAACCTCTCCCACAGTTTTGTTTTTCTGACTCTCTATCAGATAAAAAAGAATTGAAAAATTGTTTTATGCGACCAACTTGATACTTGTGGCGATTTTTTGCTTATAATTTTGTGGCTATGTGTTTCCCATGAAAACAATATGCTTTAGAAGTGTTAACATTTTATAATATTTTCATTATATAAACAAAACAAAAGTGCTAAGAATGAAAATATTTAAATTTTTCATCGATTATTAGGAAATGGAAAAATAGAATATAGGTAATGAAAGATTTATAAGCTGCAAGGTCAACCTAAAATTGTTGAAAACGTCCAGACAGCAATAAGTATCTGCTAAACTATGCTAGGTCATGAAAGATATAACAAAGATTGGTAATCATTGTTATAGAGTGATGAGCGATATCTTCTTTTGTCCAGTGACTTTTTATGACTTTGGGTAATAATCGAATAAGAGTGTGCCGACAAAGAGTAATTAGGATAATTTTTGTTTTCAAAGAAAATAGGTTTTGCTAAATATTTCTCAATAAAAACAAGTAAGGAAAGTCTAAAGTCGGGCGGGGCCGACTATATTATACCCTGCACCACTTTGTAGATCTAAATTTTCAAATGTGTTGGGGGCTATATATAAAGGTTTGTCCCAAATACATACATTTAACTATCACTCGATCTGGACAGAATTTGATAGACTTCTACAAAATCTATAGACTCAAAAACAAAAAAACACTGGCTTCTGGGACCGTATTAGTCCATATCGGGTGAAAGATATATATGGGAGCTATATCTAAATCTGAACCGATTTCTTCCAAAATCAATAGGATTCTATTCTGAGCCAAAATACATAATTGTGCCAAATTTGAAGTCGATCGGACTAAAACTGCGACCTAGACTTTGAACCACCGTGGTGCAATGGTTAGCATGCCCACCTTGCATACACAAGGTCGTGGGTTCGATTTCTGCTTCGACCAAACACCAAAAAAGTTTTTCAGCGGTGGATTATCCCACCTCAGTAATGCTGGTGACATTTCTGAGGGTTTTCAAAGCTTCTCTAAGTGGTTTCACTGCAATGTGGAACGGCGTTCGGACTCGGCTATAAAAAGGTCCCTTGTCATTGAGCTTACCATGGAATCGGGCAGCACTCAGTGATAAGAGAGAAGTTCACCAATGTGGTATCACAATGGACTGAATAGTCTAAGTAAGCCTGATACATCGGGCTGCCACCTAACCTAACCTAACCTAACCTAAACTCACCTAAACTTTGATTACAAAAATGTGTTCACGGGCAGACGGATATCGCTATATCGACTCAGGAGCCTAACCTGAGCATTTTTGCCAAAGACACCATGTGTCTATCTCGTCACCTTCTGGGTGTTGCAAACATATGCATAACTTATAATACCCTGTTGTGACGCAGGGTATAAAAATACATATTTAGAGGATTTTTGAT